>NC_056542.1:6210456-6540456 GCF_910596095.1 Thunnus maccoyii
ACTCTACACAACTTTTTAGTGTCTTTCAGCTCCTTTGTTTTGGTTTTACGGCCCACAACTTTACTCTTTTGGTTCAGTCTCATCAGCCTTGTTTCCAGAAGCAGGTAACTCTTAGCAATGAAGCTCTGATAAACCTGCTGTACCCTTCCTGCCCAGCAGACACTGTTAGCAACTAGCTGGTGAACATAGTGCAGCATTTAGCTGCTAAAGAGCAAGATCAGGATTCCTGCTGGAGATGGTAGAGACCAAAAACAGAGCTAAAAGAGAGGGAATATTGGACTTACATTAGCCAGGTGGCCAGAAACTCTAAATTCAATGCTAATGTTGGATGCTGGATGTCTAAAAAATGTTATCTAATTGGTTGCACTGGTCCCAAGTGTAAAAAAAAATCCTTTTAATACAATTTTAAGGTATTTATTCATATTATTTTGTTTCTAGGTACCTTTGCTGAAGAGACAGACAGAGTGGTGTATGGACTCGTATTCCCTATCAAGACATTTGAAATCCTCTATGTTCAGGTCAGTCCCGCCTTCCTTCGATGGCATCGCTGCCATTGGCCCACTGGTCAAGCAGCTTGCTTGCATCCATCTGAGTACAGACACCTTCAGTAGATGAGGCGTGAGCTCATGTTTCCCTCGCTGGCTGACTGGCCATTTTGTAACCATAACATTATTACTCCACTCTAAACAAACTTCCCAGCTGAGGTGAGGGAGGCCAACAAAATGAAATGCCAGGAGGTAGATGCTATGATTATTTTTGCTGCCCTTACTATTGGCAGAGCATAGCAAGAGCAACGTCCTGCCCAATGAAAGCAGAAACATTTCTATTCAGGATTAATTATCGCAGCTATTGCTCCGTTAACATTGATCAGTTAAATGTAGCGTTTGATTGTAAATTGATGTTTGACTTGTTTTTTTTTTTTCTATTCCAGTTTCACTACTATTGGTATTTGTGGACAAAGTCCAAGACTTACAAGACTATCAGCAACAAATTGTCAACTTTCTTCAAAGGTCCCAGTTGGAGCCCTGGTAAATCTCGGCTGGGTGACCACCTGGAAATTCCCAAGGTTGGTTAAAAATATTCTTTGTTTCCATCATTCCCGAAGGAGGCATGTTTTTCACAATAATGTCCTCAGACTTCGTTACATATCATTTTGTCACACTTAAAGCACAGGCCTAAATGACTCAGAGCATTCCTTATTGCAGGATTCACATATTCAAAAAGTTTTACAAGGTACTGCCACATCAAATAAAAGCTGCAAAGCCTTTGTAGATGGAACACAATAAGTTCATTTTCACCGTCTTTAAACGCAGTCTGCGGGATTAAAACCGCATGCAGTTGAGAGCAAATGTGCATGTGTGTGTGTATGTGCAGAAAGAAATACAGGCACCAGTTGAATGACCCAGCGGTTAGCTTTGAAATAACGCTGATGGTGTCACATATTTAGTTCCCTCATGCTTCACACTTAAAAAAAAAAAAAAACTCCCCTTTGGCTTAACGATTAAATTGGCCCTTAAACTCAGCGGGGTGATTCTAAACACGGATAGAGCTGGCATTTAACAGAAATATCTTGAAAGGCTTCTCGTAGACGGCTGCTCGCTGATATCTGCCGGTGAAGGAAAGGAAAGGAAAGGAAAGGAAAGGAAAGGAAAGAGAGGGGAGTGAAGGAAAGAGAGAGAGTGTTGAACGTGTTTCAGCTTTTTGAGACTAAGCAGAGCAGCGTGCTGGAATACCTACAGGGTTGGGGATGGGATGCGGGGGGAACCCACATGTGGTGGTTTGGTTCCTCAGGATCTTGGGAAACCCCCTGAATGAGAGACAGGCGTCTGTGATTGGCCAGTGTTTTTTTTCATACTCCATTCCCAAAGAGGACACAGTTTCAACATAAAGCCCTCAGACCTAATTACTTATCGTTTGGACGCACAGGCAGACAAAAACAGGTCAAATGACTCAGGGAATTCTTACAGAGGGACTCATATGTTCCTCAGTGTTTGGGGGAAACCGCTACACCCAATAAATCCTGGATGACTTTGTAGATGGAACACAACAAACTAATTTTCACCAGTTTTGAAATTCAGCCAGTAAGAGACTCAAGTAACAGCTTTTTACTGTGAAGTACTGACATCTTGAAAATATACACATACAGTAAGAAGTAGAAAGGATTTGTGAAGTGAGAAAGGTCATTAGACAAGTTTGAACCTGTTTCTCCATTAAATTTTCCTAAAAGACATTTAAAGGCCCCATCATTGACTTCAACTCAGTTTTGTTTTCTGTTGTTTTTGTCTTTTTTGTACTCAACTCCTGCCTTAATGCTGCTTTTATTGCCTTTTTATTGTCTCTTAAAGTTATAATCCCTAAGATTTTGATCATTTTTTATATGAACATTCAGTATTTGCCTCTCTGTATAAGTAGTAGTCCTCTCTCTTGTGGGATTCAAATTGCATACTCATGCACATGGGATTCATGGGTAACGATTCATGCACGTACTGAACGTGATATTGAAGACAACAGCCAGTGTGGGTATTTGGAAAAGTGTAGTTGCCCCCCAATAGGCCCACTCTGTTTTGATTGGCCAGCTTCCAGTAGCTTCGGGGGCTATGCAAACAAACAGTAGTAAGTAGGATTTTGCTTCTTTTTCTTTTACTTTACTCAAAATGGAAACCTCTCAAATACATCTGTACATGTTTGAGTTCAAATCCGCCCCAAAATATGTGAGTGGACAACGCAGACAACCCATGGAACAACCTTAGCAACAAACGCTAGGGAACAGATGGCCACTTGTATATGTTTGCATGTGCGAACAATCCGATGTCATCATGAGGAGGAAGTAGGGGCAATATTACGCACGAAGCATTCAGAGCAAGCTTTTACCTCATGTTTTAGAACTTTGACCAACATCATAACAGTATAAAAAAAACAGGAAATCACAAAAAACATATGTCCCCCTTTAAAACATTAGACGCGATGAATCTTCTCAGTCCACATTTTGTTTGACTGCGCTGTAAACAGATATCTACACCTCCTTCATCTGTGTTGTGAGATCAGGAGGTGGAGGATGAGGAAGATATTAATGAATTAGAGCACAACCGCACCGTTTTTCTAAATGTAAAGAAAGTTTTTGTCAACTGACAGCGATCCAAACATACGCCTCTGACCCATAATATCCCCGCTCTGCCAGCTGCTACCGCCAACAAGGTCAAATGTGGTTTTGTATGATGGTTGCAGTGAGCTGCGTAGTTTCCCAAATTGTATTTGATTGGATACATTTACTGTATGTTTACGCCCCTGAGTTCAAGATGAGTCATCAAGAATATTTTACAGGGGAAAAAGAGAGGAGTGTTGACATATAAATGATTTTCTTGACATGCAGTATTTTTAGCATGGACCAAGAGATAAGTGAATACTTGAGGGGCACTAGAGGGAATACAAAAGGACACAAGATTAGAAGTTTGAATTTTTTATTTATTCATTTATTTTTATTTCACTGCATATTATTGTCTTTGACATGTAGTTCATGTTTATGGCTTTTAATTGTCCTTTTAATACAAAAATAATACACACAACACATTATTCTCTATATTTACACTTGCCATGTAGTGTACAAGCTTTTCATTGCACTGCAAAGTACAACCGGTCTGAACATGCAACAATAAACTAGATGTTGCTCAAACGAATTGCTGTTGTCTGTGTTATTGAAGGGTAGGAATGCCGTCAGGTGTGAGATTCTGTGCAGAAAATTACTCCAAAAACCCCAAAAGAATAAGTGATTTAAACATGTTTTATTTTTCCATGTGCAGGTTACAGGAAAGGAAGTGGCTTATGATCCCAGCTGGCCGCTGCATTTACAAGTTTATGTGGTCCTACATTTCCTGCTGGTGCTGCGGACTTACGACGTTTTGTTTGAAAACAAGATGGTATGTATTTGTCACATTAGGAAAACTTTAAATGTCATCAGAGGCAAAGAAACAGAGGATTTTTGTTATTTGAACCTCATGAGAAGGTTCACTGCCTTGCTCAAAAGCACATTTTACATTCCTTTTCCTCAGTCAGACTTCTCAGTCCTTGGATTGATGCTGGTGACCTTCTGGTCACAAACTGACTACTGTTATGTTTAGGCTACTGTAATCACTCATATAAAGTATGACAAGGTGGTCCAGAGCTCTTAATTTAAGACTGTTGGAGTTCTGCATGTTTGTTTGCCAACATTATTTCACCTAATTATGCAGTTTGTTGTGGCTGGTCTGTGGTTGAGCAGAGTCCTCTACTTAGCCAGCAGGAAAAGACTAGCTCTGTCTAACATCATGACAGAATGACTGATCGGCATTCCCCTTTAGAACAACCTTTGTCTATTATTTTCCACTCGACGAGCCAAAAGACCCCCTTCCTCCGTCTTCAGAAAAAAAAGAAACAGGTCTCCTCAGCAGTTATCTTTGGAAGGCTTTTTTCCCTAGGCATAGTTTTGGTTAGCCAAAAAGTGCTGTCACGCCCAGCTCCTCCAAACTCCCAAATAAAATGGCCTGTCTTTGTGATCACTACCTCCATGGTGCTCCTTCAGTTGTGGTCCTCCCTCACACACACACACACACATACACACAAATCTCCCCTCCAGGGTCGAAGGCTCCCCTCCTTCTCGGCGAATGAAACACCAGCTGGTGGTCCAGCAGTGAACACAAACGCCTTAATTGTCGAGTCAACCATTTCCCAACCCAAATAGCCTTCAGGATGCAGCAATCAGGACTTGGAGGGAAAATAACAAAGTGAGCACTCTGGCCCAACAATAAATCATGTCACTGTTATGTATTTATACCCACATGTTCGCTAGCTGCTTATTTAGCTTGACAATTGATGATACACTGCAGGACAATTTATGGGCTTTTGCGTTAATTCAAAGCCATGAAAACATGGCTATTTCAAACAAGTGAAGCTACTCTTCAATTACATCATCAGCAGGCCAATGTGTACGTTTTATTATAGGTTTGCTAAACAGCTCCTATTAGAGGCAGCAAAGGAAATTGACCAAGTCAAGAATTCTCATCTCAGAACAGCTCTCCATTAGTGTTTTTATGATTGCACAATTTAAACTTGAGTACCTGCTGTGATATAAGTTATAATTCAAAGCCATACAGGGACAAAAAGCCTGTATATTTGTCAAAATATAGCAACCTAAATTTGCTTAATTATGTGGACTCCCATTTCATGATGTAATAAGTGCATTTTTTACTGTACCATAGACTGAAATGACAATATTTTCACAACACAGTACTTGTGAGTCAGCATTTTCTTCACCAAGCTCCAAGATTTGTGGCTTTCAAAGCAGACTTTCCAATCCATGTTGTATTTTGGAAAAAAATTTGCATAAGTATGGTTCATTTTCTATTTTTTCCATGTCCTCACCATCATTTCTAACCATCAGCAACAAAAAATGGGCACTGATATGTGATTGGATCATAAAGTAACAACAATTTTTCTACAAAATAATCTCAATGTGGAGTTTCAATAAAGATTTACACTCATGAGTGTGATTACAGTGTGAATTATCAATGATGTAAGATGTATATCATCTTTGTAATTTAATGCAGTAACATTTCACTAATGAGGTACTGGTGCCTTTTCTCAGAGGTAACTCTGTCCAACCAGCCTTCATGAATGTCGTCATAATAATGGCTGCAATAATGACCTGAATAATGAGTTAATCTGCTTTGTCTCAGGGGACAGCAGTAAAAACATAATCAGCCTGCTGCTTACAGCACCGTGCTGCCACCAGATGTTAAGTTTCATTTCTATCCTCTGCTGATATTGCTGCAGTTTGACACTTGATCGCATTGAAAATTAACACAATGATAGAAGCACAAAAAACACTTAAATTTCCATTTTCCAAAAAAAAAAATCCTGCAAATGTGACCCCAGATGACTACACTGAAGGATTTTCTCTCGAGCGTAGCGTCTCGGCTGCATGCCTCCTGGTGACAGATAGTCAAACAAATAAGATCATGTGACCAAACATGTCTGGTGTGCTGGACCCCCCCTGGGTTATTAAACACAGATAAGTTCACATAACCTTTGATACCATAATTATTCTCCAGTCATTACACCTCTTACCAAAAATAACTGTATTGTAGCCTTTGAACTCTAATGCAACTCGCTGTTGATCATTCAGATTTAATAAACTTTGACAGTCTCGGATGACTTTTTAGCCCAGAATCTTCCTGTTTGAGTCTTGGAAAACATCACCATATCATCCCTCTCTGTTCCCATGTGAGAGCTAATAGTTCTTATGGGGGCTTATGGATTATGAGTTTCAGATAAATATAAAGAAATACTGTTTTATTGCATCCTGTTGATGGGTTGATTTTATGCTTACTATATATGGCCTTCTGGGTATGTACAGTATGGGAGCAGTCAGCGAGATTTGGCTGTTAGGCTCTGTATTGAGTGTCGGAGAAATATAAACCTAAGCTGA
Organism: Thunnus maccoyii; assembly: GCF_910596095.1. Taxonomy (NCBI): domain Eukaryota; kingdom Metazoa; phylum Chordata; class Actinopteri; order Scombriformes; family Scombridae; genus Thunnus; species Thunnus maccoyii. Next base: position 6,216,917 of record NC_056542.1, read on the forward strand.
CAGCCCACGGCATCCTCAGGAGACACCGGGCTTCCAGCTGCTGCCCTGAGCCAAGGCCGTAGGTTAGAGAACACAAATTAGACCGTACATCACGTTCTGTACTCGCAGCATTTGTGTGTTTGTGCGATTCTGTTTGTGTGTGTATCCCTGTTCGGAAAAGGTCAGTACGAATCTGCATGGGATTTCTGCTCCGATGTTGGTTGTTTTGGCTCAGTTAGGAGGCTATCGGGATTCAAACTGCAGTCTCTTCCACTGTGGTCAAGTCCCCTGTCAGGACCCATCGGAGATGATTAGAGCGTCTATGTAAACTAGGCATGTCAGTGTAAAGTAAGAGGCGGAGTGCATTTGCTCCAGGATACTGTATGTGCCAGTACATATTCTGAAGGTCAGACATGTTTTGGTTGGCATTGCCAAGTAAACAGTCCAACAGCCGTGCGGTTTATGACTGTTCTCCCAGTAAGGTCTCCTGTGATTGTAACTTAACCAGCCATGATATTGATTTAAGGTTTAGATTCTAATGTATTTTTTCCCAAACCTCATCTCTCATGGTGTGCAAATGTATCTCAATCCTAGATGCTGTCTCAGTTAACCATTCTGGGGATGACTGGCTACATTCTGTTCACTCTCACTTCCCTGGGTTTCATCATGGACCAGAGGTACAGTACCGACATTAGTTTGTTTTTTATTTCTATAGAAGCATTTGTTTTTTTCAGTGGACAGATGGGAAATGTTGGGCGAGACAAAGTTTATGGAGGAACAGGAAAGAAGGCTCAACCTCGGGTTTCTCAATCTGGGGGTTGAAACCCTCCAAGGGGTCGCTAAATAAATAGGAGGGGTCGTGAGATGGTTTACAGGACAGAAAAGAAGGAATACAACACACTGCTAGTAGTCTTGAAATGATTACTTTATTAGTCAATTTACTGAAAATGACTTTGAATGTGTACTATTTTTTGAACATGGTAAAATTTGAAGGCTATGTCTAAACTGTATTGTCCGTCTGTTTGATGACTGTGTAAAACGCACATAGCTTGTAACGTTAGCTTGTCAGTCAACTACATGGGCTTTTATTCAAGTTAGTTTAAAGAAATTTTGTGTGAGTGCAAATTAGTTCAAACCTGATTTATTTTTAAAAAAAGTGAAAGTCCTACTTTGTGTTCTGAACTCCTGACTTACATTTTACACTGTTTTCATTTGTGCAGTTCAACCACACAAATATGTTTTATCTAATCCATGCATTTCATTGTGAAATACTAGATACTTATATAACTTCAGGCTTCTAAAACTATTCAAATGAAACAAGCCGAGAAGGGAAAATCATTCTTTTGCTGCTTGCATCTCTTAGACACCTGCAAACTGTGACCCCAGGGTCAAGAGCTGACATTAATTAATGCCAACTCAGACATCTTAAGCCCCATTCAGACAAGATTAACATTCCAGGGGAGAAATGGTTAATAAAATATTAACTCATTGTTCTGGACAGCATTTGAGCCAAATTACATAAGGTAATTCTGTGATAGGCCATATTGTATTCAATTATTTGCCAGTAATTTGATTTATTTAAATTTGAATTATTTGGACAGACAGTTACAAAGTCAACCAAGAGTGTCTGTGAGATGAGTCACATGTTGTTCTCACATAAATGTTCTCTGTTCTGATTGGCCAGCTTTCCGGAAGCCTGCCGACTGTATCAGAGTTGTGTTAAGTTACTGCTGATGCGAACCCAATAATGGGACATTTACTGTGAATAATTTACATGAAGTGAAACATGTTCCTCACCAAATTAGCAGAGCTTTGCTAGCAGTGCTAAAAAACGGTCGACACAACAAGATCTGGAGATATTTGGAGCTATTTGTTCAGCGGATCAGTTAGAAATAATGCAGGGAGGAATATTACAAGAAGAAACAGCCACAGTGATGATGATGTCAGATGAAGAGCTGCAGACGACCAACACACCTCCAAGATGTGAACAATTTATTTTACTTTGCTGCGCTGGATAATGGAAAAACACTCACAGCATGCCAGCTCAACTCGAGTCAAGGCTCGGCGTGACTGCCCCAAAACAATGGAAAAATGCCATAATGTTAGCAGAGCGGAGCAGTCAACTCACGCACTGTGTGTGGAGCAGATGACCATATAAATCCGTCATGAGTTGACATCAACCTGGGCTGAAAGTAGAAAAAAACATTGGAAACCGAGTGTTCAGAGCAGTCTGAAGCTGGTGCTTTTTGCTCACAGGGATTATTTCTATGTACGTTGTCATTATTTTGACACTTTCGTCACATTTAATATGAAAATCCGACATTGTAACATTATACCGTGTGACTGAAAATAAAGAAAAGCATAATAGGTCCCCTTTAAGAAAAAAGACACGTGCCTTTAAAGCACATGATCGAGCATAGCATGGCATTCAACGAAGAAGACTCCCTCACCGTGAGCAATGTGAAGAGAGATATACTCAACAACCTTTCAGACAGATACACTGGGAAATACAACTACCTGCTGGAGTGCACTGCATTGGACCCCACATTCCTAACTCTGCCTCCTCTAGAGGAAGACCAGCGCCAAGATGTGTTCCACAGGCTGAAGGAGAAAGCTGTGCAGTTGCAACACAACGAGGTATTTATTTTACTCTCTCTCTCTGAATGTGTCCAGGGATTTTTTAATGACTTGGTTTATTATGGCCTATATTTTTTCTAAATGTCTTCCAGAAGTGTAGGTCCTCTAAGTGTTGCTTCCATGATAACAAGTTGAAACCCCTGTATCTGTTACACCTAGATTTACTTAGTGTTTTCTGTCTCTGCTACTTACAGACCCATTTCACGGTGGAGGGGGGCAGGTAGCAGTGGCCCCACACCTGCAGCAGAACAGACTGTTGACCAGACAGACTGTGCATATGGAGCTGAGCTGGAATAAACTCCTCCCAAGAAGAAAGCATTGGAAGATCTCTATGGAGGGACTTTCACTAAACCAGCAGCAGCACAGTCCATCAGTAGGATTGAGGCAGAAATGGATAAGTACAGAAATGAGACATCCATTATCCTCACAAGCTGTCTGCTCAAGTGGTGGAAAGAAAATGCTCAGCTGTAGCAAAAGCATACTTCTCCAAACCAGTCACCTCTGTCCCTGGTGAATTTTAGTTTTTTTGTTATTTAAGACAAAAGATATTTTAAGTTTCACAAAGAAAAGGACATATGCATTGTTTTGCATTGTTTATACTCTACCTCAGAAATAAAAAAGGATTCTTTACTTTGATAAAGAAAAGTGAAGAGAAAATATATTTTGTGTATTTTTGTCTGAGAAATAAAGGAATCTGTTTCAGTCATAGTTTGTCGTCAATCTCATTTTGTTGAAAAAAAAAGTTACAAGAAATTCGTGAACCCCGTGTTGTGAATTTTATCGAATTGTGAGGTGAGTGTATCGTTACATCTCTAATTGCAAGCAATGGAAAATAAAGTGATTTTTTAAAAAAAACTACTACCAATGAAGAGTCATATGTCTTCACTTCCTTCGATAAAAAGCATACTGTATATCACAGAAACAACTATATTTCAGTGTTAATTTTTAAATGTATTTTCTGAATATGAGAACCATGGACTCAAAGTTATATAAAAAAGAAAATACTGTACCTGAGTTCCATGTGTAAACCTTTATTACATAAACTGTCACCTCAACAATAGCACCAACTACAATCAGTCTATAATGCCATTAAAATAAATCCATCCAACAGCAGAGTCGTTGGTTGTGGTACAAAAAAAATAAGGCTCGGAGGTTTTGGTTTGTAGTAGCTTCTCCTTGCTGAACGCACACTGCGATAACATGTTAGTATGACACGAAATGCACCAATTGGTCCAAATAAGCGGTCTGCTGATTTGGCCGTTTCATGCGGAAAAGTTGCAGTAATGTAATAAAATTGCAAGCTCTCGCAAATATTGTGGAAATTTCTTGAATTTGCGTTAATTATTACAATTGTAAAATCGCAATTTCCTGGAGGGACTGATAATATATGACATTTAGCCCATTTGATGAGCTGGGTGTTCTTACTCTTGTCATAAATTATTATAACTTTTCCTTGGTTATTCAGGTTCCCAAATGAGAACAGACATGAGTGTTAGTGAGTTGGCACTTGTCAGGTTTACAAAAACCCTTCTACTAGTCTTCTCACACAGAACTCAAACTGTGTGCGGCACTTATGAAACTCAATAACAGCAAATGCAAAAACTGATAGATTATATTATTAAAATCATCCAACCTCCCCTGGAGAAATGTATCTCATCTGAATGGGGTTTTAGTCTCTTCAACATACTTGCTGTTGTCATATATCCGCCATGTAGCACTGGAATTGACCTGCTAATAGACCATGACTCTCTTCATGAAACGTCAGGGGACACATCTATTTGAACTCAATCAGCTCTGTAAATTGAAGGTTCTCCCATTAAAAACTCCATTATTCCTGTAACATCATCAGTGCAAAGTTTGTCTTCGACGTGGAAGCCGGGAGGTCTGTAAGGTGAACAAATCAAGATGAAATGTCATTGAGCCTCAGTGTAATGTTGTCGGTTGATGTGTCCTCTTGTTCAGGCCAACAGCTGCTGTCCTGGAGATGCTACGCTGTGTCGTCATGGTGACACTGCAGAGGTACGGCCACGTGAAGCCCCTGCTGCCTTCACTGGCTGTTCCAACAGAGGTAATAACCTGCAGTTTGTTTTGCTCTGTAGCAATTCAAAATAACATCTATAACCATCTATAGCCAATAAAGCTTGATTAATTTATTAATCGTTTTGTCTATAAAATGTCAGAAAATTGTGCAAAATGCTCGTCTTAGAGTCCAGGATATCTTCAGATGTCTTGTTTTGTTTGGTCAACAATCCAAAACTCAAATATATTCATGTTTACTATCATGTGTGGCATAAAAGCTCACGTTCCAGAAGATATAGCCAGCAAGTGTTCGGCATTTTTCCTTAAAAATAACTAAAACTATTAAATGATTGTCAAAATACAGTTGCTAAATTTATTTTCTGTCAATTTACTAATCAATTAATCGACTAATTGTTGCCGCTCTAATAGACAAATAGACCAATTTTGCACACATTCAGTAAGATGCATTACATTAGTGGGATACTTAATGTTACTTGGAAGTTAGTGCAGTGTATCTAGAGATCCTAACTTGATCTTAAAAGTCTGGGAACATTCTGAAAAAATCATTCCAGGTCTTGGTAATTGTGGAAAGTTAATTAAACAAGTGCTGGAAACAGAAGGAAATATGAAGAATTGTTTTAATGTATATAGTGATTTATTATAATAAGATGACTCAGTGATGCCAGTATAAAGTCTATACATAGACATACTGAAATCTTATTATTATAAGATGGTTGTCTGGAACCTTGTGTATGTATTTGCCTGTGATTGTGTGGTCTGTTTTGTGTGTGTGAAATGTGTGTGAGCTGGGTGCTAAGTCCAGCCCTGCAGCCTTGTGATCTATGAGTCCAGATGCGTCGCCCAATTGACCATAAAATTGGCGTGCCTTTCTGGCTCTGGCAGCCCAACTGTAGATGGCGGCTGACCTCTCATTATTTGCCCTCCTCCCTCTCTTTTCTTTCTGCTCTCTCTCTCTCTGCCCGCCCTCGCCGCTTGCCATCTCAGCCAGTGTGAACGAGAGCAACACTTCTGGAACCAATTAGCGCTGTCTGCCGCTAACTAGAGCTGGCTGATGAGATTTGCACGTGAGCGCTGAGTCGCTGCTTTTATTGTCCTCTGACTCCACATCTGTGCTGCTCAGGTGTTCAAAAGACAACTTTCCCCAGTTTTCTTCTCTTTTTTTTCCCCCTCACCATAAAATAGACTAAAACTGAATGAATTATATTTTTTTAAAAGCATGTCTAAAATGAAGTGCATATCCAATCAGCTTCAGAGCAAAAATGTCCTGATTTATGCTGCACATGCTGCACGGCTGTGTCACTTTGACAGCACTGTAAGTTTTATGCGGCCGTTTCCGTAAGTGAATCATTAGGCCTCATTTCAAGTCGCAGTACATCAGGTTGAGCCGAATAAATGTCTTGCTTGCAGGTGGGGCTCATTGAAAATCCTCACAATTTACTTGAAATGGTTCCTGACATATTTGTGCCCTTTGCTCAGAACTACAGCAAAGGGGAAAAACGTGAAACCACCCCCAAACTTTAAGGTACTCTAATGATATATGGGTCTGACGCGTGAGGTGAACGGCCAGCTCTTTGTTGCAGAGGGGGGCGTGTTTTAAAGTCGGGCCAATCAATTAACAGTCACTCGAAATGGAGGAGGGGAAATTCACATTTAATTGTATTCAGGCCCATGCAACTGTACAGTTGTGCAAAGGGGGGGGACTACAAAAAAAAAAAAAAAAAACTACAAAAACTAGGTCGGTTTGTGGTCCTTCAAACCCAGTGGTGTGATATACTGCACCCTCAAAGCTCACAGTGGTATTTATAGTGGCTCTGGAGATTTCCCTTGTAAAGCTGCAGGCTTGACCTGTAAACCAGGGCTGCCTCTCGCTCCCAGCCTCCCACTCGTCCGCCCAAAACCCACGTCTGTGCGGCTCACATGAAGGCCTCGCTGCTTCAGACAAGACGAGGCTGGCAACCGTGTGTTGCGTTTGAATGAGCGGGGCTGGTGGAGCAGGAAGGGGGCGGGGGGGTTGTGTGAGGTTATAGCTGCCGGTGCGAGTTGTGTTGTGAGTGTGTGTGTGTGTGTGTGTGTGTGTGTGTGTGTGTGTGTGTGTGTGTGTGTATGTGTGTGTGTGTGTGTGTGTGCTGTGCTGTCACCCAATATGAGCATCTGTTTGTGTGTATAGATCATAGCAACCTCAGCTCGTGCCATCTTGGAGAATTGGATGTACACAAATAGAGCCAGACTGATACCGGATACTGATACTGGATTACTGAGGCAGATAATGAGATTGCTATTTGACAGTTAATCACTTTGATTTGATTATTGAAGAATTATGACCGAGATATATACTGCGTGGGACATTTCACAGTTGAAAAATAAACTTGTCAGTGTTTTCTTTTGAACAAACTATTTAATGGTAACACAGTTTCTAAATGCAAACATACCTTTGACATTGCTGGATTGCAAATGTCACATATTGGCCAACATACACAATATGCTAAAATCTGTGTCTATATCCGTGAAATGCTAATATCAGCATGGCTAATTTTCCACTCAATTTGACAAATAATAGCTGATTATAAAGTCATTTAACAAGAAAATAAGAAATAACTAACAAGAATTTGTTATGATGAAGCTGCAACCTTAGTTGCTGTTCCTGTTACACCTTTGTTAATTATTTTATTAAGTTATCATTTATGTTGTGTATTTAAACTATACGATACACTGTGGTACATTATATATTTTTATTTGGAATAATTTCACATGAATTCGTTGGACTGTTGCAGATTTATTTTTTCATTATTTCCCCACTACTTATTTTATTATACTATGAATACTATGAATATTTGTAGAACTGTAAAATTTAATATGCCTATACAGTCATGCCCCTTTGCCTCCAGTAATTATAGTTCCTGTTGTAGTTTTTTTATCAGGGGCAATCGTCAGTATATCAGGGAGTCTGATGTGACCCCCAAGAGAGTAATGCTGGTTCTGTTATACTGTCCTGCTGTTGCAGTTTGTTAAAAAAAAAAAAAATCAAGAAAACACTGTTGCTCACTTCTTACCCACATCCTAGAGTGACTGGAGTGCATTAAACTTCAGGTTTACATGGCCGTAGATCCATTCAGTAATATGATAAGTTTAAGTAAGTAGCCTACAAAGGTAGAGTCAGTTATAGTAACACTGAGCTTTGTCACTACTTTCAGCAACTTTTCAAACTTTTATATCAAATTAATTTCTCAAAAGCAACAATATGACACCATTTAACAGCGTCTAGTGACTCTTTGCTAGAAGCTGTAATTCCTATTTCGTCTTTAAAAACCTGTATGGCAATATAATCAGCTCGCACTCGAAAGCAATTTTAGCTTGAGACAAATCAGCTCATTTAACCAGAACCTGAACGTAGTTGTTCTATTGATTTCTTGCCACTTAGCCTGCAGGCTCTGTTTAAATACCCCTTACCAGCCAAGTGTTTACCAGATATTTTAGGTATGGTATCAGGTGTGTTTTTAGGATGATGCTGCAGTAGTTAGCAGATGTCAGAAGATGCTATTGAGTAAGGATCTCCAATATGGCTACCAGAAGATACGTTATGTCATTATGTCAAATCAGCACTTTTCTGACAATGTGTCAACAACAGTTTAACTTCACAAAGCTCGCAAAATGCTGTCCGTGATTGCACTATAATGTGTGGTGTTATTCTGTCCACCCCCTGTCTCTGTGTGTGTCCACATGTATTTCTGTCTACTCTGTGTCAGGGGGGCACTTGTGTAGTTTGGACTGTAATGATGTAACACATGGTTGTATTACTGTGTGGGGCCCTGGTTTGCCTGAAGGCTCAGGGAAACACGCTGCAGAGCAGAGCTTAGACGTTGTATGTCCCAAAGTAATTAAGCAGCGATTCTCTCGAAACGGCCACTAACTGCTGGTGAAGTCACAGTAATTTAAGAGGAGAGCTCGTAAAAATACACTTGTCTTTGGTGGAGAAGGAGAGAGCTTCTCAGGGCTTCCTGTTGGCTCAGGTACAAAGTATTTTAAGGCTGACTTTCTTAGTTAAAATCCATTCTGACAGTTTTCATTATTATCAAATAAAACGGGAAAATTCCCCAAATAAAAAGAATAGGAAGCCTGAGAGGTTCAGACTTTTCCGCTTTGCTTTACTACTGCAATATGACTGAGATGTTTCCTTGTAATAAAATAGTTCAAAACATTGTATATTAGCTCATGCAAGTCTGACACATGAGAGGCAATCTAAAGCTACGTAATCCTAAATATAAAAAGAAGTCATCTAAATAGTTTTTAAACCCCATTGGACTTTCCATCTTTTCAGCTCTGAGCTGATAGTGTTTTCCAATCAAAAAGCTCTTTTTATGTCAGGCTTTCAAGGGAAACATAAATGCCCAATGGCCAAAAGACGAGGTCAGAACAATATTATGAAGTTCATGTCAAACACAAAGGCCCGGCCTAAGCACAAAGCAGCTTTATCTTCGACACATCACCTGACTTGTCGACAAAAATTGCAAATCCCACCCCGTCTTTCCCGCCGTCCCTGCCATGAGCGGGGCAGATAAGAAAGCAAACGGCGAGAGGTCACCGTTATCTGACTGCGTTGTTTCCACCCGCTAAATCTCAGGTGCGAGAGGTTGGCGGCCTTTTTTTGAAGCAGGAATGTGTGGTAGCAAGAAGCCGCTCTGAGGTTAACAGGATTGTTTGGAGCTATGGAAACTCGGTGAGCATGACATCATCTGAGAGCTCGCAGGAATGGAAAGGAAAGGAAATCTCCTCCCAGGGAGAAAATGGAGGGATTTGAAAGAGAAATGCTGGGTAGGACTGTTCCGTTGGAGTAAACAGCGGGGTGGTCGACCGTACACAGTGTGAAATATTATCACTCAATGTGCAGGGGATCGTGCCCGTCAAAGAGTAACCGCTTGGTTTATGTTGTCAAACCACTTGCCAGGTAAAGCTATGGAAATCCAACAGCAATTGGCCCTTTGGGAGTTCTCTTGCAGTATTTAGTTTGGCTTTTGTGGAGTTAGTTTCTGTGGCCAGTGTTCACTTTCTTTTGAATTTGTCTTCCTATTTGTGCTTTAATTCATGGGTGAAACACAACATTCATCCAGTTTATGATGCAGCTTCAGAGCCAGCATGTGAACCTGATTGAACCTGACGATAGCAGCTGTTTTTTTTTTTTTTCTTACAGTATAATTTCTAACTCTTCTAAAATGCACATAAAGCCGATTTCATAGAACTAAAAACGGCGATTTCCAAAGACGTCTGCTCACAAATTCAAAACATAACAAATGATAAAAGACTTTCATAATGTTCAAATATAAATAAGTCAAAGAATTTTACTATAAAATCTATCAGAGCAGTGCTGAATGAAGGCTTACTGTATTAATTTAGCAATCTTTATTGCAGTGCAAGCTTTCATCACTCTGCTCAGTTTATTAATCTCTCTTTCTCTGCCACGCTCATTGGCTTACTGGCTAACAATCACACGTCTGATACTCTAGTAAAATGAAATTTTTCATGGTCCTTTTTTCACAATAGTTCAAGCTACAGTATCTTGCCTGGAGTCAGCTGGAAAATGGCTCCTGCTGCCAGGATTTGTGAGTGGTAGGGGGTCAGGAGTTTTGGGCAGACTTCAGATCTAAGGTTCCAAAATTGGAAATAGCCACTGTCACAGATGGATTAAACTATAATAATGTTATTCCCTGATGTCCTCCTGCAAAGATACTCCACAAATTAAAAGCTCCACCAATCTGTATTTTCAATATCGACAAAGAATCAGTTGACAGGATGAAATGAGAAGCTCCAAGGTTATATATTTCTTGTGAGAAGATCCAACTTTGGATCTCCCATTATAATATCTAAACTCAAAGTATTCTCTGATAAGGAATACCGATCTAAGTGCCCCTTTTTTTCCCCAATTAAAATTTTCTTTGCTCGACTTTTCTTGGCCACATATCAAGTGACCAGTTTAAGCAAGACATTAAACCCCAAATTGCTCCCAATGGTTAGGAAACTGACTTGTGAGGTAGCTCGCTGCCATTGGTGTGTGACTGTGTGTGTGAAAGAATAAAACTGAATAAGAATGAAGAATAAAACTGTTATGAAAGTGATATAAAATGCTGTCCATGTATCATTTTATTAGAGATCAGTGTACATTACTGTTCCAGTGTATTGATCAGTGCATTCCTCCTTAAATCCTTTTTCTTTTCAGACCTTGATGTTGAGCTTCTGTAGCCTTTTTTTTTGTCTTCTCTGCCTTTTAAGTCATGTCCTCCAAATCGTTTTAAGGCCCACTGCACGGCTGTTGCGTCATGCTCTGCAAACTTGCGGGCACACCTGCAAAACTCTGCAATTACATATTTCAGCTGGCACGTGGACCCAGCAAGGGCTTCTGGAAATTTTAAACACCATGGTCTTAGCCACTGTGTGTTGCTTCTTGTTGATGATTGGCTTGTCGGTCTATAGTATCCCCAACCCAATCATCTACTCCTCTGTCTCCTTCCAAAACACTCACGGTGATCAGATAGCAATATATTCTTAAGGACGAGAAGAAAAAAAGAGGCAAGAAAAAAACAACACACGTGCTCTTCAATGGAGACATGCAGCCCCTGTGAAAGTTTTAACAAAGAAATTGCCTTTTTCTTCAACAGCAGCGTTCTTATGTTCTGGATTTGTCCACAGCGCCTTCTACAGTCTCAGAGACCGATGGCAACTCCCACACTGACTAGTATGTACACAATGATTATTGCTGACACTGCACACACATCCGCAGAGGAGATGGTGTGTGGGTTGGCTCGGGGACCATGTGCGAGCCCTCAACACCTTGTTCTGACTCCCCGATACTTTGAGTTTGCATCTGGACACTCACAGTGATATGTCGTTGGACCCAGTTGGTCAAATCTGTGAACCTTTTCTACCTTAATGCATGAGCTTCTCTACGGCTTGAACTCGTGAAGGTCTCAGCACACTATGTATTCTCCTCTTTGGAGCTGCTTTTTAAGGTGATGGATTTCTTCCTCTCAGAGGTCCTGAGCTGCCTCTCGGGATAGACTTCCTTTTCTTTTTGAAACATCAAGTTGAGCTGCTCTCTTTCTTTTTGTACTGCCGCATGACCTCTTTGTCTGCCTGCTCAGCCAAATCCTTGAATGTCAAAATAATATCTCTGTTGCTGATTTTCTTGTTCTTTAAAGACGACTTTTTTTAATATAGCACTTTTAAAAAACAAGTTACAAAGACATAAAAACACGCAAAGTTACCAGATGAATATTAGATAAAAGTAGAATTGATGCAGTAATAATAACAATTGAGCTATAAATTACTGAAACACAGAGTAAAAACAAAAAGAATAACTGATTCAAGAGAAAGCAATTCTAAAAAAGTGTGTCAATGAGTCGACCTGTTCCTATTTCCGTTCCGTTGTTGTAGTCAAATAAACTTAAATTGGGCAGTATATCTTAATTTACTAATTATACTGTTGTGTCAGCACCTTGGACCAAGCTGGGAGAGACGGACATTTTTTTCTGATTGTTGAGCTGATTGTTGTTGATTACCGCCTTTTGTAACCATAATGCCACACATGTGGTAGGAACACAGAATGACTTCAAGAACAGTTGGCTGCAAATTCCACAGTAGGAATGCACAACAGAGACTGTCATCATTTTTATAAATATCAGTGGGTGGATGGAAGGAGTCGGGGGAAAGATACACCTTTTACTGGCCCTCCGAGACTCATTCATCTGTACTTCTTCTCCTAGGAATCCCATTGAACTAATTCACAGAAAACCCAGAAGTCTTCTCTTTGCTCCCTGAAAATGCAAACGGGTTTGATTTGGCAAAAACAAATGCAACCTCCTGTCCTCTCTTCCCTCTTTTGTGTTTTTCTTTCATCACTTCTTTCTGGACTCGTGCCCAACACCCTGCCTTTCAAATCTCCGCCGACTACTGCACTCTTCACCAACGGGTCCACCAGCGTGGCCACCCAGGGAACTGTGGTTAATGATGAGGTGAAGACTTCTCTTATTGAGGCTGAAGTGATGCCAAGCTGCTGGGGTCTGGAGTGAACTGAACAGATATGAAAAGTGTTACTCCCAGGGATTTGTCTCATGTTTTCAATGAGGCGTAATGGACTGGATGAGTCGTCGTTGACCTTACATGTGACCTTCTAGCAGACACATGGTAAATGAGTACAAATACCAGATGTGAAAATGAAAACCTCTAAACAACTGTATCATTCTAAATTGGCATATAATCAGACCGCTTAATGTTTTGCTACATTTTCAGCGTACAGCAACTGCCGTTTCACATGTGTTTTGTCTGGCTGCACGATGTGTATGTGTGTGTGTGCGTGTGTGTATGTGTGTGTATGCGTGGGAGTGTGATGGCGATATTTCTCATGGCTGTGCTACAGAGCAGGCACTACGCTGACTCTCTGGTGGGACGTTAACCTGCTTAGCGTATCCTTCCTGAGTCTGCTCAAACAACGCTCGCACAGAGACTGTATATCTGCTCAAATGAGCAGACAGGAAGTCCTGTGTGTGTGTGTGCGTGTGTGTATGTGTGAGCACACGTGCGAGTATATATGTGTATGTGTATGTGTGTGTGTGTGTGTGTGTGTGTGTGTGAGGGTACACATGTTCCTGTGCATAAGTGCAGGTGTGCCTGTTTAGGACTTTGTGTTTCTATATGATGTGTGTGCTGGTGCACCTGTGTGTGTGTGTGTGTGTGTGTGTGTGTGTGTGTGTGTGTGTGTGTGTGTGTGTGTGTGTGTGTGTGTACACATGCATTTCTGTTTCATGTGTTTCTGTAGCCGTGTTTCCATCAACGTATTTTATGCACATTTTGAAGTATCCCATTAGAAAAGGGTGATGGAAATGACAAAATTTGAGAAAAAAAACTTCAATTTTTACGCTTGCTCAAGGTGGTTTTTGCTTTTTTTGAAAAGAGTTAATAAGCTAAATGGAAGATAGAGACACCTTTGCCAAATAAGTTGGGACGTAGCGAACATTTGACTCAGCTGTTTCCTCTGTCGGTGTCTTCCCGGATATTCCCATAACACACTAAAAAATGGCCAATACCAGCTGACATGAAAGAGCAATTACAAGTTGCCCAATTGAAACAAATTCCTGAAGACCTCTCTCCATTTTTCTCTCGTATATGGCCAAAGTGTTTCCTGTTAGCAACCTCTACTTCTTCTACTCTGTTTATTACAGCCATGTGTAAGGGAGCCTATAACGCCAACTTCTGACCAAACTACGCTAGTTTATTCACTTCAAACCAGATGATGGAAACGCGCTTAATTCACATTTTCTTTTTTGCAACATTTGAAAAGTTTGCTTATTCACTTGAAAATTAGATGGAAACACAACTTGTGATAGGATTAACAGTATATTTACAGTGTAATGTCACACAGTATATGTTTGTGTACATGTTATGTATTCTTACCTTCCTTTACCAGTTGTTTTAAGTGTTGATATAAGTGTCATTTTTTTACAGGTTTTCACTGAAGTGAGTAGTTTTTATAGGAATATATCAGTGTAAACTGTTTTTAAACCAGATTTTAGCTTTGTTTCTAACAGGAAAAACTATCTACGTATACGAAAGAGGTGCTGCATAAGTTGCAAAACAACCAGATTCTCTTACAGAAATAAAAGAAAAAACATAAGTGAAACTTCAGATTGCACATATGTGAGGAGTGCATTTTTTGTCTCTTTCTCTCTTTGACTTGCTCCACATTGTAGTTTTGGAACAAAGAGTATTAACAAATATTTTTTATGGTTTATTTTAACCAGCTTTTGTAGCATGTTGATGCAGCAGACTCCCCCTCCTCTGGCACTGCAGCCAGGTTAAAACAAAAAGCTCTGAATTATTTTCCGATACAGTTCAGTCCAGGTCTGGTGGACTGTAGGCAGCCATATGGAGAGGGAGCTCTGGAAACATCCCATTACAGGTCATATATCACACGTCTGACAGCAGCCATTCTGCCTTGTTTTCATTTCAATCACGAGTGCAGCTGCGTTGGAGAGCGCTGAGGCTCTGCCATGTTAACCCGCCGAAGGCTGGAAGACAGTTGCCTGGGGCACCAAAATGCACCCTGGGGTGTTTGACGTATCTGCTTGATGCTTCATATCCATCAACAGCACACACATGACTCTGGTTAATGTAGAGTTGGACCAGAGTTTCTCTAAAGGTTATTGCAGATATTTTTGTATCCATATTTAATGTTATATTTGATTCCGTTTTAAATACTCAGCGTTTTCCCCAGAATTTTTGTGTAGCCACAGTTTTTAACAGTGTTTACACCATCATGGGACACTGAAACTCTTCACTGAAAAACAAAACAAAGACATATTTTTTTAGACGTAGCAGCTGTTTAGTTATCTAAACTAGCATTTCATCTCAGGAAATTCATATGGCATGTATAATTTCGAATTATAATAGGACATCTGAATATTACAATATCATTGCTAAAAGGCTATAACCTGGTAATGACCGTTGAGTATCACTCTCACTGTTTATTACACATGCTGGATGAAACGTAAAGACAGCTCCTGACCACTAGTGGAGCAAATTATATAATATGTTTGCCCAGAGGTACTTAAAGCAGCTATTATCAATATTTTTTTATACTGTATCAAATAACAATGTGTCATTTCAAATGTAGCTCGTCATGACTCTGCAGCTCGGCTCGAGGGAATTTCAGCTCTTAGCTATCCAGCTGCAACTTTACTGTTTTGGGTTCACTCTCAGCGCTCATAGCATCGTTTTTCGGCCGCAGCAGGCAGCTGTTTTCAGAGAAAAAGCTCCAAAAACCCACTGTACACTATCTGCTCAGCACCAAACGGCAAACAGACACAGTTAGCTGTAGACTAGCTGGTGAACATAGTGGAGCATTTAGCAGCGAAAGAACCAGATATTTCCCTCAGAGCTAAAAGAGAGTGAATATTGGACTTACAGTTCCCAGGTGGGCAGAAACTCTGCTTCAAAATAATGATGATGTTGCTGCGTAACTGCTGCAGTTTAAATAAACAACTGTTTGCTAACAAGTGCAACATAGCCTATCGACTTATAAGCTGATGATATGTCAGTGGTGTGTTCACAACTTGCTTCTGCTGCCCCCAAGTGGCCAAAAAATCAGCTAATGCAGATTTAAAGCTGCATGTCCATCATCTCTTGAGGGAAATATCTGTCTCTTTTGATGTTAAATGCTCCGCTATGTTCACCAGCTAGTCGCTAACTTTGTCTGTCAGCTGTTTGGAGCTGAGCAGGTAGTGTACAGTAGGTTTGGTAGGGCTTTTTTGCTGAAAAGTATAAACTACAGTATCACCTCTTGTCCTCTGTGCTTTTCTTCATATGAAACTTGGCCTGAAAGTATGTTTTTTTTAAATATTATTTAAACTTTATTTAACACAGCCCACACTTAGCTGCTCTTGAGCAAGGCTTCCTCGTCGTACCTGTGTAAATAAAGCTCGACGAAGAAGCAGAGGAAAATCTACAAAAACCACATGTTCGTGGGTTTTTTCTATTACCACCCTTAACAAAGTGCCTTCTCCCCAAAACAAAGTGAGTGTGAGTCGATTTGCTGAGATCTCTACTTTAGGAGCCGGTGCTGTCTGGCCGTAGTGCTTATTTGTAGACGATCAAACCCGCTTCCTTCCACTGTGTAATCTGTCCCACATGGATTTCCTACAGAGTCCATTAAATGTAGCATAGTGGGGCGAACAGGGAGAGATGGGAGCAGAGAAAAATAGGTGCCCTTCCTTTGCCTCTACATGCGGCTTTGATAGAAACCTCTGTCATGTTTCCGTCTGTTTGAGTGAAATGTGATTTGCGAGTTTCTGCCAAGCTGGCGCTTCACTCTCGATCCCAATCCGTCTCTGAGATGGACACAATGTAACTTCATGTATTTGTGATCTTCCATCTGTTTTTCCTTGTGGGAATGTAGATTTTTTAGCCGTCCTGTTTAAGCTGTATTAAGCGGACTAGGAGCAGTAAGTGGTGAAACAAATTTATCCAGTAAGTTCCAGTAGAGGCCAAATGTCAAATTTTAATTTTGGATTTTATTCCTGATCTCCGTGTGAGATACTACACTACCCGTAACCTCTAGTAAACCTGTTTTAAATAACCTGCATTAAATAACATTGGAAAACACCACCACAGCCTTGCTTAGTCAAGTCAAATCAAGTCAGTTTATTTATAAAGCACATTTAAAACAGCGACTGTTGCTCAGAGAGCTTCACAGAGATTGAGAAGTGCAATCAAATAAAAACAGACATAATTATGAGGATCAAGGGGAAAATTAATTCAAGTGTTTGGATAAAATCCTAAAAATACGACACCATTGCACAGAAAACAAGCTAACTGCTGTAATACAACCTTTTGGCCTATAATCTCTGTCAGGTTGCCTTTATTTACCTTTTTGTCTTTTTCTAATCTTTTGAGAGTGCAGATTTGTTTCAGAAAAGATGCATTCTTTACTCATTTACCGCAAATAATCCTCTGTGTGTGTGTGTGTGTATTCTCAAGGTGTTCAGTTCATCATTTGACCCAGTTTTTGTGGTCCTCTGATTGGATAATTAATCCAGCATATACATACAGTACATGCACATACTTTATGTTTATCATTGAGGTCATAGTGGGTGGTGGTGGTCAACTGGAGTGCAATATGTTGAAAAGTGTTCCTAATATTCTGCTCCCCTCATGTATGTTAATGGAGTGGACAAAATATTAGCAACACATGGTTGTGAAAAGAAAAGTTTCTTGTTAAAATGTAATTATCAGGTGTGAAATGAGAAAAATAGGTCATCATAACATGAAAAATATCTTGTTATAAGATGAAAGATTATTATTACTGATGTATATATGTAAGTGTAAACATCATTTTAATGTTGTAGCTTGATATTATTACATAGTTTAATCTATAAAAATACCACCTATTTTAGAAACACACCATTGTTTTATTAACTACAGGAGTAACTACCGCTGTCAGATAAATGTAGTGAAGTAAAAAAGTACAATATTTAAGTGTGAAGTAGCATAAAATGGAAATACTTGAGTAAAATACAATTTACTTAAAACTGTGCTTAAGTACAATACTCATAAATTCCACCACGGATTTGAATGCAGTTTTATAGTCTTAATATTTATCTCGTAGTTGATTGGTTTGGAGTTTAAAACTATATAAACAAAATTTGGATTTTCTTTAATTCTGTGGCAACACTGAAGTGGAAATTTAAGGAAACTTTAAGGATCAGGGCCACTAAAACAAAAGAGGGCGGACATGTTTTCAGTCTCTCCCTTCTTTTCCTTAGTTTCGTCTGTCGTTTGGCTTTTATTCTCTCTCTGCAGGGAGGCTGTTTTCAGAGCAGGTAGAAAAGCAGAGAGAGGAGGTCTGTGTTGCACTCTTTCTCAAAGGAAAACAGCTGCCGTGTCCAGAAGGGGAAACGTTGCTTTTTTTCCCATCAGGCTTTTTGCCTGTGATGGACAGCGGTCTGGTTTTGGCTTGACTTGCAATGTAGGATGCAGTTTATGGGCCAGAACGCAGCGAGGGGTGGAGGCGAGGACTGTTTCTGGCAGAACCCCGCTCTCCTAACAGCGTGGTCCTCCATATTGGTGACCCTTCTGACCCCGCAGCGAGAGCATCGGGGGAGAAGACCAGCTCCTTAACCTTTAGAGCCCACTTTCTACATCATCCTGAGACCGGCTGCATCTGGAGGGTCTCACTGTTTTCTTTCAATTAGAGCTTCACTTTCAGTGTTTACCTTCATGTTAACTGCTCGTAAATGATACCTGTTGCAAGTCTTATGACTTATTTTTGTCGCAGAGATTTTTTATGGTATGACAATCCAGCTTGCTTTTTGCTCGGTGAAAACCACTTTTGCAGTTTACAATTTAACTGATACAGTAAGTGCATAAATCTATAGTCCATCAGTATTAAAAGGAACTGATATTGGGTTTTTATCCCCCTCCGTCTGAAGAATCAGTAGTGCTTTCAGTGTCCTAGACGTGCACCAAAATATCCATATCTTTATGTCACATGGTTTAATCAAAAAGGTCAGAATTAAAGTAAGGAAAACATTTAACTTTAAGTGTGCAAAGCAATGAAACATTGAAATTGTTTTAGTGTTAGCAGCTCCAGGAAGCAAGGTGAGCCTCATTAAAACAACTCTAAAATAAATCAGACTTTTGAATTAAATAATTAATTTGGAAAAAAAGATACATAATTAATGACTAAATCATTAGAAAAATTGTAAGGAAAAGGTAAAGTTGAGGTTTCAAAGGCTGCAGAAAAGGTGGCAGCACTGACAGACATTTAGACCTAAAATTATTTGAAACTTAATCAGAAACAATTTTGATATGAAAATGACAATCAATTCATTTTCTTAAGAAAAAATGCCAAAATTTTACTGGTTCTCACATTTGAATATTATCTGGTTTTCTTATATTATAGTAAACTGAGTTTTGAGCTGTTTGCATGACAAAACAAGCCAATTAAATATATCAGCTCGGGGTCTGATAAATTCTCATGGCCTTTTTTTTTTTAAACAATTTTCTAAAACAATTAATCGACTAATTGATGAAAATTATATTAATATTATATATGAATTCAACATTATGTAATAATCCAATCAAATTTTCTCCTAGAAGTATTAAAAGTTTGAGCAGAGTCTGTAACTGTTTACTCTTGTTGTTCAGAGTTCAGTGTCGTCACTGTGTTTAATGCTTAAATAACAGTTTTCATTTCCCCTAAATCAGAAACATTTCCACATTCTGAGTCTCGAAAAGGTGTCACAACCCTCACCTTTGAATGAAACACACTCATATAAAACCTCTGATCTTGACCATCTTTGTTGGTTTTTTCCAGGCCTTTGTCTCCCTCTCTCTGCTGTACTGGGGTCTGCAGAGCGTCTCTCAGCTGCTCAGAATCAAGAAGAAGGCCGTCTGAGTCGACATGAGATGTGCAAACAGATTCACATGCTGCCAACAAGGACTGCGATGGGCGGGGGAATTTTATCTTTTGTCCGTAAAAATGTCAGTAAAGTCATAATTGACATAATTCCAAAGCAGCAGCTTTTATCCAGCTCCTCTGTCAGATTCTTCTTTTTTTATTGTAGACGAAAACACATGAACTGATTCAACAGATGTAATCTTCTGCTTGAGTCACTCAGCGTTTTAGGAACAACTGCACTGTTTGAAGACTGTTTGATTGTATGATTATTATCAAGGCAATGTACTCAACACTTTTTTATCAAATGATGAATTTCTTCTGATAAATTTCTCTTTCTCTATATTTCATCCGTTATTTTATTTAATATAACTTAGTGCTAACTAAGGGCTAATTTAAGCACTACAGTAATCAATCAGCATTTTGATATTTCAGCTGATCCACAGTGTAAATTATTATTTTATTGCCTTGACTATGCAACATATACCTCTTTGTACGATTAATGTTATTCGTACTGATGAATTTCACTTGTGATTTGAAATATTGCGCAACACTGTGTATCATTTTACATTTGTTACTGCAATAAAACATGTGTAATTTTGCTTTACTAGTCTCCATTTTTGATTCACAGTCGAAATAAGAAAAAAAAACCTGAAGCAAAATGAAACCCTGGAATGTGCAGCATGTGAGCTCTGCGTTGCTTCAAGAAGCTTCATTCAGCTTCCAGATCTTGTGTGTGGGAGTGAAAAACAGTCCACAGCAGATGGTGCTGTTATGTCCCGTCATTAGTCTCGTTTAAATCATCAACACCTTGTTCTCAAGCAGCACCTGCGTTACATCGAAGTATTATAGTGACATTGAGACATATTTCAAAGAACCTCTGTGAAAATAAAACAACTGCAAGCAAGGTCGAGAAGAAATAGAAAAAAAGACATTGAGTAATTGTAATTTTTGTTTTTGACAAGTGGAAATCTAAAGCTTAAAAGTAAGTTATAGCAGGTATTTTCTATTATAAAATAAAACGGTAAGTATTAGACTGATCAGTCTCCACACAGAGCTTAATGATACGCAGCACATGTGTCCCTAACACATAATTGATGCTTGTTCTGGAGAACCTTTGCTTCTTGCCTTCTTCTTACAGGAAATTTCCATATTTTTTACTCAATTTCTTGTTAAGCGTTTTTTGAAACTAAAAAAACAGAATCCTTAATTGTGACCACAGAACATGTCAAGGTCCTAAATGTGCACTCCCTTCTGTCTCACAAAATGATAACAAAATACATAATAAACCATTTTGTAGTGATATACAGTAAATGTACTGTATGCTGAAATACATTCAATTGTGGAGATGAATTAGTATTGGGAAAACTAATTATTTACATGTAGCGATTCAATATTTCTACTGTAAATTACATAACATACACAGCAGTTGCTGCATACATATACATGTAAAAATCTTAATACTGGTATGAAACTGTCATATTCATCACGAAAACATCACAGTATGCAGAATATGTAAATGACTGGATGGATTTTGTGAAAACTGAAGGAGCAGAAACAGGTGTGTGAATATTAATGATGTGTTATATTAACAGGTCTACAGATGGTGTTAGTCCCCGGTACATATGTGCAGAACGTTCATGGTGAGTTCACTAAACACCTTATCAAATGTTTTCACTTAACAGAAGAAGATAACATCTGTGAAGTACAGTAAGAGCGCATGTGTGTGTGTGTGTGTGTGTGTACATGCACCATGAAAAGATCATGCGTGTTGAAAAACCTCATAAAAGCTTGTAGATTGGGCCAATTTGCACAAAACGGTAGAAGTGTTCAGAAGTTAATCATGACAGAATTACAATCACATCATCAGACCATCATGGGACTGTAAAACTCTATTGAAACCAAGACAAGCCAATTATATTTATCTAGCCTCAAATGAAAGAGCGACAGAGAACCAAAATGACAATTTGGTTGGATGATGTAGTCACTACTGTATCTCTATTCTTTATAGCAGCGCCGTCCGTACAGAATCACATATGGTGCAAAAACCTGCTGCTGCTGCTCTCTGTGGCTTCAATCTGTTCATGCCTCAATCAGTGATGTCACTGCCTGTAATTTCAAGCAGCTGTTAAAGCCAAACCACCTGCTGTGACATCACTGATTGGGGTGTGGCCAGATGCTCAACACACTCAAGGGTTTGAACCCATGCCAGCTCACAGTGAGATCCATTTTTATACATTATTATCTTCGCCAGGTGTAAGCCTGGAGGAGATTGTGTGTTTGGTCATGTGTATCCATGTGTGTATCTGTCCGCAGCTAATCTCGCACACTACTGGACCCAGCGGCCGAATATTTTTTGTGCACATTTATGAATGTATGCTCAAGGACTTCTTGTGGTGGCTGCGATTCACAATTGTTGAAAAACCTATTTTATAACATGTATAACCATTGACTGCTAACTCCTCACTCCTCTTTACTGGTCAGTAGGACCTGCAAGTGAAGACTGCAGCAAAAGGCATTCATGGTCTGTTGTAGACCACATTTTGGCCTATGTCGTGGCTCAAAAACTGACATCCATGGAAAAGTTTGGTCTCATCTTGAACTGGAGCATCTGCAGATTAATTCCAATATGTTAAGAACCACTAATGTGAGGCACAATATGAGTATAAATCCCCCTTTTTGTTAGCTTCACTTTAAGGGAGCCAGGAGGGACAATTGAGTTAGATTCAATTCTAAATAAATATTCTAAATAAATAGCAATGTTTAAGTTGAGAAGTTTTGACTTATCCCTCTGTTTATTGTTACCTTAAGTTTATACAGTTAGGTGAACCCAGGGGGATGCTCGGTTACAATAATTTATACACCTGAAAGATCACTGAGACTATACATGACCCCAGACACACCTGGTGGATAATCTCTTCTAGTAGTTGATTTTAGATTATTGTATGCGGTCTATCTTCTGTTTTTAGAAACTCCCAAGTTAAAGGATAATAATTTTTTCACATCTGTCTTAAGATTATAGTCAGGTGCCCATATGAACACTGACCCGGGTTTTGCTGGCTGTAATCGTTCCTCCTGTTCATATTGATGAATTCTGAATGTGCTTACGATGTAAGTGATGGGGGACAAAAGTTGATCTAAAGTTAGTATGAGGCCTCTGCAATCTTAGTTATTGAAATCAAGTGGATGTCTTCCAATGTTTCTGTTTTTTAGTACAAAATTTCCTCTTTGTGTTTCCCAAGACAGTGATTTCCTGGAAGAATACTAATGAAAAAAAAGGGAATTTGGCACTAAAAAGACTTTTAAAGATATTAACTTGATTTGACTAGATTTGATCTAGAAAGCTGAAGGTTTATATTAGCTTCAGATGAATCTTTTAATACATTTTTTCGCAGAAAGAGGACTGGATTTTTCCCCCTTCACTTGATGGCTGGTATGAACAGGGGGAATTATTACAAACATAAAAGAGAGGTTGACAGTGAGAACATTTTGAGAAATATGAGTTAATTTTGCCAGAGGGAAACACAAGACCATTGTGCTTGATTTGCAGTGAAGCAGTGGCAAATGGCAAGAGTGGTAACTTAAACCACCACTACAACATCAAACATGCCCATTTTGACCAAAACTATCCCCAGAACACAGAGGTAAAAACCACAAAACTGAACCAGTTAAAGTCGTCATTTCAAGCCTCCAGCAGAATAATTGTAAACTCAAAAATTTTTAACAATGAATACAGGGAAGAACTCACTAATGAACACTCACACCAGTGTCTCCACCTGGCCATCACTCCTTTTAATGCAAGTTTAAGGACTTGGTTACATAACAAAGGTGTCACTTCTAATAATACTGAGATGAGTATCATTCATTATCATGAGATATCATCATGTTATGCATCCTTACTGGACCTTTGTTACGGTAAAAATTTGGTAAATGGATCTCTAAGACACCTGCTGCATGCTATGGCCTTCACAGTCACCAGATCTCAATCCAACTGAAGACATATGGCAGATTTTGGAGCGATATGTTCTCCACCATCATCATCAAAACACCGGCTGAGGGAATATATTCTGGTGTTTTTCTCCAGTAGAGCTGCAGAAGCTGTTCAAGACACATTATTAAGTCCCTGTAATTTGTCACCCATCTGTTAAGTTTATTACTTAATCAATGTAAGCATTGTCTGCTAAATGTATGTTTGCCATAACATCAGCTGTAACTGTGTGCTTTTACTGATCTTTCACAGAGTAAGATCACAGTTACTAGGCAGTTACTCTGTTTCAGGTGTGTTAACTTTATGTTTAATCTATTAGTATGATTGATTACTGCGAAATGAGAGAATGGAAGAGGAGCTTTGGGAGTTGTTTTTATGAGTCCCTGTGGGGATTTTATGTTTCATATGCACTCATTTGATCCCTTATAATTTCTTTCTTTAAACTAGTTTGAACTACAGTTAAACATGTAGAGGCAAAGAGCACGCCAATGTTGGGAAAGAAATACAGTAAATGAACATTATTTGATTTTTTTTTTTTTAATAATGTCATTATCCACAGTCCATTTATTACAACCTGACAATATCAACCATGACCTGTTATCATTTTTAAATATCCTTCTTCTTCTTCTTCTTCTTCTTCTCTGAGCTGCCGTGCTCATATCCTCAGCTATTTAATGATCTATTGGGTTATTGAAGCGATCCGCCTAGAGGATGAGAAGCTGACATATTGATCCCAGTGTAGAAGGATATGGCCTTCACCTTTACATGAAATGCTAGTCTCCTAATAGGCGGTGAGGGAATTCTGCCCAGGATCTCTCTTAATGCAACGAGGAAATGTCGCTCAAGATGGACAATCGATA
The DNA here is from genome assembly GCF_910596095.1 of Thunnus maccoyii. NCBI lineage: Eukaryota > Metazoa > Chordata > Actinopteri > Scombriformes > Scombridae > Thunnus > Thunnus maccoyii. The sequence continues at coordinate 6,241,359 of NC_056542.1, forward strand.
TGACCATCAATGAGAATTAGATCTTGCGGGGCTCAATCTAACATAAAAAAGGGAGTAAAAACAAACCAGCAGTCATTTCACCTTTGGCAGCGTAATGGCAGCTTTTTTAAAATTTTTATCAACCTCTGAATCATTTGTGTGATATGTCAAAATGATCCCTGCATTTCATTAATAACCAGGCTGATGTAAAAGGTGCCTATAAACATCTAAAATGAATTAAGTTTACATCATTGTTGAGCTATGAATTTCTGATGATGTGTTCAAACAGAAAACATTTGCAACAGATTAGTATTTGCCTTCATATTTATCCACTGAAAGTCATTGAATTTTCCAAAATATTTTTTCCTACAGTTCATCTAACTGCAGTCCTGATACTAAAAGCACAATGCTAGCAATATTCTACAGCTTTGTTACTATCAACAAATGCCATGAAAAGACCAAAAGACAACAATGTGTTTGTTCATCTCTGATTCATTCCCTCTGAAGACATACATCTTTAAAGCATATGGCTGGCAATTGCTCATATTGTCAACAAATCTCATGTGTAGAGCCAAACCAACAATGAATTGATATACAAGTATGAGTATCCAAAGTCTGATACATCTCTGTTGTTGTCCAAAAACTATGAAAACATGTCAGTGAGTCACACTGTTCCACTGGGTGACATGATGTTCCTTCACCACTAAGACTTTGGGTACAGTAGTTTTTTTAGAAATGGCTCCAAAGACTGATAACAGCGATCACATTTTCAGTCTCAGGAGAGTAGTTCTGTGTAAGTTCTTGGTGCTAGCTTGTTGTGCTACATATCACAACCTCTTAACTTTGTACTACGTTATAAATTTCTCAAAGAACTTCAGTACACAGTCAAGAGGTTGTGATATGTAGCACAACAAGCTAGGGAAGCTGAAAACAGAACAGCACATGCTCAGTAGGGTCTCCCTCATACAGAACTACTCTCCGGAGACTAAAAACACGATCGCTGTCATTAGTCTTTGGAACCATTTCTGAACAAACTAATGTGACTGTAATCTTCAGAATGAAGGAACATGTCATCCAGTGCAGCGGTGTGGCTCACTGATATGTTATCAGTAGTTTTAACAATGGAGGTCTACAGCACAGAGCAATAAGATATATCAGGCTTTGGATACACACACATTACTTGTAAGTGGAACCATTTTACTGTTGAGATTTGTCAACAGTAAGAAAAATATAGCAAATCACAAACCTTATCCTTTCAGAATGGCTCACTAATATTTTGTTTAATGTTCCAAAAAGGATACATAAGTTTTCAGTAAATGTTACTCAAATAGTGCATTTGACAGGGAGCATTTTCAGATGCAAATTTGGTGCACTATTGAGTGTTTATGGCAGACAACTCAAACTGAACCACAGTGCTCTGGTTCCTTGTGATAAAGGATCATGTCAACCAGTCCAAAAGTGTGACTCACTGATGTGTTTTTGACAGTTTTTGGATGACAATTTATCAGGTTTTAGAAACAATGAGAATCCAAGACGAAAAGAAACACAAAACAACATAAAACAAAAGCACAAAAACAGTCCAGAAACACTCTGGAAAGCATCTGTATCAAGAAGATAAATGGAAACATGAATGAAACGAAAGCATAAATATTCATAGTCTTCTTTTCCTTCACACTACCATCAGAGAAAGACACAGGAATGCAGCTTCTCTGCTGCACCCCACGGAACGCGAATGAAGATAATCGCATGCCAGTTCGATATCATCACAGCACTTGTATTAGCGTAAGAATGTGTTCTGCTCACTGGGTCGAGGGCAAATTACATCAGCAGTGGTCAGGAAAACCTGTGAACGCTCGAATGCACCACACAACTCCAGCACTATCACCTTTGATGTGCTGACACCTGCTACCTGGAGTAAACGCACGATTCTTGGTGTTACCTAGGTTTCAAAACAGCAGTGCTTCACCCTATTAGTGCACCTGGTATCAGTGCACCTGATGAGTTTGAGGAGCACACTTTTAGATTGGTTTTTCATGCATAAAAGCTTATTTTTATTTCAAAATGTCCACATTGAACTCACAAGACCTTTTTGCGAACAGTTTAGTGATGCATGGTGATACAAATGGTTTAATATTGATAGATGAGTAACATTTTACTATAAGTCCCCCTGTTTAGTATTCATAAGCAGTGTACAAACATGCAATAAATGGTTTATAACACTCTATAATGTAGTTATATGCAAATATAAGGACATTTTCAAGTGTATATAGTATGTCAGCAATTATAACTTCTCCTGTGAAGACTTATTTTATAATATATATTATTACTACTGTGTTTTATTCGCCAGTATACATCCATTTATGGATTCCCACAGGAGGAGTTAAAGTTTCCGACAAATAAATGAATAAACACTTATATCTACTTACAACTGCATATAGTGTTTTATAAACCATTTGTCAAATTTTTGTATACAGATAATAAAAATGCTAAATAGGGGGACTGAAAAAATTGAATTGTTACCAATAGAGTGGAAAATAACATTTACAGATCCCCTCTGGATCCCCTCTTGTGTCTGATAAGGTTTTTTACTCTTTCTCCCTCTTTGCAACATCCAGAAACTAAATTTGTTTTCTTGCTGAAAGTCAGATGAGAAGATTGATATCACTCTCAAGATTGGTATTGATCTTCTCATCTAACTCTCGGCTAGAAAGTAACCGAGCGTATTATTGAGGTAATATGTTGAACTCTTTCTTTAATGTAAGTCTTTTAGTCACTTTGAGTCACTTAAAAGATTGCCTACCATCTGGTGAGTTTGAATTTTCATCATGCTTTCCTGTAGTTTCTGGAGATAACTATACAGGGTGGTAATGCATGTCACCATTTGCTGGTGATAATCTGCCATTAAAGGTAGCAAGTCACCAATAAAAGACTGGATGAGAGAAGAGAAGAACAAATGTTTTGCAAATGTCTTATCAAATGCATTCAACATGCTTCTAAGATCTAAGAATTTACAAGTTAAATGTCAGAAAAAAACTTTGCAATGAAAACCCCAGTGTGCCTTAAACATGAACACATGTGGCCTCTGCAGCTGACAAGAGAAAGGAAGGAACAAAAAGTACAGAAACTCCAACTGCATCAACAGAAACCCCAAAGTACATCATTCCTACCCACACTGTTTGATTGACATGTGAACTCAGTGAAGTCTCTGCGGCAATGTGTGCTTAGCAACAAAGATGGGAACACCAGAATGTATACTTTTGCAGATTATCAACAAAACTCACATTTATCTTTATTTCACAATATCATCTTGTATCTATTTAATGCACATATTACAGATTTGTGCTTTATCTTTGTGTAAACAGTTAAACTAACTTCACACATCAGTTAAAACATCTCATTTGTCTGTGCTGTGCTTCCTTCTTTTTCCTCCTCTTTTCCTCATTACATGGCAGATGGGAAGAGCGAACAAATGTGATTTGCTCCCTCAGTGCCACAGAATGTTCCAGTGACTCATGCTATGATAATATAGTTCAATGCTCTGCACCAACTGTCTGCAAGCGGACAGAGGGAAGTCCCACTACACATACACATACACACACACACACACACACACACACACACACACACACACACACACACACACATATGCATGATTGCACAAATGTGGGCACATGTGAACACACACAATACTGACATACATGGAACATGAACTGTATGATGTTCAGTCATTATATATATTTTTTGTCTTGTGTGTGTCAGCTGGTGGACTGCATTGCATTGCAGGCTTTACTGTCTGAACCAGAGGTTAGTTTGGATGATGGATTCAAACCCACAAATTTACTAAGATATCTATCATCTGAAAAATGGGACATCTGTGACCAAAAAGACTTTTTGATAGGACACGTGGCACAGATGGAGGACTGCTCACTCGCACAAAAAACTCACAAGTGATTTGTGTTGGATTTATTATTAAAGTCACTATGTGTGTATTTCTTGGTACTGTAATAGAATTTTTCAAATTATTCTTTTGCTAAAGTAGTAGAAAAATTAGGCAATCCTGGGGAAAACTTGGTCAAATTTAATACAATGCTTTCAGCTGATTCATCTAAAGATCCCTGGGTAAGATGCGTGGGGAATCCTTTAAGGTGCAACCACAAGGGGGCGCACAAAGTGACTTTCAATACACCCTTTTAATTTACTTTAATAAGCCGCATTAGTTGATTTTTGGCCACTTGGGACAGTAGATCAAAATATAAACACAACACTGACATTAGCCCTATTCACACAGGACTAGTATCACCTGGGGACCTCTAGTAATGTGTAATAATTGCAGAGGTCGTCTGTATTCTTAATCCTGTGCAAATCTGCCATGTCAGTAACTTACAGACATACAGACTTACGACGTACAGACTTTGCTTGTCCTGTGCAAATGCGCCGCTTGGAACACAGACATCGGGGGGTAATTTCTAAATCATATGACGTCCCCAGGTAATACTAGTCCCATGTGAATTGGGCTATACTGTATTATCACCTTATAAAGTTAATATGGTGAACATGCAAATGGTTGCAAATTGATTTATACATATAGCAGAGATAGAGCAACATTAGCATCCATTTGGAGTGATGTTTCTGGCCACATAATGTATGAAAGTCCAATATTTACTCTCCTTTTTATTTACTGTCCTGTTTTGGTCCCCTCCAATCTTCTATGGGGAAATATCTGGCAATTTAGCTGCTAAATGCTCCACTATGTTCACCAGGTAGTCACTAACTTTGTCTGTCTACTGTTTACCAACTTTATTAGAGGTCTTTTGCTGAAAACAGCTGCCTGCTGCAGCTGGAAATGAGGTTGATGAGAACTGTGAGAGTGAACCAAAACAGTCAAGCTATGGGCCAGAAAACCAAAAAAATGAGCTGAAAGTTGCTAAAGCACCTTGCAGAGCTGAGGGGAAGAGCAGAGTCCAGTGATAATTCTCTGTGGGTTTGTCATTACAAGCAACAACTTTTGGCATTTAGGCATTGTTAATTTGGATAAGATTGTGGTTTTGATTAAATATTGAAAAAGTCAACAGACATGAAGCATTGCAATGTTTTGACATCCTGACCTTAATGAAGTGTTTAGCAGCCTTATTCTTGCCCCTCAGGATGTGTTATGTTTCCTCCATGACATATTTTCCAAACCAGGATTAGTGGATATATGCATGTAATTAGTGAAGGCTGGTTTATGTAATCATATATCCTTTCAAAATACAGAGTAATAACCAATTTTATGTCCATCTTGGACATGTAACAGACTGGAGTGAAACCCTTTTTTAATGATTAGTACTCCCCTAGCACACTGAGAAATTTGCTAAAATGGCAGATGCCTGCAGGCTTATATTACGTGTTTGTACATTAATGTCAGTCTTTCTTCACTCTTCATGCTCTTTTGCTTCTTCCCAAGGATGTATACAGAGTGAGGGAGGCCCAGCTGTCCGTTACCTAGCAAGCATCAATCTGGCCTCAGCCCCTCAGGAACTAAGACCTGGGTCAGCATGTGTAGACGCACAGGACAGGACCTTACATAATGGTCCCATTATGATACATGGTGTTCTGAGCTAGACTCCACACTCAGGCTGCTATTTATAGCACAGAGGGCCAGAAGTGGGGTAGAATTGATATATGTGCTTTGGACTGCTGTCATGGTCGAGGGGGAGACTGAGTTGGCAGCTCTCTTCTGAGGAACTTGGCGATTTGATTGGGTCTTAGAAAGTGTGAGATGATTTTATGTCGATTTGCATGGTAATGTATCTGCTCCTCTCAGAGTTTTCAGGCAGCAATATGTAGTGTGCAGGATGTGCTGCAATCATCAGTGCATCAGTATCAGCTGTGTGTATTCTTGGGGATTGGAAGTCAACACTGTACAATGTTCTACTTTGCTGTTCCAACAAGTTCTCTAAATTAAACAACCAAATATGTTACTTGTCAATGCCCTCCAATGTTATCATTTTCTGATCTGACACCACTACTGTTGCAAATCACTGTTTTACAAACAAAACCATTTTCTGAGCTTACACCCCGCTGGTTAAAGTCTGGTTAAGTTTAAACACAAAAACAACTTGGTTATGGAAACATCCATCCCAAGACCAAACATCAATCTCCTGTGTTAAAGTCTGATATTTTGTTGACCCATCCATACAGACCTCCTGGCTCTGCAGAGTTTGCGGTTCTATTACAACATCACACTACTCACTCCTTTGATCCCAACTGAGTAGAGTCATAAATACTACAACCGCTAGAGGGCTTCTGCTCTCCAGAACGACACATAAGAGAACTTCCTTAAAGTTAGGCAACCTTCGTCATGGTTACGATAATAACCACAGGATTATGGTTAGGGGCCCTTTGTAATTTTGAAACACTGGGAAAGTACTGGAAAAAGTGGAAAAGTGACACTTACAGTTACAAATGGGGACAAACAGCGGTCTCCTGTGGCAAAGTCCACTGTTGGGTGAAAAGTGCATCATTATATATATTTCATGGCATCTAGCAGAACGGACATGACAGAAATGAAATATAATAGTCATAAGTATGTTTTAATTGATATATAATCACCTGAAAATAAGAATTGTTGTGTTTTCGTCACCTTAGAATGAGCCCTTTATATCTACCTAGGGAGTGGGTCCTCTTCCATGGAGGCCACCATGTTGCACCACCATGTTCTACAGTAGCCCAGAATGGACAAACCAAACACTGGCTCTAGAGCGGGCCTTTTGCATGCTTGGAAGGGGAGGGGGAGGGAGGGGTATTGTTTTGGTGGCAATCCGCAAACTCTCTGCTAGATGCCACTAAATCCTACACACTGGTACTTTAATGCCTCCATCTTCTGAATGAGGTAATTTGTCCACATCTATATATATGTCATCTGAACTGCGCCTCTGCTCCAGGTCATAATTACTACAGCTTCTAGATGGTGTGTGTCACTCAAATGTAACTATAGGTTGTTTTTGGGCAACTGACATTACAATCTATTGTGTCATTTTTCTTGGGAGGTCAGTCTCTCATAAATGTATGTGGTTTTCGGGCATTTTCCGAAATGACTAATGAAGTGACAGTCTTGTGCAGTAGGTTTATCAGAGCTTTCTCACTCTGAAAACAGTTGTGCATTAACTGCGGCTAGGAAACAAAGATGATGAGAACAGTGCGAGTGAACCAAAACAGTACAGTTGCAGGTTGTAAAAACCAAAATAATGAGCTGAAAGATGCTAAAATGCTTTTGTACAGCTGAGGGCAACTGCAGTGCTGGGTGATCGATCATTCTCTGTGGGTTCATCATTACGAGTGATTCTTTTTACATTACATGTAGTCATTTGATAAAAAAATATTGATCTGTGCAGTTTAAATATTAAAACATAATTTTAAAATTATTATTTAATAATATTATTTAGAGTGTGAAAATTCTATCTTGAAATTGGCAACAGTTGTATGACAAAGGGTCCATTTATCCATTACATTTGAGCAATTTTGTTTTTTTGTCCAATTATTGATATTTGTACCATGTTTTGTTCTTTGTCTGTTTAGTCAGCGATATTAAAAAGTGTGGGTGTAAAGTCTTCAAATTTGATTTAAATACTGTATCTTAATGACTTAAAATTATAAACAGATGTGGATTTATCACCTATTATTAAACAAATGCAAATAAAGAAGATAAACAATGGCATGACGTTGTTTTGATGTTTTGTATGCAGATGACGTGTGCAGACGTGTGTGAAGGTGACAGAAAAAGATGCACCTCAGATGCGCCTGTCACTCATGAGAGCATCAGACATGCATCATCATGAGATCTCTTGAGGTCATTATGCATGTGGGTCAGACATACTGGAGGCAGGTTAGACAGCCTCCCCTGGCAACCGACTGCTCCACACTCGGCATCAATGAAAATTCAAATCTAATCCTTTTGTCACCATAAATAAAGTGAAACGTACAGTCAGCTGTCTGTACGCCCTGCTCTGTTTCCTTTCATGTCAGCAGATTGTGAGTTTTAGTCTCTCATTGATTTGTTTTCTGTCCGGGCAACATTACACTGAAGCCCAATGAAAAAACAAAACAAGAGAGGAAATAGTGAATGACATGAAGCCCAGTGTGACTGAATAAATAAGCACAATGCAATTTGTACTATTTGACTTTAAGTTATTAGACAGCTACATATGAATACTACAAATAAATGGAAAAAAGTCTTTGCTGTTTACATTCTTGTGCGTGTAAAAAGTCAGTTGAAAGAAGTTTCTTAAATCAATGCAATTTGACACAATACAATAAGATTGTACCTATGATGATGTTAACGATTGTATATATCATTAATACATCAAAACAGTTACAGGTGGTATCAAGTGCTTCAGGCTGTAGTTTTCTACACCTCACCTGTCAATTGAACACTCAGTCAGTCAAACCAAAGTCCCATCTCACCTTTGGAACAGCATTTTAGAGTAACCAGCAGGTAAAAGGGGTGAAATGTCTGATAAGTTTGATGAATTAATCAGTAAATCATATATAGCAGTTGCTGGAACAGAAGCTACCCAGCTACTTTTGATTTTCCACTGATGATGGAAATTGGTTGAATTTTCATTCTCTGTTCAACTGTGGCGGCCAATTGTTACTCATGTTAACTACCCAAAAAAGACCAATACAATTTTCACATATAAAATCCTGAAAGGACTGAGAATACTTTGAATCACTATCAAGAGAGACTGAATTTTCTTATTAACATGAGTATTGCAGAGGCTGTTACTTCAAAGCCTGACCATGTGGGAAACTGTACAGTGTTGTACCTCATGTGGACAGTGGAGATTTCAGCAAATGCCCAAAAATGACATATTTTTTATTTTCAAGTGACAAAGCCTCTAGTGGCTGTAGGAGTTATTATTCTTGACCACTGGCAGCAAAGAAGGAAGAAATGTGACTATATGACGAAAAAGGTCCCATAACCTTAAACAAGTTGTTTTTGTGCTTAAACCTAACCAAACTTTGACTATTGTTGTTCTGTGTCTGGGGGATATGTAAAGAGGAAAATGTTTGCTAACACATGCACCATATCAACTTTATGAGGTGATAATACATAACTGTAATAATAATACATAAATATGTATGTTTACAGCTTGTTGTGCTGCCCCCAAGCAGTCAAAAAATGTAAATAATGCATGTAAGTGAAACTGATTCAAAATATAACTTGATAATGAGCCACAGATTCTGATATTTTTGCCTACATGAATGAGCAATTGTAACTCAGATTCACGCTGAGGAGTAGATGCCCTATAGTTACTGACTGCCAGTCACATGTGAAGGACATGTCAATACTTCAACTGCCTCTGCCTCTCTCACACAAATGTAAACACCCACATGACCTACACAGATAGCCTGGAGGCAGCACTAAAACACAAACGTTATTGACACACCGGTCAGCCACCCCCCACACACCGCCCATATCTGGGTCATTGTTCAGCAATCTTTCATGAAATTCAACTCATGCGGAGGCCTGTGTATCAGATTAAATGGTGGTTTTTGTAGGTGGGAGGCTACGTAACAGGTGTGAGCGATGTAAAGGTTAGGTAAAAGTGGGCTGGTAAATGAATTGAAGATATTAGGTTTGTTCCTGGAAGCAGCATGCTTATCGCTCAAGTCTTTTTTCTCCTCACAAACTTGTCTGAAAGGCAGAACAGCATGGCAGAAACTGTTACTGAATAACCTTTATGTCTCTTGCAAAAGGGTCTTGCTGTGAACATATGCTCTACAAAGCAAGACATTTATACAGCGAAGCAGCACCACAACTGGAACTGGAGGTTAAATGTCTGCCCATGATCTTCTAGACAATAGTGGGAGCAGAGCGCAGACTATTACTCATTTATTTTCAAGATTGTCCTCTCCAGAAAAATAAAAACACTGATGGCTTTTATTATCTATTTACTGTCTCTGTTTATAAAAAGGCATTTTATAGCCTGTGATTCTAAAATGTGAAGTTGCTCATTTAATTTTATATTTCCAAGAATATGTGGCTGAGGGTATTGAATATGAAATCATCTTCCTCAATTAATATTGAGCCACATCATCCAATAAAGCACTCCAATGTTTGGACTCCAACTCCAAGTTTTATATCCCATTTAAAGACTATTACTATTCCATTCTGGCTAATAAACGAGATGCTGATTGAGTGGGTTAGGTCACATAACATAAATTCCCAAAACCAAGAATCATGAAGATACAAAAAAAATCCAGGGTTGTGTAAATAGTAGCATATGCATGTGTCAGTATTTGATGACCTGGGAATGAGAACGGGTTGGTCTTTTCACCCCTAACCCTAACCCTAACACTAACCCTAATACTAACCCTAACCTTAACCCTAACACTAACCCTAACCTTAACCCTAACCCTAACACCAACCCTAACCCTAACTCTAACCCTAACACCAACCCTAACCCTAACACCAACCCTAACCTTAACCCTAACCCTAACACCAACCCTAACCTTAACCCTAACACTAACCCTAACCTTAACCCTAACCCTAATACTAACTCTAACCCTAACACCAACCCTAACACTAACCCTAACCTTAACACTAACCCTAACCCTAACCCTAACCTTAACACCAACCCTAACACTAACCCTAACCTTAACACTAACCTTAACACCAACCCTAACATTAACCCTAACACTAACACCAACCCCTACACTAACCCTAACCTTAACACCAACCCTAACACTAACCCTAACCCTAACACCAACCCTAACACTAACCCTAACACTAACCCTAACCTTAACCCTAACACTAACCCTAACCTTAATACTAACTCTAACCCTAACACCAACCCTAACACTAACCCTAACCTTAACACTAACCCTAACCCTAACCCTAACCTTAACCCTAACCCTAACACCAACCCTAACACTAACCCTAACCTTAACACCAACCCTAACACTAACCCTAACCTTAACACTAACCTTAACACCAACCCTAACACTAACCCTAACACTAACACCAACCCCTACACTAACCCTAACCTTAACACCAACCCTAACACTAACCCTAACCCTAATACTAACTCTAACCCTAACACCAACCCTAACACTAACCCTAACCTTAACACTAACCCTAACCCTAACCCTAACCTTAACCCTAACCCTAACACCAACCCTAACACTAACCCTAACCTTAACACCAACCCTAACACTAACCCTAACCTTAACACTAACCTTAACACCAACCCTAACATTAACCCTAACACTAACACCAACCCCTACACTAACCCTAACCTTAACACCAACCCTAACACTAACCCTAACCCTAACACCAACCCTAACACTAACCCTAACACTAACCCTAACCTTAACCCTAACACTAACCCTAACCTTAACCCTAACACTAACCCTAACCTTAACCCTAACCCTAATACTAACTCTAACCCTAACACCAACCCTAACACTAACCCTAACCTTAACACTAACCCTAACCCTAACCCTAACCTTAACCCTAACACCAACCCTAACACTAACCCTAACCTTAACACCAACCCTAACACTAACCCTAACCTTAACACTAACCTTAACACCAACCCTAACATTAACCCTAACACTAACACCAACCCCTACACTAACCCTAACCTTAACACCAACCCTAACACTAACCCTAACCCTAACACCAACCCTAACACTAACCCTAACACTAACCCTAACCTTAACCCTAACACTAACCCTAACCTTAACCCTAACACTAACCCTAACCTTAACCCTAACCCTAATACTAACTCTAACCCTAACACCAACCCTAACACTAACCCTAACCTTAACACTAACCCTAACCCTAACCTTAACCCTAACCCTAACACCAACCCTAACACTAACCCTAACCTTAACACCAACCCTAACACTAACCCTAACCTTAACACTAACCTTAACACCAACCCTAACACTAACCCTAACACTAACACCAACCCCTACACTAACCCTAACCTTAACACCAACCCTAACACTAACCCTAACCCTAACACCAACCCTAACACTAACCCTAACCTTAACCCTAACACTAACCCTAACCCTAACCTTGACACTAACCTTGACACCAACCCTAACACTAACCCTAACCTTAACACCAACCCTAACACTAACCCTAACACCAACCCTAACACTAACCCTAACCTTAACCCTAACCCTAACACTAACCTTAACCTTGACACTAACCCTAACCCTAACCTTAACCCTAACCCTAACACTAACCCTAGCCTTAACCCTAACCCAAACACTAACCCTAACACTAACACTAACCCTAACACTAACCCTAACACTAACACTAACACTAACACTAACCCTAACACTAACCCTAACCCTAACACTAACCCTAACACTAACACCAACCCTAACACTAACCCTAAACCTAACCTTAACCCTAACCCTAACGCAAGCAATTCAGGCCTTCCTCCAAGCCTGTAGTAATGCCCTAGATGCACTAGGTTTTCAAGTTAATGTGTTTTAATGTGTCCTTTTGTGGATGTGATATGATGTGTATTAATGTACTCTTTTTAATAGCAGATTTCTGCACACGCAAGCCAAAGACAAATTCCTGCCTTTTGCACTCAAAAAGTAGACACTTAAGTATTTTCTATTCTATTCTATGAACACTGTGGTTTTAAATTATTGTGCTGTTATAAATATTTGTTGTTTTTATTGATTTGTTCTCTGCTTCATTGATCTATTTAATATTAATGTAGGCAATGCTGAAAAAACTGTGTTCACCTTTAATAAACGCTGACTCGAGTCAAATTTTTCAAATATGCTCTGGGATCCTCATTTGCTCCTTTTGTTCTTTGCCTTTCTTAACCTGGATGATCAATTCAGACTAATTGGAAAGATTTCTGACATCACATGCTTTGATTTTGTGGCTCTAACCCCTGACTTCATTACTATTGATCGCCTCCAGTGAGACCACCTAAGAATCTGAGCTCATAGAACGTGTGCACTCATCATGCATCTCTCTGGATAAGAATGTCAGCTAAATACCCAAAATGTCAATGATACAGTTTGGAATATTAATGATGGATGAGCACGATTTGCCTCAAGTAGCTGTACCTTCATTTATAAACAAAATTATATATAAAAGGTTATGTTATCCCTTGAGATGTGACTTTTTTTTTTTTCTTATACAGCAATCGCCTTTTCACTGACTGTTAAGCCAACATAGATCTCACAGAGTGTAATGGACATTTTAAAAGAGCTCAAAATGCTTCATTCATATACTTCATCATCCTCAGCCCAATACCCTTGGGAATTATGTTCACATTTGATGATTTTACACCCCGATTCGCATCCAATGCCAACGATCGATCAGCGCTAATGCAATATATATTATGCCGTTTAAGTAGGTGGAAAGTTTGAGCGTGAAGTTAGGTGAAGTTTCGTGTAGCATGACTGACTTTGATGCAGGAGACTGAAGATAGTGTCCCATCACAAAGCTGCACATAATGTTTGCCTTTTTTTTTAACCGTAACTATGATCTTTCCCTAGCTTCTAGCCCCAATCATACCTTACCCACAGGTTGATTGCCATCATCTTCACCTAACATAAACCATATTGTAGCTGCCCTGCACAAATATTGTAGATAACAAGAATTTCAGAAATATTGACGTTGGTTTTGCAGAATCATATTGCTTAAGATTTTCCATTTGTAGGCTGCCAAGACTTATTCCACATGATTTATTTTTTCAAGTATACATTCTTGCCAAGCCTGTACAGCGAGCAAGAGTCAACTGTTACAAGAATTTCTTACATCTGTCTATGTGTACATATATTATTAATGTACATTGTGCTTGGTGACCACAGCACATCTACATTATTTATGGTTATGTTTCTTTTACATGTTTGAAAATATTGGAGGTGAATGAAGTTGATTGAAGGTGATCGTATGTATTGTTTATTTATTTATTCTTCCGTCTTTGTAGCTATGGGTTTATAGGTATAAAGGATACGTGGGGAAGGTAGGCACTGACATTGGGTCCTTATTTGCTGCAATTGAATGGCTGTGTCCAAAATTCACCCATTCACTACTCCCTATATAATAATATTAACAACCTTATTTATTTAGCACTATTCTAAACAGAGTTACGAAGAAAAATCAACAGAGTAAACAGTAAAAATTCTAAAAATAATTAGATGACATTTATGTATTTAAAAGAACACAGAATGAAACAGTAAAGCAATGAGAAGTATAGAAAAATATGAACAAAACACTCAGTGCTGTACTCCATGGTGAGCTGTAAATTGAGATTTCAAACACTTAATTATCATCACTGACAGGTGCGGTGTCTCACAACGATAAAATGTGATGCATTGCATTGTTGGATTGTTGTTGGACACGAGATGTTTCACAATTAGTTACTGTATAGGGCATAAATACTCAAATAAAACGGTGAATACTGTCATATATATATTTGAATACAGCCAAGGTTTTTGATTTTCATGTTGTAAAGATCGAGGATAGAGATGTCTGCAGCTTTCAGTTTTTGATGAGAATGCATATTTAATTATGGAGTGTGCAATCTCTATATGAATGCTTTCAAATCTCTTTTGTGTCATGTCTTTGTGTCCCCACCAGACAAGATGTGAAAAGGAAAGAAATTGGCCACAAAATCATCCGCCTTCACTTCCTGTTCTCCTTCATCATCGTCCTCCTCTTTATCTCTGTGTGTCCCCATTTTTCATCTACCCTCTCCTCCCTTTCTGTCTTAATCTTCCTCTTTTTCCCACCTTCTCTCAGCCCTCTGGGGAGGATATCCCACAGGTTGCTGCACTTACCGCCTGCCGTGTTGAATGCTAATGCAGCTGGCTGGCTGATGCGTGCCACGGTGACCGGAGTAGAAATGGCTTGAAAGGAGGGAGGGGATGAGTACTAGAGAATAGAGAAAGAGAGAGATGAGAGACACAGAGAGAAAGCAGAGGAGCATAGGACCTCAGGGTTTTCAGGGGAGGGAGGGGAAGGTGAGGACCAGAGCGAGTGAGGGGAGGGATGGAGGGATAGAGGGATGTGACGTGAGTGAGCGGGAGTATGGAAACTGATCATTGCAGGCAGAGCAGTGTTGGATAATTCTGCTCCCCCCCACCACCACCATCACCACCACCTCTCTCTCTCTCTCTCACCACTCCACATCCCTGACGATGCTGCTCTGACCAGACACTGCCGGAGAAAAACAAACACTACACCATCCACATACTCATACACTGACATGCAGCGGAGAGAGCTGCTGCTGCTGCTTCTCCTTCTCTCTTTCACGCACAGATACTCACACTCCATCTAATTACAAACACCCACTCTTGCCTTGCAGTTGAGAGAAGATCCAGCGGAAGATACAGCCGGGATGTGACTGAGGAGCTTCATCTGAAAACATCTGCCTGGAGGACTCCTCTCTCAGCTCTCTTGGCGGTTCTCTCCAGCTACGCAGCAGGTGAGCGGCATGTTGATATCTCATCTCATTCATGGTGCTGCCGTGTCGCAGTGGCCACTATTGTATCTGTGTGTCATGGCACCAGTGGTCTCTCAGCTTAAATCTTCTGTCAGTCGGTTGCAGCACATGGATCCACAGGCAGGGACGTTGCTTGGCTTCTGAATCTCCTCACTGCACCACTGGAAGACAATTAAGCTGATCTGATAACATTTGTGGAGCTGGATTTGGTTTGTTTGAGAGGATGGCAGCCAAGTGTTGTGTGAGGATGCACTGCAGTTAGGCAATACCGGAAAGAGAAAGAGGATGATTACAGTGCAGTGCACAGTAGGAATACACTATACACATCAGTACTATATTAAAGATGGTATCACTGTGTTGGGATTGAAGATTTAAGATGGATAAGAAGATTCTCCACCAGCTCTTTTCTTGCTATCTGTGTGAAACATTAAATAACACATTGCAGAACGTTTTCTAGTTTAAGCTCCAGCGGTAGATCAAAGTTTATGCGAGGGAGGCTGATTCCCACGCACCCAGCGTGTTAACACAGCAACACTGGTGGCTGCACATTGCGTTGACTGTTGCTTTCCCTTTTCTGTGTAGTCTTTTTAATAATAATGATGCTCTCTTAATAATTTATACAGATTTTGTTCATACAATTACCTCTTCGTCCAGTGGTCCTTCAAGGTAAAATATGGCATCACAGGGGAATTTTCTCGATGAATTCAGGCATGGATGCTCGCATACACTTGCATTAACACACGCACACATACACACAAGAGAGTAAAAAAAAAAAGATCAGACACATTTATGCCTAACAACACACACACACACACACACACACACACATCTATCCTCTACTTGAATGAGCATGTCTACTTGTTGATCCAGGGTTTCAGTTCCCAGTAATTGGGGCAAATGCTTCACTGGTGATGTGACACACACAAACACACGCACACACACACACACCCACACACAGATGCCTGAGTGACACCAACACAAACATACAATTACATGCAGACTCATTCTACACAAATGAGAGGGAAAGCAAGGTCATATAAATCTCACCAGCAAAACAGGGATGTTGTACTAATCACATACTGTGTATTTGTGTTGAGCTGATTAATCAGCTTGGCAATACAATATATCAGACTGACATTTGGCTTTTATCGAATGACAGATATCAGTGAGGCATGTTTTCCATCCTCTGATATGATGGAGATTCCTTGTGAGCCACAGCTGCATAGTACAAGCCTGTAAAACCTGAAATTAATTTTAAATTAATTAATTTTTTGGCACACTTTTGTTATCCCTTGATTGATGCTTTAATTTTTGGCTTTGAGTGCATCATCATGTCTTAAAACAGCTGCAAAACCCTAAAATATTGCATGCGCCATGATGGTCTACATGCTGTTTCAATAGCTTTAAACAAACATAATATTCTAGCAGAAACACTGACAGCTAATAGTTTACTTCTAGTGAAACAGTGGAATTTGGACTCAGTTCAAAACTGTAAGTACCCGCCTATAAAAGCTCATTTTGCTTGAACTTGATCATGTTGTCATCATAGCAACCAGTCAGACTGACGCAAGGTCATTTGAAAAGCTGCACCAACGCAGCTTTGAATGCTTTTAATGCCCAAATTAGGCATTTTCTCACACAAGGACCCTTCCACTTCCCTTCCACTTGTTGCAAACCCCCTTTCATGAAGCTTCACTCCAAACCAAACTGTTGAGTTGATGGTAGATTCACACATGTTCCTGTGTGCTGTTTTTATGCATTTTATTTCTTATCGGTTACAAATATCCTCGTATGCATGGATTATCTAGACATCCCAAGTGTTACAGGAGAGCAAACACCTGCAGACTTAAGAAAAAAAACAATAGTAAATAGAATCACGGGTAATATTTCCATTTTCCAGATGTTGCCATGACATCTCTAATGTCTCATTATGTTGTTTAATAGAGCGTAGCACTATAGTAATCGTGCACTCCCTGCTCCCTGGCTTGACTGTTTAATTCTTGCTGCGGCCATCTGTGACTTCTTTTTTACTAAAGAAATCAAATTAACAATTTTTAAATACCTCTTGCATAGAAATAAAAATATAAATACATAATAATGAACATAAGTAAATAAATACATGTGAAGGAGATTATTATAATATATATATATATAGTCAAATGTCATCTGTTATCAACTCTTTTTTTTAATTTACCTGGTGAAATGTTTCTCAGTGTGATTTTAACTTTCCCGTTAACATTTATCTCTATCTATGAAATGTATTAATCCATTTTTGATTCTGTATTCTGGCTCGCGTTAAACATTAAACTCTTCATCCTTCAT
Source organism: Thunnus maccoyii (assembly GCF_910596095.1). Lineage (NCBI taxonomy): Eukaryota > Metazoa > Chordata > Actinopteri > Scombriformes > Scombridae > Thunnus > Thunnus maccoyii. Next base: position 6,259,136 of record NC_056542.1, read on the forward strand.
CGATCTGGCTGACAAACATAAATGTCGATGCCTGAAATGTCAAGTCCTTGCAACAACTTTAAAAAAACATGGCAATCAGGAGGCAAGGGACATTTTGGCTGTCAATCTGCCGGCTGTTGAAATGACAGCTGCAGAAAGAGAAACAGGCAGGAAAAAAAAGGGAAATCTGACATGTCCAGAATATCAGTGTTACAGGAATTAAACCAAATGAGTATATGTACTGATAAATCTATTTCTGACCTTTTAGAATAAAGCCTCTAATTACAAACCACAACCATCTCAAGCTTTGTGTCCAATTCAGCCACATATTTAAGGCAGTTAACGTGCTAAGTCTTTTTCTGCCATCATGTTAAGAGAAATGTCTGTGCCTGTTACAGTAATGGAGCAGGTACGGGATCTGATGTCTGATATTTTCCCAGCGTGTGACATCCTGCTGTGTGTTGCTGCCCGGGGAATGCTCGGTGGACGGAGAGACGACGCCTGAACACAATGAGCAGCCAGGACAAATGGGTCACACTGACCCCAGCTGAGTTTGCCCTGCTACAGGAATACGCTCAGTGTGAGTATAGAGTAGGCACTCTCTGTTTGTGTCCGACTGTGTTGAGGAGATTCTGCATTTTTGTAGGTGTCTGTGCGTGTGTGTGTGTGATCCTACTCTTCAAGAACAGTCATTTTCCAGGTGACATCACACCTTCAGGCAGCACTGAAGCTATTCAACAGTTTCTAACAGCGTTTTACTTTACTTTTTTAAATCCTCAACTTGTGCATCTCAACAGAATAGAAATAGTTAATTTCGGGGATGTATTTTACTAGGAATTCATTCTTTTGTCTCTCATCATATGGGACGAAATCCGTGTATTTTTAATTTATATTTTTATGTGATACAGTTATTATGTTTAATGTTAAAGGGGTTTCTCATAGTGACAAACTCATAGACAATTAATACCCCTCAGCTCTGTAGAGTGTTTTCGCATCTTTCAGTTCATTGTTTTGGTTTTACAGCCTCTCTCAACCCTTTTCCAATAGTAGCATTCCTTTTCAACCAAAAAGCTCTGATAAACCAACTGTGAGCGAGTCACCTAGCACCAAATGATAGACAAAGTTAGTGATTAGCTGGTGAGGAGCGGAGCATTTAGCAGCTAAAGAGCCAGATAAGTCTGTACAGAGTTAATGATGACCAGAAACTTTACATGAATGCTGATGTTGTTCCAGTTTGCTTCATATGTAAATAGGCAACTGTTTGCTAACAAGTTCACCATTACAGTTTTATAAGGTGATAAAATGTCAGTGTTGTGTTTACAGATTGTTGCACTTCTTCTACGTAGGTGCTGATTAGGTAACACAGTACTTGCAGATTAGCAAAAGCTGGGCACAGGGACTCCACATAAAAGTCCTGTCTTCATCATGAAGTTGGCGGCTTTGCACATATTCATAATTCTGAAAAAAACTAATGTGTTGGTGGCTAGCTTGTTTCATAACACGCACATTTCTTTTTTTTAAGAAAAAATGCCAAAAAATTCTCTGGTTCCTGCTTAACTGTGAATATTTTCTGGTTTCTTTAAACCTCTACAGTGTTGGGCAAGTTACTCAGGAAGTGTAATAAATCACTTTTTACTCATTACTCCTTTAAAAAGTAATAATATTACTTTACTTATTACTTGGTATCAAAAGCCCCCCCCCCCCCCCGTACAATGACCTATACAAAACATAAAACGTTGCATAACACCACATATAGGCTGATAGCAGTTTCTTTTTTTGTTATCTCTGCCTTGACATATTAAGCAAGGTCCTAATGTTCAGAAGTGAAACAATGATTGTATCTCATTAGCAGAAGCTTCTAAAACCTCTTATCAGACAGTCTGTTGCCTCTAGCAGTGAGCACCAAACCTCCTAAAGTAAAAAGTTGCTCCACAGGTGCGCTAGATGGGGTTGGAGTGTTGTAAGTTACTTCATGTAAATGCTTTTGATGTTTGAGAACTAGTTCAGAGTCATATGCCCCTGACCTCAAATAGTCCATTACTTCCCTTTCTGCCAAGTAGCTATCCTCGGGCTCTGTCTCAAATGCAAAAAAGTCCATTTCATCACGGCTGGCTGACGCCGTGGACACGGAGGCAGAGTCCTCTGCAGGAGCAGTTGTGTGACACTCTGCTGTCAGAAGCTCCCTCACAATCCAATTTCTGTTGTTTATGTGGAGTGCATGCATCACTGGCAGCAGAGGCCTCTCTGTCAGCGCCAGTGTTTTTTTCAACAAGTTTCAGATTGCTGTGCTGCTGTATCAGATGCTTCAATAAATTAGATGTTGTATTCTTCACGGTTGAAAGCATTTTGCTACTCGCACAAAGTTTACAACGGATGACAATGTTCTTTGCATCTTTGACTGAGACAAACTCCAACTAATAACAATACTTCCAGCTGTTGAAAATATGCCTCTACCCCTCTCCTTCATCCTCCATCCTTCGTTAAGCTTTTTGTAGCCGACATGACCTGTCCTGACCACGGATGTATTAAGAAAACTAGATACCTGGATTCCTATGAAAGTTGCTCAGTGGTGCATGAAGCCAAAAAAGTACAACTTCCTGCTGGTATAAAATTACTCAGATCCTCCGCACAGCTTCCACACCATGGATGACATCATGTTGTGGTGCCCATAGAGCAAGCGCACTAGCGTTTCCTTTAATCTCACCTCCCAACTACATGCACACCAGAGACTTGAGCCGGCTAACGTCCAGTTTAGTCCTCCGCTAACTTGAACCGGGAAAAAAACAATTAAATCATAGGGCTCTTCTAGACTTTCCATATGTTATCAGATTAAATGGATCAAATTCTGATAGTGAAATGAATCATTTCATGGGGGCTGTGACATTCAAAAATTTATCCATCATTTTACAGCCACTCATTTTCCCATGAATGTGTGCGGGAAAAATGCTTTTTGGGTCCCTGTTGGACCCGGAAGTTGTAATTACATGGTTTTTCAAAGCCCGGCACACTTCCCGGGGGCTTGGCCCTGACCTGCCGCATGTACATGTCATCATAAGATAACCAACCTAGGACTTGGATTAGTAACTGTATTATAACCACTGTTTTGGAAATTGCAATCCCTTACACTACTCATTACTGGGGAAAGGAAAAATATTACTGTAATGTGTTACTGCCCAATACCGGTCCTCTATGATAGTAAAGTGAATATCTTTGGGTTGTGGACTGTTGGTCGCGACAAGATAATACATTTTAGGTTGCATCTTGTTCATTGTTAGAAGTAGCCCTAGTGGTAGTTTTGCCTAAACCACAAATTTTTTATTACTACTGTTTTAACTTGAGGCAAGTTTTCATCTCTCCACTTTAGGTTCTCAGAAAAGGTCTCTGCTCTCCTACCTTCAGTAATACTCACACATGGAGACAAATGTGCATGCATAGAAGTCCCTGCACACAAAAACACACTCTCTGATAGCATCAAACCCCTGAGTTAACCATAACAAAAGCATTCCTTTGCTGTAAACTGCAGCACAATTCAATTCACTGCACTCATCTACAACAGCCCTTGTTGTAATGATAAAATTTCGATATTGCAACTGTATGATTCTCTTGCTGATTTAGCAAGCTCAAGCTGATAAAGCATTTAATCTGTGTGGTGCCATTTGAGCTCTGAATGATTCATTCGCAAACCAACAAATGGCTCCCCTGCTCACCAGACTGTGCTCTGGGTGCCTGGAGTTTATGTTATGCTCCAAGATGTTGACACATTTCATCATCTGAAATGGTACCAGGGATGGAAAATATGACTATACCTGGTAGGCTAACTGCAGGATGTTGTGCACCACCCACATGTAGTTCTGGACAGACTTTGAATGTACAAATAAATTGTTAAACAAATGATGGAACTTACTTTGGACAAGAGATACAATTGTTAAGTGTTCATCTTTTTAGATCCTAAGTGCTTTTTGCATCAGCTGTCTTTGTACGATAGCAAAGTGGTTGAATATAATTCAGAGCTATTTTCCGTGTCAAACACGACATCTTGGAGGCAGACGGTATCTCTTTTATTTGCTATTCAGAGCACCGAGTATGATTCTTAATAATTAATGCTTTTCACCCTTGTACCAGCGTTGGTAATTATATTTCTCCCTTTAATTGCCCTGTTCCTGGTGACAACATTGTTTCTTACTCTGAGGGAATCTACAGCTCTCTTCTGCAGACACCATGTTTAAGAGCCAATCATTTTCTGGTTGTTGTTTTCCATGTTTTGCAAATATTTGTTTTGTGGGAGGCTAAGGAGTTTGTTGAATTACATAAGAAATGGTTTCAGAGACATGAGCTTCACGATGTAGCTTGAAATGAAAACTGTGTAGGAATAAAAGGCAGAGGGCAGAGTTAAAAAAAAAAAGCAAAGCTGCAAGAGAGAACTAAAGAGTCTTGTTGTGTGTGCACATGTGCGTGCAGGCATGTGTGCATGGTAGGCAGATTTGGATAATCATGTTTCAACGGGCTCCGTTGCGCACTCTTTGTGCGCTATAAAATATCCCATTCTCTGAACTGCACACAATGGGCATCGCATCGCCTCACCTTCCCTCCTCATCTCTCCCGTCATCTCCCCTCCTACTGTATGTCTCCCTTCTTTCTCATTAAAGTGAGCCGTACACACCTTCATAACATTTTAATAGCTCTGCGCCTAGTCGGGCACCCAAGATCTGACTCACAACAATTAGACTTTCTCTTTATGTGATATAATCGCTAATATGCGTAGTGTAGCAGAGTGCTGCTTTCGAGAAGGAGGATTCTTTCACCTTTCAAGGCAAAGAACATCTCCAGTGTGTTTACGAACCTTAAAAAACATGAAATGAGCCTTGTCCTCCGATTACTGTGTGCCACACAACAGTTAAATCATTAGCCTGATTGAGGAAATACATTGTAATTCAGCAGTGCCTGCTGAATGTGACAGGCAATCAGTGGATACATAATCACTCTCTTCGATAATGGTTTTTGTGTAGAGGGCATGCTAATAAAGATGGTCAATAATGATGACACACTCTCAGTCCAATGTGAGACATTCATTTCTACCCGTTGTTGGTAAAATGCATTATGAGAAAATTAAAGATTCAAAGCCATTAGAGCAAGAGGTGACAAAATGTTACAACCAATAAAGAGGAGCTCAAATACACATCTACTGTAAATAGATGCAGGATATCAGTCATTATTAACTATAACTTAATACTTACATTTTCTGTGATTTTTTCTACAGCATACACAAGCATATTTTTGGGATATTTGGTTGGTAATCTGATGAAAAACTAATACATTTAATACAAAACTAACATAAAACTAATCATTCAGAGATGATTTGAGGTGACATATTCTGTGGAGTTTACAAAACACTGCTTTTGAAAATGAAAACCAAGCAAACACTTTCTGTCCTTACCTGCAAGGTCTAACTCCTAATACATCTGCTGATTACCAATCAGAGACATGCTGTTCAGTTTTATGAACAACAACTTTACCTCAGGGTCTCTGGCTGCTCCATTTAGCTAATGGCAGGGTGACGCTTTAGTTCTACAAACATCTCTCCAATGCAGAGCTGATCCAGGAGCAGACATAGTTTTATCAGTTGAGTTAAAGATGTAGTATTTTGCACTGGTCCAATGTTTTTGTCCCTATAAACTTTAAACATCGATGGGAGGAGCCAAAAATCCATCTTTTCTTGGGTTAACCAAGGTTGTGAAGAGGTAACAAATACAGGGCCGGCTCTATGCTTAGAGATGAACCAGACCCTCCAGTGCTTGTGAGAAAATGGTACTTCTAATTAACTTCAGTAACATTAGAACCTGGTATCTGTGGTGCAGCAAATTGATTTAGCAGCAGGGCCCATAAACGCTCTGCAGCATGCAGTAATTATCACAGCCGATCTCTGTCAGTTCGAGTTATTTTTGTCTATAACAGAGTACTAAAAAAAACAGTTTTCTTAAAACAAATGGAAAAAACCTGCATTCAATCTGTTTTATAGAAATCAACTTGTTTTCTTGGTTTGATATGACACAGTTTCATCACTCTGGATAATTCTGTTTTGTTTTTTACTTTTTAAAGTGACTGTAATGATTTTTTTTATATTAATAATGGATCATGACTTCTTGTATGTAAAGTATGTTGTAATGATTAACCCACAGATAATTATCACCAGACTCCGCAGTTGGAGTTGGAGACCAAAAACATAACAGCTGAAAAGAGAGTGAATATTGGACTTAAATTAAAATACCAGTTACTCTGTAACTGCTGGATGTGTAAATCTGCAACCAGAAAGGTAAAATAAATAAATACAATTGAAAAAATCAATTAATCCAGGTGGGTTAATTGACTTTTAAAACTTGTTTCATTGCTGTAGTTGACCCTTCAAAATAAATGTCCTATTCATAACAACAGTATTTTAATGTCTTTAAGATATCATTGAGTTATTTGGTTTCTTTCTGAGAGTAAGAAGATTGATATCACTCTCATGTCTTTGCGATACACAAAGAGCTGGAGTCACGATGGGGTTAGCCTAGCTTAGCATAAAGACTGGAAATAAGTGGAAACAGCTAGCCTGGCTCTGTCCAAAGTTCAGAAATATGACCAGTACCTCTAAAGCTGATGATAAACATGTATCTCACTCATGTAACATAGCTGTACATGAATAGAAAATATGAAAGCAGCCACTTGTGACTTATCATTAAAATATTTAATAATGTTGCTACCAGTGGATATTGTATTGCCAAGATTGGATATTTTGCAGGATAAAAATGAAATATGCTGTCGGTTAATATTACATTCAGCAGCAACATTTTGCAAATTGCCAGGTACATTAACAACAGTCCTTTAGTATGTTGATGTAGAAAATGTAATCTGGGCAGCATTATTTGTCTTCAAAATGTCTGTACTGTTGCAAATTTCTTATAGCCTAGATAAATGTAATTTCTACGAAACAGGATTGCTTTGATTCTATCTTAATTTCCTACATGTGTTTGCAGTTTAACTTGCCTGTTAGCTTTCTTTTGCCACGAAAAGCAGTGGTTATTGTTGCACCTATTGAAGTTTAACTAAAGTTATTGATTTTCCAAGCTTCCAATAAATAATAAATAGTTTATATCACTAAAACCACCAAAGGTTTGCCAGTTAATACACAGTACTGTACAATAGATATGAAGTGAGGTCCCCTTCCTGTACTGAAATAACCACAGCAGTCAGGAGTGTAGACTGCTTTTTTTTTTACAGCACTGACTTACAAATGGAAGTGCAAATCTTCCTGCAGATGTTATGATGCTGCATCCAAGCCAAATATATGATCCAAACAGGGAGTGTGGCATGACACTACACAGTTTTGTAGCTCTTACAGGTGCTGAGAAAGTTCAGAAAAATCAGATCCATAAATAAGACTGCGGCTTGGGTGACCACTTAGTCTAAACTTGTTTCCATTACCTTGTAATTTTTCTAGAAGAAAGTCGTTTGCAATAACAGTTGTTTAAACTGGAGCTATAATCCTCACACATACCATTCCTTGCAGAGTGTAGTCATAAATCATACTTGTACTGTTATACCACATGAATGTTTAATATTTAAAATGCATACTCACTGCGAGAGGAAGCCAGATCTATTAAAACATAAACAGTAGAACACAACACACAAATAAAGTAATATGTCCTCAATGTTTTTACTCAGACTCAACCAAGAAGCTGAAGGATGTGCTGCAGGAGTTCCATGGAGATGGCGTGTTGGCTAAATACAATCCAGAGGAGGTATGTACAGTTTATACTGTATTATGCAACAGACATGTTTCAGTCCAACTGCGCTAATAGTCCCCATACAGCTCAGCAACTGCACATTTGCAAAAATGGAACAATGTCTATTTCTTGGAGTATTGGCTAATCACTATGTTTGGTTGCTATGTTGGTTCTTGTTGCTGACTTGCCCCTCTCACTGGAAAACCCGGGATTTTCTCTATGTCGTAAAAGTTTGATTCTAAACATAGAATTGCAGATAATTAAACAAATTATAAAAAATTATGTTTATTCTCATTTTTCTTTTATATATATTTTATTATGTGGTAGTAATTTTTTCTTCATACTCTTAATAGAGTTTGCATATACACAGTTCATTATATTTTGACACATGGCTAAATTGTAAGCTGACATTTTAGCCTAAAAAGTAATTGGAATAAATTGGTCCAATTATATCACCATAATAACAGCATTTCATGGTTGGACTTTGGCATTTAGTTATGACAGTTGCATGGCAGCCTTAATCAGGACTGGAGGAGAGATCTTTTATTTCAGTGGATACAATAGTGGAGGCGCAGACACACACAGATACACAAACACTCATGTGGCAACAATTTCCTGGGAAAAGGGATGTAATTTTGGCTAGAATTCCCGGTTAATCACAATTTATGATGACAGTTATAATACCCTTAATGTAGTGGCAGTTAATCAACCTACCAACACTGTAAAGCTGCATTTACAAACATCATGTGTTTGTGGTAGCACATTACATTGTTATATAGACATTTAGTACATTTTGAATACAGAAGTGCATGATTCATCCATAAACATGTTGGGTTTTTCTCTTTCCACAATGCTGCGGATTATAGAAGCAGGAAATCCTCAGCCAGGTACTGTAACTGCTATCTCCTCCTTTGTCAAATTTATTGTTGGTGTGTTTTGCCGAGTGCTCATACAGCTCCTCACTGAATAACTCAACTCTCTCAAGCAGCTGTGAAACAATAAAAAACAATGTTTAGAGTGTTTAGCGAGAAACAAAATTAATAGCATTTCTATAGGACAGATGGATATTGCTTACCTACAGTGTCTTCCTCTGACTGGTTATTAAAAATGTAAGACAGGTCCACTTTCAGCCAGTCAACCAATTAATTAAGAAGCTTGAAGCTGTAGGCTTTAGAGAAATGCATTCTAGGAAAGACATAGTATATTTACTGAACACGAAGCAAAAGCTGCAAAACCACTGAAACTACTCTAAAATAGATCTTCGCCGCCCACAGCCCAAACAACACTTTAGGCATTCTTCTGAGTGCAGAAATCTGTGACACGAATTCTGCAACATTTTGCAAATGATCACAGATTCTCCACAAAGGTGAAACAATGCAGCATACTCTCTGACAATCAATAGTATATTCTCGAAGCCTTAAAGGCATGGACTACAGCTTACAGTGACAAACAACATGCTCTATTTCTGTCTTGGTTCAGGAGATTGACTTTGAGGGTTTCAAGGTCTTCATGCAGACGTTCCTGGAGAGCGAGCTCTCCGAAGAGTTCTGTCAACACCTCTTCATGTCGTTTAGCAACAAGGGACCCAAACCCAGTCCCTCATCTTCTGACAAACCCAAAGTCTCTGGTAAGTATAGAAATAAAATCTTTACCCTGACAAACTATATAAACAGCTAGTAGGTGTTTTGAAGTTACTGATATGTATAAGAAACACTTGCAGCGGATATTATATTCTCCTCAAGTGCAGCCTGTCACTCACTGCATTCCTTAAGTTACCTTACATCTACTGAGAACTTTCTTTGAGGTGTAAAAAGAGTACTATCTTTCTGTTTTGTGCTTTCAGACAATCTGACAGATTTCCTGCCAAGTCCAACCCAGTGGCACACAATGTAAATAGTAGTGTAGTGGCTGCCAATTGTCTTGGCAATGGTCTTGTTTGTTTACAGCTTTTATACTAATATCTAATTCTTGTGTGGTTATGAGTTATTAATATTAAAATGGCACACATACAGCAACGCTCCAGGCCACTGTTGGTTCAGCCAGCATTTCCCTGCACCACAAATGGGCTTCACACTTCCTTCTGACTGCTTAACAGCTCATGTGAATAATAAGGCTGATTTGACGTTTTACCCAACCTGTAATGTAACATTTTCAAATTAACCACACTTAATTGTGTGTTAAACTCTTTCCAATGTCACCTTCTGATGAAAGTACATACAATTAAGTCCTCATATTACAAATATGCTGACATGAATTTCAGATTACTTCAAAAATAGGACATGACCAAGGCCCCAAAACCAAATTATCATATCTCACAGCTACAAGAAAAATAATCTTGAAAGGGAGAGAACCTCAAATACCTTCAAAAAGATGTTAAACTAAAGCAAATGTGTACACTCAGCTGTTTGACAGTGGATGGTGCATGAATGAATGCTTGTGTAGAAATCATTATCTAAGCAACAGTCACTAGAGCCATGTGAGATTTTCATTGACAGAACTACACAGTACTAATAATTACAACTGGCTAGGTTAGGCTGACAACTGCTGGATGTTTAATGAGAAACGACTGAGCATGTAGTGTGTAAACAAGCTGCAGTTATGAATAGATGTGATGTCCAGAAAAAGCACAGATTCAGTGGTAGAAGTAATATAGTTGCCTTCATGCTTTTTTGTGTGTTTATCCTGCATTAAAGAGAGATTGTTCTGTCATTGAACAGCAGGATCAACAGAGTGTATTACAAAACAACAACAAAAAATGTGTCACCATTGCTGGTAAACTCTCAGAGTCTGGAAATTGAAAACATTCCCTGTGGGGACTGAGCAGTACTGAATCATATTCTCAGTAAAAAAAAAAGTGAGGTTGCTACATCTGTAAATCTATAAATTCAGCTGGGAATTCCTACACTGGCAACATTTCAAACCCTGAACAATATTTCCGAGTTATTACCCTTTTCTTATAATAGTGCTTGACCAGCAGTGTAGTGAATAGTGAATAAACTATAATCTAAAGTGAGTCATCATCATTAAGGCAACTGGAAAGGCAAAAACATCCTGAAATATCATTAGTTTGATATTCATTTCTAGTATCTATGTTACAATGATATGATACAAAATACTACAGACACCCTGATATTTGCAGCTCTTTTTGTTTCGTTTGTTTATTTATCTATTATTTTTGCAAAAATCCACATCTGGATTGTCTCAAAGCTTTAACTGTATTGTCAGCTTCTCTTTTTTCTCACATCTTCTTCTTGGTAGTAAAATTATTGAATACAGTACATTTTGTGTATTTCATAAAGAGTAAATAACCCAAACATTTTGCACAGTCAGTGTAAATCTAACAAAACAATGTCATTACAGGCTGAAAGATGTGAAGCCCATAGTGTAAATAAAAATGTGGGTAAACTAAGGACATCACCTTTATTGATGGATTTTAGTAGTGGTTCCACTTGTGTGAATTCAATATTTAATGAATATTTCTTTGCCCCATTTAAATGATGGAGCATGTGTGGAACTGGATCAGTGCAGGCTATGCAAGTGTGTTGATTGGACCTCATTGATCTAGTTTTGTTGGCTATAAACCCTCCCACCACCCTGGCTATTTATCAAAGTGGGATATGGGAGCCAACAAGTCCTATGTGCATACAGGAGCATGCATTCTCATATCATTAGAGGGTTTATTGCACCATACAAGGACTTTAATAAGCAAACAGAGCACTAACTTGTTTATAATTTACAATTACTTTCTAAATTAATTACCATAGCTCTTTGGTGAGAGTACTGTAATAACAAAAGAAGAATAATCGCATATATTCATTAATGTGCACTGAGTTTCAAAACTTTCACTTCTTTGTTATGGATGCAAGGCCAATCATGATCTTCTATCCAAATATACATCCATTTTCAATCGTTTACCCGGGTCTGGGTTGAGTCACGGCAAGGTAGCCAAGGTCTCCTCCTTCTCCCTAGCCTCATCCTCCAGCTGGATCCCGAGGCATTCCCAGGCTGGGTGGGACTTGTAGGTCTTCCTGCATGTTCTGGGTCTGCTGCAGGGTCTCCACCCAGTCAGAAACAACAGGGAGGCTTTCAGGAGTCACTTGAATCAGATGCACAAGCCACTTCAACTGGTTCCTTTCAATGCGAAATAGCAGTTTTTCTACTTAGAGCTACTCAGATGTCTGTAGCTCCTGACCCAATTTCTAAGGGTGAACCCAGCCATCCGGCAAGGGAAACTTACTTTAGCCACTTGTTTCTGTGATCTCAGTCTTTCTGACGCTGTCCAAAGCTCGGAAAGTAGATTGACCACTAAATCTCAAGCTTCTCCTTCAGGCTCATCTCACTTCAGCAGTAATCTCTCTTAATCTACCTTTACAGAAGCAAAAGTATTTGAAATGCACCCAATATTGACTGAGAAAATAACACTTCTCTTCTTATTGTCATTGTCCTGTTTGTTTCAACCATTCCCACAATACCTTGCATTCATCTGCAGTCCACTGTGCATCATGGCCTGGAGCGCAGTACTAATGCTGTGTATATGGGATGGATCGTAAAACAGTCAGGTCATGTAGGACAACTCAAGATGGTTGTATAATGCAAAGGCAAATCTGGATGAGGGAGGGTTAGAAATACTGTGTAACAACTATATGTAGCTCTATATGCATTAAATTTGGGTTTAATTACCTTGAATGACTAACTTTTGCTGTCCATGCTTGTTGGTTTTCAGGCATTTCGGTATAATTAAGAGCTAAGTTCAAGTTAGATATATCGTTTAGAAAAATCTGAGATTCCTAGTTTTCAGTCATCACTCAAATGTTGGCTTGAGCACTATCAACATGAATTTTGGATCAACATGACCACAGCCTAAACATGCCAGTTACGCCTGCTAAGCTAATATTTTACCATGCTAATGTAGGCTAATATATTAGCATGCAAACATGTACTAGAGTAAAAGCTACCTTGTGTTTGTCTTACATCGTCTATGTGTAAACACAATGCTGTAGGTACCATAGTGGCCACTGAAAAACCCATTTATGTTATTGGTCTATAAACTTGATAAACTTGACAACTGACGACTAGCCATATATGTTAGTTGGTTTTATTAGCTAACCTGAATGGGGAATCGATAGTGAGAATGTTAATGACCTTACATCATGTATTGATATTTATCTTACCATTAAACACATTGAGATAAGGTTGAAAACATTTGTTTATAGGCAATGAATCCACTCAAAACCATGCAAGAATACATCCCTGCTCTGAAAACAAAGCAAACCTTTGATAAGACTAAAACTGGAGCATTTGTTTTCTCACTTTTTGGTGAACTGGACACCACCCACCATTGATCAATCCGACTGTATGACTAATGTCAGGCATCCTAACCCAGCAGGTTGCTGGCCTAACATTAGAGGCATTGTGGAGGATGTTTTGACCTTTCATCTCATCTTCCAACAGGGCTGAAGCTGATCAAAGGCAACTCGACCCCTCTGAAGATGCCTGCACTGCCCAGACCTCTGGATACTGTGCAGCTTAAGGACATTGTGTGTTACCTCTCGCTGCTCGAGGGCGGACGTCCTGAGGACAAGCTTGAGTGTGAGTATCACATGTCACATGCTTGGTTCCTTTGTTGATCTGCAACAAATTTCTGAGGTACAGTAATGTGCAGAGGGTGGATAGGTCCTAGTACTAGCATCAGAAGCAAGAAACACTGGCAACCTAGTTTACATGAATAAAACAACAAAATATATAACCAGCCAACTGCGTCATCAGGACCCATGTACCCATATATCTGCTTTGGAAGCAGAGGAAATGTCACAGATGGAGTCAGTGGGTGGCTAAATAAGGTCAGACTGAAGCCCAGTGAAAAAGGCAAAGGAAAGTGAGGAGAAAGGTTATCCTTGCTCTGCTGCTTTTTGGTAAAATGCATTATCAAACCAAACTAAGTAGCTGATCTTTTCAGTTTTAAATAATAATAGAAACAGTCTGTTTGACTAAATAAATCAAAATGCAGAACATTTGCAACCTCTGGCTTCTCAAATGTGAATATTTGCTGCTTTTTCCTATGTTTTATGTGATGGTAATCATATCTGTGAAAGGACAAAAAGTCCTGCACACTGTCAATCACTTGTTCTCACTTTATTAACGACGTTTTGGTCCTCAGACCTTCATCAAGAAATGTTCATATGATAATAATTAAATTATTTTTGGATGAAATCATGATGGGTATTTCTCACATTTTTTTTCACGATTCATAGACAGTTTGATGAAAAATGAAGATGTGATTGTTGCAGCCCTAGTCATAATATGCAAAAATAATAGATGCAGGTTGTTAGCTGTCTGTTATTTTTAATATCAGAACACCTCAGAGTGTTTTATTGTGTTATGTCATTGCCACCTCAACAAGGTAGGCTGTGTTCAACTCATCATTCTTTTTTTAAAGTTTGTTTCTGGTTAGATTAACTCATGGTGAGGTCAGTTTCAGTAAGCATTACTATCTGGTAACAAATCATCAAGCATCATTGCTGTGGTTACCCACAGTTTAACAAACCTTGTTCACTGACATTGAATCATGGTTTACCGTAACTGTTGACCAGATCTTTCTTTGAGGTGTCTTGTTGTACAATCAGACAATCAGAAGTATTTTCTGTCAACTGTTATTGAGCTTTATCTAAGTGCATTTTTGTGTGCATGCATGTTTTGGTGACATAATGCTGAAATTCAAAATGACCTCCTCATGTTACACTCTGGCCTGTGTCAGTTTAAACTAGCTTTTGGTCCCCTTTTCCCCTATTTGCAACTATAGTCTGGTCATGGTCACAAACGGATGAAATAACCAGTGTGAAAATACACAAACATCTATTTTGTCCAAGTGCGGGTCCCAAAGAACTGTAACTGTGAATTATATCTCTCAAATGACTCACAATACTGTCATCTGATCCCGTTAAAATTCCTTCTTTATGACATGACGGAAAGTTTGGTGCTCTTCTCCAGGTACAAAGGACACAAATGAATGACGAAAATATAAATAATTGCTATTTCATAATTGTTTGGCTCTTTTGATCATAGTTATTCATTTGTGCCCCTTTGGCTCTGCCACTTGAGGTTTAATTCAACCAATGAGGTTCTTTTTGTGTCTGTTTCTTGTCTGCGAGGTTGACATGACAACGTGAACAAACAGTATATTTATAATAACTCTTTTTTTCAACATCTTTTCTTTTGGTGATCAAGAAGCAGATTCTATCAAACATTATCTTTCTTGTTTTGTTATTCTTTCTGTTGAAACAATAATTGAAATAGTCTCTTATTATTAAATTATTAATTATTATACTTTATTTTTTCAAATATTCTGGTCTCAAAGGTGCCCTCTGGTTGGAACCTTTATTTTTAATTTATTATCAAAGGAAATCCAACACATTAAACAATTTCTGCTCTTTTTCTTTGTTATCTCACTTCCTTAGAGATGATCTTTCTGAACAGATTTTTGATGCCTTATTGACACTGCTACCCAAATCTCTTAATTGCATTTATCACATCATTTATTCACAAGGTTACATTGCTTAATTGGACAGACTTTTTTTTCTGTGTTGCTGTAATTCTCATCCATCTGCTGAATTATTGAGTAGAGTAGCACTCATTAAGCACAGGGATGACTAAATAATTCAACTGATGCTGCCTGTATGTGAGCACATCATGGATTTAACTACGTACGATATCTTATTGAACATCCTCGTCTCTCTTCCTCTGTGATTCACGGTTATTTCTGTAGTAGACGGGTCCCTCTGCTGGTTTGTTTGAGAATTGCTTAGATTTAAATGCAGCTTGTTTGCTTGTAGCAAATTAGTACAAATGTCTGGATGACAAAAACATCTTTGTTAAAAAGTGAGTTAGTCTCAGATGCACCTTGCAAGGTTATTCATCTTAAAACAAGAAAAACTGCCAATCGTGGTAAAATAATTCCTCCTGCTTCAAGTGCAGTTTCCCTTGTTTTAGGTTCTTGAAATCAGTGTCAGTATCTTGAAACAAAGCAGAATAAAAAGAGACAGATAATGACAGACTGCTGCACCAAGAAAAATATCTTCAAACCGAAAACTTGGACACAAGCAATATAATCTAATCCCACTGGCAGATGTTTTTTTTAAAGTCAGTGTTGTCTTGTTAAGATCCAGTTTATTTTTGTCACAGTCCAACATATTGCCTCATTGCAGAAAGAGAAATCTCACAGGAAAATAGCTTTGAGAGGATGATGTGTCAGTGTGAAAAAGACTGACCTTAAAATACCTTTTGTTTTCAACAAATATGTCTTGTCACATTCACAAAAATGTTTTACTGTAATAACAATAATTAGAAATGTTTCAAAACACCCCAAAACAAAACAAGTAAGTCATTAGGTCAAATAAGCCATAAAATATGGAGGAAAAATAAACTGAGGATACAGTATATACTCTATAGAAGTCAAGAGAGGAAAATCCAAAAAGGATGGTGGCAACAGTTAAAACAGAACAAGTCAATAACTTAGAGAAAGACTTACAATTCATATTGATATCCAGTCAAAATCTGTAGTTCACAGTAAAAAATCAATCTTCATAAGCTAGTGTTGATATTTAACTACCAAGGCATTAAATATTATCTATATTTACAACTGAGTTTCACTTGTACACACATTTGTTTTTGATGCTTATCTACAGCTTTATCTAAGCCCAACAAAGAAATCAACCATAAATTAAGTCCAAACTCTGCTGACTAATTTTCACACTATTGGGAAAATATGTTTTCACTATTGTAATACAGTAATATGTTTATTAGCATTGGGCTGCCAGCATAAAAAAGGTCACAATTTGTTCAGAGCTTCAATTTCAAGTAAGTATATTATTATTACTATAAAAAGCCATCATTTCACACGAAAAAACAATAAATTGACCAGAACTTATCTGGAAACTACTGGTTTTGGCTGGAACTACTGTACTGTGGAACTTTGTCTCATTCTAATTCATAAAAATGATTTAAGAGATTTTCCTTTCCTGGGAACAGTCCATGAGATGTTTCTCTGTCCAATCCATTTGTACTGCAGGCAAAAGTAACAACAAATCCCATCAACTTTTGCACTTTATTGCCTTTTGGGGGCTTCTTTGGGTCACCACAATCACCTCCTTGTGACACTTTCAACCTCCACCCAACACCCAACACCCAACACCGGACACCAGCATCACTTCCCTCTCCCTTTGCCCGAAAAAGGTCACACCCTCTCAGGAAACTGACAATTAACGCCTCGTTAGTGGCATGACGGACCACTATCTGACGTCAACTCCTTATGATGTCAGCACCCTCCCACTGCTGCACCTCAACCGCACTACACATGGAGGCCGGAGCGGGGGTGGAAGAGAGGCAGCGGTGGTTTAGAGCACTTCTATCTATAGCCATTAGTATGGAAGTGATCTGCAACCAGGTCATGTTGTTGTTGTTGTTGTCACGATTCTGTTACATTCAGACTTGTGGGTGTTTACGTATTGGCCATGATGGAAGCACAAGAGCCAATCATGATGCCGATGATGTGGGAGCTGTCTGTTTCCATGGTGACACTGCTGAGTAGTAATTGGGGGACACTTAAAGTTGCAGCATTCAGATGCTTACAAGTGCTAATATGTGGTTTTTGCATGCAGTGAAGTACACAGTGACATTCATACAGAGAAAAAAGCTGATTTACTGAACAGTGAGTGCAGAGGTTTCTGTTGCCAATAACTGCTGTGTAGTGTAACTTTTAATGTTCACTTCAAACATTGAGAAGGATGTAGAGTACAGACTGTTAATACTGTGGCTTGACATTTTGTTTTTGTCTCCACAGTTATGTTTCGCCTCTATGACACAGATGGAAACGGGTCTTTGGACAGCTCGGTAAATATTTGTCCTCCTAAACTATATTTGTTTACCTGAATTCTCATTGTTCAAAAGCATAACTGATCCCATACCCAAATATGTCAGCGTTTTCATGCGCAAAAGATTTCAGTTAACTAATGTGTCTTTTTATACTTTGATGAGTGTACTCAAGAGTTTTTTGGGGTTTTTTTTAAGTCAACATTTAAGTCAGAAGAATCATCACCAAGACAGTTACAAAGAGTTTTCAGAGAGGGTATTCTTGTGTGTGTGTGTTTGTTTACATGAGTGTTTCCATTTTATATTACTTCTGCTAAACTACTATTTTTTACTTTATTACATTTACACTTTTTTGCATAAAACATCAATTAATCAATTAACAAAACACAGACAACTATAGATAATATATTATATAAATTATACTATAGAGCTGCCCAATAATATTGAGTATCCAATATATACTAAATGTTTTAAATTTGCTCTACACTGACAATTAAAATACTTGTTACAGATTTATGAATAGGTAAAATGTTTATATGACCTACATACCTATCTATATATCGAGGTGTCTATCTGTCTATCTGTCTGTCTATCTATCTATCTATCTATCTATCTATCTACCCATCCTTATCATATCTTATAAAGTACTTTATGGGTAAAAAATATAAACATGTAGTCAGTAGGCCCCCATTATGTACAGGGATACCTCAAAACATGGTACAAATACTGTATATGAATGGATGAATGAAAGGGAAAGATAACAACAGAGAAAACAAGAATGAGGAAATAATTTGGGGTACAGTATATTTATGAATGAAAGAGCACTGGTGTTTATGTGTATACGGTATGTATAGAAAGGGTTTGATTTGGAGGGTTAATAGAGATAGGCCAAGGGTGGGGTGGGTGGAGAGGCTGTGTAATGGAACCCATTATTAGTATTCCATTATTGGCTGGGGGAGGGAGAGCAGCAGCGATAGAAAGAGTAATAAAGAGAGGAGAGAGAGCATAGAAAAAAGGGAGCTGTGCCAATTCAGTGTGACCTAAATTGTATTGTAGATTTTAGAGTAAATAAAAAAACAACTAGTCATTTTTTAGAAATGTGTGGAGTCTCGTTTTGAGATGAAACACTCATACTCCATTACTGATACTCAACATATTGCTGTAAAGAAGTCCAAAGTGCATCATAGTGATTCAGTCCGCCACTTGATAATAATGTCACACCCCTCTGCCCCCCAAAAAAGCAACCATTGTAATTAAACCATCAGCCTTGCAGCGCCTCCCACGCTGCCTTTGTTTTCTCTCTCCAACTCTTCTGTGCGGAAGAATGACATTCCCAACCTGCTATTACACGCTGTTTATCAGTCTATTCACGCCAAAGACATTTAGCGACATCAGCTTGTAAGGCTGCAATATACCGAAAGGTAAATACAGTATTTTTGTGCCTGTAATGACTGTCTGTGGTCTCACTGCAGGAGCTGGAGCACATTATCTCCCAGATGATGCATGTGGCAGAGTACCTGGAATGGGACGTTACTGAACTGAAACCAGTAAGAAAGAAATTTCACCCAGTTAACAGAAACCTGTGATAAATTAAATTAAAATAATATTCTGTGATGTGTGACAATTGTTACCAGATGCTTTCCCTCTACTTTAGAAATGTTGAGAAATACTGAGATATGTTTTCACCCAACAATTCAAATGGAAATATAAGTGGAACATTTGCAAACAGGAATGAATGAAGGTTAAAATTTTAACATTAAAAAAAGATGACTTTTATTCACAAAGATTATAATCATATGTGGATTAAAAAATACACAAGTTGAAAGGTTCAGAACAGCTACTAAATGGACCTGGTGGTCAAATTGTTTTCTCAAATTAAAAACACAATTTTCAGGTCTCATAAAAGTGTGACCTCCTACAAATTGTTTTTCTCAACTCCATGTGAAGCCAAAATTGCTTCAATCTGCAAACCACTATTGATGTTAAGAGCTGTAAATGTCTTCTCTTCTGACCTTTGTTTTAATTCATAGATCCTCCAGGAAATGATGCGGGAGATTGACTATGACCACGATGGCACAGTATCACTGGAGGAGTGGATCCAGGGAGGAATGACCACCATCCCACTGCTGGTTCTGCTCGGCCTGGAGACAGTGAGAGCACAGAGACCACTTGAATATGCTAGTGATTCGAGTCAATGCTCTTGTTGGAACCAGGAAATAAAGCGTTTTGTAGCCTGGTGGACACTGATTGATTTACAGCTAGTTTTACACCAATGTGTCTTCATCAGAGTGACAAAGGCATTAAACTAATACATATATAGTCAAACAGGAGTAGATGTACATACTCATATCAACTAGTATATCAAAATTTGTACATCAACTTCCTTATGTTGTAGCCATTTAACAATAACATAACATTATCAAAATTACCATTAACAAAGCTAAAGTCACTTTTTAACTCAAAAATACAAATGTCAAGCTCATGGTGGCGCTAGGGGAAAAGTCAAGGATCACCAAAATCAGTGGGATTCATCTTCTGGGCATCATGAATGTTTGTACTAAACTACATGACAATCCATCCAATAGATGTTGATTTTAGTCTGGTCCAAAGTGGTGGACTGACAGACCGGCATTGAGGCTTAAAATTTGTCTAATGCTTAGTAACTAACTTCAGGTCAAAAAGTTAAATTACCTGAACCACTTGGACAAACATCACAGGGGAGAAATGTGTGAATTTCTCTCCTTCCTTAACAGCTGTTGTACTGCACAGTATGCCTTTGAGGAAGGCACTTAAAGGTCCAGTGTGTAGAATTTAGTGGCGTCTAGCTGAACAGACTTGGCAGAAATATAATATTCATAAGTTTGTTTCATTAGTGCATAATCATCTGAAAATAAGAATCGTTTTGTTGTTACCTTAGAATGAGCCCTTTATATCTACATAGGGAGCGGGTCCTCTTCAACGGAGTCCACCATGTTGCACTGCCATGTTTCTACAGTAGCCCAGAATGGACAAAGCAAACACTGGCTCTAGAGATGGACTTACTTGTTTTTTGTGTTTTTCGCATTTTCTCGAGTTTCGCAGCCACCATAGATTCTTCTACACACTTGAAAGGGGCGGATTAGTTAGATGCAATCAGCAACCTTGCCTCTAGATGTCACTAAATCCTACACACTGGTCCTTTAACCTCAAGCTTCCCCTGTGGACTCTAAGGCCAACAGCTGCAGGTGCTAATAGTGAGTGAAACTAAGGGTAAAGTGTTGTGCCGACAGTGAGAAGGATGTTCAGTCAACCTGGTTTAGTTTAATGTTCCTTTTTTTCCTGTAAATAAAACAACTATTAATAACTTGAACTTGACACATATTGCTATTTCAGAACAGGTATTTTGGTGGTTCTAAGCTGTTTTTGGTTCAGTAGCACCCCCAAAATGAAGAAATCTCGCCTCGCATCCTGAGAGTGTAAATTTTGTATCAGTCTCAGTCTCTCCTCAGCTCTTTTTACCTTCTTTCAATTCATTCCATTTCTCTTCTGCGAGATGATTATGCTAATCACTCTGGTCACAGGAGTAGTTTTACATCTATTATCTAATGGCTCTGACTCATTGTAAATGACTGTGATTCACAGTGTCAGCTAAATTACTAAAATTTCAAAATGTGAATCTGGGACGTGCTGTACTTGATTATCTGAAAAAGACTAAAGCCAGTGATTATTCTCTATTCCACAAATATTCCTCATCATTATTAAAACAGTTACATTTCATAACTGATCTCATAACAGATCACACCCTCCCCAACCATTCATAAACGTGTGTCCATCCATACTGCTGCTTTGCACCCCCAAACTAATGAGAGCATCAGTTTTCTCTGCAGTTCATAAGTTGTCCACTAGATGGAAGCATTTGACCAGCTTCAGTAGAAATCCCTACCAGAAATCTTTTTTTTTTTTTATGAATGAATATTACTGCAAAGGAAATACAGCTGCACCTTTACTGTCTTTACTGTATTTGGACCACATGTCTGGAAGTGACAAAAGTAGAATAAAAGTTTTAAAAAAAACAATCAATTTATAGACAAATAAATCAATCACGATTAGCTGATGATTCTCCCACCACAATATGAAATAAATTAACAAAGCACTCAATCAATTTCTCATTCAGTCAATCAACCAGTCAATTAATCATTTGGTCTATTTCTCTTGCTGCAGAATGTTAAAGATGACGGGCAACATGTGTGGAGACTGAAGCACTTCAACAAGCCAGCCTACTGTAACCTGTGTCTCAACATGCTAATTGGACTGGGGAAGCAGGGACTCTGTTGCTCATGTGAGTAATTCACTCACCATTAAGGGTTTTTACAGATGCATTGATTTGTACAGATACAATACAATATACTGGGGAAGTATTGTCTGGTCATGCGTTGCAGTGACGGAATGATGGATGTTATTTTGTGATCAAATTTACATAAAACAATGGAGTCTTATTTTCCACCTGGCCCTAAACAAATATATAATCAGCCTGGCATTTAGTCATGAGTTTTAGTGTCCCATGAAAGTTTGTTTCAGAGGCTTTTTCAACTAGACACAATTGTGAATGGGAAACAATTCTGATAACGGAAGGATCACAACAAAATATCAACTGAGGAAAAGAGAGCCACTCTACAACTGGCTAAACATCCTTTATTCTATGTTTCTTCTTATTTTGAAACAATAAAACCTGCATGTATTTCAACCTCACTGTCAATTTTCCTTTTTCCCACAAAGTGCCCAACTCTACACTCTCTACAGAAGCTTTCCAGCTTGCTCTGTTTTTCACAAAATATTGGCAACTAACACCTTCAGTACAGCTCTCACAAACACGTTACTCAAACCCTTGTGTATAACACTTATAACTGTATGAAAAGTCTGTTTTCTCTCCTCTGTGTTTGCTGTTTTCCTGGTCTTAAAATGATTCTTTTTTTTTTCCTTTCCCAGTCTGCAAGTACACAGTCCACGAGCGCTGCGTGGCTCGTGCTCCGCCGTCTTGCATCAAAACCTATGTCAAATCCAAGAAAAACACAGAGGTGCGTCCAATTGGAGTGTTTACTAGTGAGCACGCTTGGATCAGCGATGCTCCATGGAGCTTAGGACGAGGGTTTCTCTTCCTCTAATGGAATTTAAACAACTCAGTCTGCTACAAAGCATTGCTAATTACAAGGATAAGCCTGGTTTAAAGACACAAACACAGACAGCATCATTTGTTTGGCCTCATTCTATCTTTCTTTCTTGTTCTCTTCTGTGTCTTTTTTTCTCCTTCTTTCTCTCTTGCTTGTTTTCTCTCCCTTGCTTTCTTTAATTGTTGTGTCACTTGTGTCCTTGTATGTATCTTGTTTTTCTGCACCATGTTTCTTTTCTCACTTCTTTCACTCCCTGTATGCTGTCTCTCGCTCTCTCCACAGGTAATGCATCATTTCTGGGTGGAAGGGAACTGCCCCACCAAGTGTGACAAGTGTCACAAAACCATTAAGTGTTACCAGGGCCTGACTGGGCTCCACTGTGTGTGGTGTCAAATCACGGTAAGCCGCCACCCGAGGAGAGGCAGCCACCTCCTCATTATATTCCCACTGCTTCTTGTTGTTTAGGGTTTCGTTTTTGCACCTCTGATAACTCACAAGTCATTCCACCAATTTACACCCAGAAAACACTTGTTTGTGGTTGCAAGTTAATAGAAAATAAAACGGAGGCAATGACACATGTAATGCAAATAAATCCTGAGCATACACCTGAAAATGTACAGTTAAACATGTTCTGTTATTGACACAAGTTGGCTGTTAATGATGGGTGCCACCTCCTCCAGCTCCATAACAAGTGTGCCTCCCATGTGAAACCTGAGTGTGACTGTGGACCCCTGAAGGATCATATCCTGCCCCCCAACTCAATCTGCCCCATTGTCCTGGTAAGTCCTCACTCCTCAATGGTCAGCGGTCCCGTGGCAGAGTGAGTCTGACCTTGTTTGGCACAGTGTTATTTGAGGATGCAATCATCAGCCTGTGTTCCCCTACTGAGCTCTGAAATGGCAAAAGCTTGATTTTTTTCAGGTGTTTATCTTCAAAATCGTACAAGTTTATTCCAGGGAAAAATACACCTGAAATTGTTCATTATCTCGAAAACTTCTTCGTGTCATCATTGTAACGTCTATTGTAAAAGCCTTGTATCTTATAAATTAAGAAACATCTCACTGAGACACTGAGAATCTCTTTGTCATGGCAGATGAGGCATGGCAGCATAAAAACATTAAGCCAGTTGCCCCAACATCCCCCCAAGACACCAAGAGGAAAGTCTAAACTTTTTTTTGTTCATTTATTTGGATTTTTCTATATTTTATTTATTTCAATTACAGTATATTTTCTGCATGTTTTGTTTAAACAGAGGAAATTAACATCTGCTTATGAACTAAACCATAAACTCAACTATAATTAAAACAGTTGTCTCAGAACAGTGTCTTCATTTTTCCTATAATTAGTACCAGATTCAATAATTCTTTCAAGGTAACTTTCTGGAAAATTACTAGGAAATTACAGCCCAGTAAAATGAAGCGTCACTGATTTACGGATTTCAAAGCCGTCCTCATGCTGCTAGGAGTAAAGTTCTTTTTAATTCTTTTTAAAAATGTATTTATTTATTATTTTGTTGACCTAAAAGCGGTCAGAGAAAAATACAAAACAATGACATAAACAGGTTAAGACAACTGTTATATCCAGTTATCTGCAGTTTGAGTTCTCCAAAGGATCCAAATAAAGTAAAAGCAATAAGAATGTTATGAAAGTACCATAACATGTTTTAAATATGTCTCATAACTTGTCATATCTCTCAAAAATAGATGTCACATTTCCCTAATAGTGGGACATCACCTTTTTGGAAAGAAACTAAAATATGGGTTCTTTAACAACCTTGCCGTTTGACCTTTGACCCCAGGAAAGGCAGTCAACGCTGAGGAAAGACTCTCGGTCCAGCCAGTCGGGCCGAGGGAAGATGCAGAGAGCCAATTCAGTCACAGTGGATGGCCAAGGACTGCAGGTAAAACTCAAATCTGAGTCTCTTTAACCTCAGCGTGGTGTTCTCCTGCTTTGATTTGCAGTATAGATACATACAGCGATCGTTCATCTAACCAAACTTAATCTACTTTCTTTTCGACATACTGAACTCAGTGATAATAAACTGTAGTTTGGGGAAATGGCAGAACTGCAACAGAATTGGATTTTTGAAACCATTTCAACCATATTTTTATGGAAAATTACAACTGTGGATGAGTTTTTCCAGTTTCCAAATCAATAAACAAGCTGGATGTATTTCATGAGATTCTCATGAGATAGCATCTCTCAATTCTTCATTTGTAAATCTATTGTGTAAGCACTGGTTGTAAAATGACTCACAACTTTATTAGTAAGTAATACCCATTTTAAGAGAGTATGCATGCATAATTGTTTTCTCAAATGGTAATATGTTTTGAAATGAACCTCTGCAGTTGGTCTTGGGACATATGATGGTGCTCGGCAGGCCCTGCTGATAATCAGTATCATACAGCAGAGCCCAGTCCAGCCTGATCCTCTCTAATATCTGTCAGCCAGCATGCTGGCGATGGAAACCTGCCGCCGTCTGTGGCGACTGCTCGTCTACGCGTGGCTGGGAGAGAAATATGATGAATCATATCCCAGGCACATCCATCTATGCCTCTCGCCGGCTAACCAGCATAATAATCAAGATTATTATTTATAATTACAGGAAGTAATGGATCACTCTAGACTGGACAGGGAGCTCATTAATTCACCCTTGGCCTGCTGGGATAGCAGACAGGGGGAGTTAAGCGCTTCATCTGTGTCAGGGAGAGCACTGGGCGAGTTGTTTCAGACTAACTGCAGGAAGGGCAATTCAAACAGGGGCCGCTGGATTAGAGCTTGTTTATGTGACGCTTTGTGAGCTTGGCCTCCGGCACTGCGGGCTCTGTCTATCCACAGAATCTGGAAAAAACCTTTCCCACGTCACACGAGACAAACTGCCTCGCCAATTAGGAAGTAGTAACAAATTACTATTGCGACTGAATTGTGAATCATGAGTTATCAGGTTAAGAGTATTGATTGACTGTTACTGTAGATAGATGGATTGTTTTACTGTACTGTACTGTACATCCAGGGGTTGTCCGGTTACTGAAACCTGAAGAACAATCTGCATCTGCTGTAAAATCATTCACCACCACAACTTAAAAGAAAAAAAAAAACCTAATGTCTGATAAATTTTTAGTCAAAACCGGAGGAAAAACCTGATGATTTATATTATTATTTAGTCAGTGTGATGAATTGTTAAAGTACAATTGGCAACTGTCAACAATCTGTGCCATAAAGCTACATTATTGTCCAAAACTACTAAAAACACATCAATAAGCCATTACGTTGAACTGGATGTTCCTTCTTAACCATGAGCATGGTCACTTGTAGTTTGTTTTGAATCAATCCAAGGTATACTACCTGCTGCTGTATACACAAGTTAGTTCCCAACAAACTGCACTGTTTACTCCTGTTTGAGTTACATTTACTAAAAAACACAGTGCCCAGATGTTTGAGGAAATTAATGAGCCTTTTTATAAAGTAAAACTATGTATTTGCGGCCTGTTTTCAATGACTTATGTCTTGAGGAGGAACCAGCGGGTTTAGGGCTGAGTGCCACAGACGGGGGTAGGAAACTCTGACAGCATTGAGAGACGGACTAATGAATTGTTGGCTTGAATTTTTCATGGGATTTGTTGTTTGTTTTAAATTTTCTAGATCAGGTCATCAAAATGAATAACATGCAGAGAACATTTGATGTGATTTATTTTCAGAGATATTGGCTTTAAAATATATTTTAGGTGACTTTATCACTGCTCTCCTCCTATAATTAGATATTATAATTAACACAAGATTCAATTTGGAAGAAGAATCAGGCAAAGGAATAGGGAGCACCCACACCTTGCCATAGCCAGGTACCACTTGTGCATCTCTGCAATGAAACAGGAAAACCATAAAGTGTTATTTATACTGTAGCACTTTGAGTTTCACTATGAATGAAAAGTGTGGTACAAATTAAATGTGTTATTTATTATTATTATTATTATTATTATTATTATTATTAAAATGAATCAGATGACAGGCACTGCTTGGAAGTGTTGTATATATACGTGATAAAATGTTTGAGGGATGTGGCTTGAAAGTGAATTCCTGTGAAGCATCCCGCAGTCTCCCAACACCAACGGTTTGTTTTGACATCTCCCATTCAGATCACAACAATAGAGGGCACTCATCCTCTGCTAGTGTTTGTCAATCCGAAGAGCGGGGGGAAGCAGGGAGAGAGGTAAGTACACAATCTGTCTCAACATGCTACAAGAGGCCTCTAAATCCCGGCTCCTGAGCCGCAGAGGGAAGGCTGCAGCATGGCCTCTGGCTGCCAAGTGCTTTAGGCTTACTTAGTCAAATAAAAACACAATAACATTTACCTAAAGCGCTGGTCGCCTCCACCATCAGCTCACATACACGCCCCCCCCACACTCCTCTCCTCAGACACCCTCCTAGCTGTCACGTCTCTGGCTGGTCCCCCTTCTTTAACCCAGGGCTAATTGGGTTATTACTGAAACATATTCATTCACTCCTTATTACGCCGGCCCTCATTTGTTTAAATTATGAGATCAAAATATGACTTCAGCCAGTTGATATAATGAAATTGAAATTAAAATGAATTAGTCTTTCTAATGGTTTCTCCTCAAGGGGACTTTGGGTATGTCCCACCCCGCTGCCCAGTCCACTGCCTTGTCACGCTCTGATGTTGTTGGATGTTGGTCTGACAAGATCTGACACAAAATCCAGGCCTTTTGAGCCTAAATCTGTGATATCTGAGTCTGATGTTTACACTGTGAGTTTCTGTTTGTTGTTTTTATGTTGTGGACAGATGTTTTTTTTTTTTTTTTAATCTTTTTATCTTCACTCCTGTAGGATTTACAGAAAGTTCCAGTATCTTCTGAATCCGAGACAAGTGTACAACCTGGCCAAGAATGGACCCATGCCAGGGTACGTAGGTCACGTAGGACAGAGGTCACATAGGTTTGTCAAAGATCAGAAGTGCATTTTCTGTGTTTGAGGTTTTTTATAGTAAATGTAATATATATATATATATATTTATATGCTGGATAGTGACAAATAACATATATTGCATGTAGAGAGCAAAATAGAAAGATGCATTTCTCATGCATTTCTTTAGGGGCAGCTGTGGCTCATGAGGTAGAGTGATTCATCCACTAACCCTAAGATTGGCGGTTCGATTCCCGGCTCCTCCAGTCCGCATGTCAATGTGTCCTTGGGCAAGATACTTAACCCCAAATTGCTCCTGATGGCTGTGCTATCAGTGTGTGAATGTGTTAGTTTCCCTCTGATGGTTGGGACCTTGCATGGTGGCCCCTGTACCTATTCAGCATATGAATATGGGTGAATGTGATCCATAGTGTAAAAAGCACTTTGAGTGGTCGGAAGACTAAAAAGGCGCATACAAATACAGTCCATTTACTGTTTATTCCATTCAGAACATCTCTTCATTGATGCATGTTACACACTACATTGATTAGTGGTTTTAGTGGTTTTCAATAGTAAAATACACCTAAAGTGCATTATTGCATCTTCTATGACTTGTTTTGTTTTATTTATTCTAAAATACACAAGGACAGTTAAGAATTGCATTGCAAAAAAACCCCTATTTTTTTAGGTGGTTGCGACAATTTCTGGGTAGAGATTGTTAATAAATAATAAATTAACCTCGAGAACTGAATATTTGGACACAAAATATGTTCTAACTAGCCTCAAGTTGCATTTAAAAGCCATTTTAATCATTTCTAAATACTTAATATGACATTATTAATTGTTAACATCAAAATAGAAAGAGAGAAATAAAGAAAGACAGAAGAATGAAGGAGTCACAATTCATCCTTTTGTTAGTTACCTCACAGATCATATTGGCTAATGATCTTCTGTTTATAAACACAATGTTTTCTGTTGCTTACATATAATAACCACCATCACATGCAAGAGAGGCCTTTAGTATTAGACCCTTCAGTCAGTTCCTTCACACAGCACAGGCACAAATGAGGTGAGTTCACACATAACAAATCCTGGAGACGACAGTATCATGCCGTAGCCTCAGACAAGCGGCAGCTCCATATGCATAAGCCTGTATGTGAACGGAGAGACGGTGACTTGGATGACTGACAGATAGAGAGAGGTGAAACTCTCACCATACCACATGTGATCATGCATACAAACAAGTAGCTCACCACAGGCTGTAGGTGCGGGCAGCATCGGGTTTCCTATGGTTCACATCTGTGATTAAGAAAATGAATGGATCATTTACATGCATAAGGCTCCTTCACTTTGCTGTTTGCGCTCAGCAGCGTTTCAACACACAGGAATGCCTCGCCGCCGTGCTGCCATGTTGTTTGGCTTTGATTAGATCTGAAAACAGAATCTTTGTGCCTTATAAAAAATAAATACACAGCGGCACACGCAGGGTAAAAAAAAAACTCCACAAGGTTTTGACTGTCTGCGTGAGGAACTGGGACAGCTCTCACGTCATAGATTGTGCCAACGCAGCTCAAAGTTTTTTGGAACTGACCTTGTGTGCGTGCACTGTTTTGTTTCTCCTTTATTGATGTCCCTGCACGTGGCCCAAACATCACCTGCATCACCAGCTGAACCAGAGCCTTGTCCTCAGAGCTGAGAACATTCCAGATGACCTTGCTCCACTGTAACCTTGTTAATATTTTGTCAAGTGTACGCACTGCAGCGCACATTAGTGAGGTGAACGGTCACCGTCGGACACTGCAGGCCGAGGCAGCCGCACGCACTGCTGTCAATTAGCTGCCACGCTAATGCAATAATGGCAAATTAAGTGTTTGTTTCTTGGTATTTAAATATCCCCAAAGTTGCCTTTCATGTTTGCGGCCGTCTGTTTTGCGTCTAATATGGTTTGTGATCCCAGTTGGAAGTAATTGAGCGAATCATTTAGCCGCCATACGAGGCTCAGAGGCTGGCTCATTCAGTTAGGGCTTTGTTATTGTGAAGGAACGGAAGAAGTTGGACTGAACATTGCCTGTCATGATCCAATTAGCCCTCAACCAGGCAGGCTAGCTCGTTGAATGAGTAATTGTCAATGTGGCATGTGTTATTTTGTGGGATTAGAGGGGGAAACAGTGTGTTGTGGCAGTGGGCTCAAAAATATGCTCATGATGAGCACACACTTTACACTTTCTCTTATTTTCAAAAGGGAGAAATTAGTTCAAGCTGAGATGATTTTAATAACCTTTTATTTCTTTAAACAGCCTGTCATTTTAAATCAAAATAGTCAGAATATAAACAAAATAAATAACTGGAGGGATTCAATCGTAAAATAACGTATCACTTTAGAGACAAGTTTTTAAAACCTAGAAAAGGAAGCGCTTTAACATGAAGGATATGTAGTGCAGACTTTATTTCATAAACAGACTATGTGGCAACAACAAGGCTTCCTCAGAACTTAAAAGCACAGTAACAGTTTATTTATGAGGTAGCCAAATATATGTATAAGTGATAACAATTAGAATAAACAAGTACATATCCACTCACCATGCACTGTATTAGGAACACCTGTGTAATCTAATGCAACCCAATACAACAGCTCTGCCATAAATTCTTGTTATAGATTTTCAGTTTTTGTTGACATTGTAGTGCATTACATGGAAAAGCGTTCCTAATATTTTGCCACCCTTAAGTATGTTAATTTCTACTTTTACAGCTTGGTAACAGTAGAATTTATGACAGAGCTGTTGTATTGTATTGCATTAGATTGCACAGGTGTTCCTAATAAAGTGCACGGTTGGTGTATTTATACAAAATATTCACTAAGCACCAACATGTATTACTGTATCAGTAGTGAGGTCATTTTGTTTTTGTCCAGTCCAAAATCACAAATTTCAAAGAGCTTTACAATCTATACCACAAATAACAGCTTCTTTCCTTAGACCCTTGATTTGGATTATTTACATTTAACATGAAAAAACATGTAGTAATACAGTACATTTTGAAGTTAATTTCATATAATACTTAAAGTACAAGGAGCATAAGTTGACTTACATGATAATAAGGGATTGACTTGAATTGCACTAGTATTAACAGCTAAAAGAGTTCACCAGAGCAGTGAAAAGGTGTAAATACAAGAAAATGCATATGAAACATTTACAAGTTTAGAGAATAAAATACATAATAAAGCTTGTTGTGTGGCAGTAATGTGCAGAGCTGACTGTGTTTGTTGCAGGTTGAACTTCTTCAGAGATGTTCCTGATTTCAGAGTGCTGGCCTGTGGAGGGGACGGCACAGTGGGCTGGATCCTGGACTTCATAGGTACAGAATATGTTGTACAATTTATAATATGCAAGAAAACTTAAGAAGAATTCGGTCCCTGCACTGCTTCCATAGGATCAATTATGTTTATTTTTAGAAGAAATACGGACTCCAAAACCTCCCGGGATGCTACAGTATATTTACTCATACTGTCTTCAGTTTCTGATAATATACAACACTCCATTTCCTTTTTTGGAAAAAGATGCATTTGTTTTTATTAGTTTTCAAAACCGGCAGCACTCTTGTTGTTCAGCCTGAAATGGTAAAGCGTACTTTATGGTTTGTATATAAACACTTTCATTACGTCCGAGCCTGCGTATTCAGGGGTGGTAAAATAGGATGATTACATGAGTTGGAAAACAACATATTAGTCATCATTTGAAGAAAAACAAATCACCTGGCCTCCTCTATTTGGTCTTGAAGACGTGTTACTTGTTCGGGCTCTCAAAAATTGCCTCAATTTTTTATCAATCAAAACAAAGAGAGGTAATAACTGTCAGACAAAATGTGTCTCTTGAAATAGATTGTACAACTGGACATTCGTATTGACTTGTAGTTTTACTTGTGGGACTGCAAAATGGATTTGATGCTTTCTTTGCAAGTCTGGCTGTGAGTTTATTTTCTTGGTTTGGCCTTGTTTCGCAATGTGTTGTGATATTTGTCCCGTTGCTCCAGATAAGGCCAACCTGGACAGGAACCCCCCTGTGTGTATACTTCCTCTTGGCACGGGCAACGACCTGGCAAGATGTCTGCGATGGGGAGGAGGTACCGGACTTAAAGACATAACAGTGAAATAACATGGCATGAATTCACTTTATTATGTTCATAGTTAAAGATATAAGTACACCACGCTTAAACTCAGTGTTAATGCTATTAGAAGTGTTTATACAGAGTTCAGGTGGTAATAGTGAGATAAAACTGTCAGGAGTTTCATACCCACTGGGGAAACCCAAAAAAAAAAAATGCAGTTCATTTAAATAGAAAGGAAGATTTTTTTAGGCCATTATGTGTATTCATCATCTTTTAAATATAACGATTTTCAGAAATTGCAAATATTTCATGTTTTCTTTTAATCTTGTCAGGGTGAATAAAGCCTTTAATGCAGGACTTAGACTGTTATGGGCACTAAAACTCACTTTTTCAAGTTATGGTTTATAATTTTAGCATCTCCTTGAGACAGCAAGACCTACAGCATCTAATCACTGGCATGACAAGATCTGCGATACATTAGAGCTTAAAAGTTGCTCAAGAACTTAATTGAGCATTAAATAAAATCAGCACTCACCAGGAAAATAATGAAAAACACACAAATTCCTTTTCTGCAGCCGAATTTTGGGAGGAATCATCACATTAACACCAGTAAACCAATGCTAAGCCAATGTCTGATATTTAACTTACAACATCAGCAAGGGGGTCCTAGACCCATTTTAACACTTAATGTTCTTCTTCCTGAGGCTATGAGGGCGAGAGCCTCCTGAAGATCCTGCGGGACATCGAGAACAGTACGGAGGTGATGCTGGATCGCTGGAAGATTGATGTCACGCCCACAGACAAGGAGGAGCGAGGGGACCCGGTGCCTTACAGTATTGTAAACAACTACTTCTCCATCGGAGTGGTGAGTCTGACCTCAATCAACACTGATGGGACTGATCAAGCAGGGGAATGAATGAACAGTGAAGTTTATTAACAAGCAGAGATAATTCTTGTCTTTACCCAGTGTTATGAAGTTACAGATAGAGTCTCAGGTTGATGAATGTCATAATTCACCATTCTGGCTCATACTTGAGGCTTGTTGTTTTCATTTTTCCATAATTTACACTGAAAAAAAAAATTAAAAGAAAGGTTAGTTCAAACTCAGAGATCTGATGTGTGTCTTTGCCTTAAAGACAAGAAGTAAAGGTCAGGATTTAATGAATAAGTACTCTTTAGAGTCACAACGGCCACAACAAATGCAGCAGGAAAGGCACTTCCAAGTCACTCACATTTTAAATGCCCAGTGGGACTGAAAAAATATAAAACAAAAACCTATCACTGTGTAGTAAATGCACTTCAAATGATGCTCCTTAAAGGAGATTTCACACAGATTATTATAGTGATTGTTTCATCAGGTTCGTTTTACACATTTTTTTTTAATAATCCAAATAAACCAAAACTAATCTCCAATTATGAGAACACCAATTACTGTTAGAGAACCTGTCCCGTTTTTACCATGTAAATTTTATTTTCTATCATTTTGTTTGCTTAAAATTAGCATATGAGCCCTTAAAAAACTCATCTAGTCTAGTTATTAATATAGCATCACTTTTTTTTACTTTGATTACTAATTAATTCTAGCGAAAGGATCATTTTCAAGGAAAGCAGACTCTATAACAGTCATGGACTGTTATTTTAAAGCAAGCTGGTATCAGATAAGATGAGTTCCATAATTACCACAACCATGAACAAATTACAAAGGAAACTTTACTTGACTGTGAATGCAGGGTTACAATAATGGCACACTTGTGATCCGCGGGTAAGAAAAAAAGCATATGGCACCTTTACAAACCTTTCACACCAAAGTTTGGTTAAATCATGGTGACAAACAGACTCAGTCACAGAATAGCAAAGGTGCAAGTAAACAGCTTAACCCAACTTAAACATTCTGAAAATTAAATTCCTTCTGTCAATAAATCTTGGTTCTGTCATTAAGGGTTGAATAAAAACAATACGCAGTACCTGGAGTAACAGCATAATCACTCAATTTATTTGTTTTGATCACATTCTAGTTAGGCCTATATTGAGATGTACTCAAGCTTCAACACTCTCTGATCAATAAACAAGGCTCGTTGCATATATGCATGGTCGTACGCACCCATCAACACCCCCCTGTCCATCTCCACCATAATGACACTGATTTCACGTAGCTCATGTTAGGCATTACTGATAAATGTCAGGGGGAAATATGGTAATTGACATTTGCAGGTGGCAGAGGAGGGAGCCACTCAGTGTTGTGAGTTTCGTATGAACCGTGGCAGGGACATAAGTGATGCATGGCCTTACAAATGTTAGTTGAATAACACCTCCAGCCTGGGCCCCTAATGACCATGTTAGAGGATATTAGAGGACAGGTCTTGTTAACATTGTGATAGAGGAGAACAATGGCTGTAATCAGTCTACAGTGTTGAACATATGGTGATGTGTACAGGGGGAAGTGGGTACAGTATGAAACAAATCTCTGATCATTCATCCTGCTGTTTAAGCACATTAATTTCCCAGTATAAATGTCAAAAAACACAACAGATATATAACAAGTTACTTAATCTTTTTTTTTTTTCCAAACAACTTTGTGTATTCTGTAAATTTGCTGTGACTGGGCATGACTCAGAGCTTCTTTTGGACGGCGCAGCTACATTAAAAACCAAAATGAGTGTGTCCCAAAATGTCTTATGAAAAAGCTAGTTTCCAAAACAAAGAAAAAAGTATCAACAGCAAATTCAAGATGTAGGTATGTGTAGCATATAAGAACAGTGAATAAAGACTGGCAAATTAAAAATTGATTTTAGAAAAAACTTGATCATGTCTTCATTCATTTGCAGTATGTGAAGTGCTTTGGTTTCACAAAAACAACTTGTCATCCCTAAAAAACTTTTAAGATAGACATTTAAATTTTCTCCTGATTTGGCTGGATGAATGAGTTGCTGCAGTGAGGGAAGCTACTGTCTTTGTGCAACCATGCAAATCCCAACACAGGAGGATTTATAGTTGTGTATGAAGAGGTTACAGTGAAGCTCGGGAGCCTACATGCGTATGTGCTGTAGCTACGCCATAGTTGACATGCATCTCTTCAAAAATATTGCTATGGAGATACTGCGCTGGGACGGCAAGAGGTGTGATTCGTCAGTTTGTGCTGATTGTGTTTTCTCCAGCAAGTTTACGATGCCGGTGGAGATTGTTGATAGTGAAGACATTATGCAAGTTGAAGAAGTAGCTAAGTTATCTTCTCCATCCAGCAAAGCCTTCTCCACTGCAAATATTACGCTCAATGCGTTTTGTCACTTTGTGTGAATGAAACAACGTAAAAATGCCAATTGCACTACAGTTTTCTCCTGTTCAGTAATGAGACAAGACGATATAGTCACCTGCATGTACTGTAACTCCAGCTCTATAAGTATGTGCATAGTCCATTCTAAAAAGTAATAATAAGTAATATAATTCACCACACTAACTAAAGATAGACTAGACTAAAACTATACTATCAACTCTCAGGACTGCCAAAGACCCTTTTCATCAACCATTAACCCAGATTAAAAGTACCATGTGGAGCTTTTGCCCACAAGTAGCTCTATGGAGCAATGTGTTTATGAGTCAGAACCTGTCACCTTGAGAAGGGTCCAACTGCCGACCTCCCTTCTGAGGCCCCATTTCTGTGAGCCAATGGGATTTGAGCATGAGTAGTAGGGTTCCGTTGTATGAAGTACGTAAACTTTCACTTATTTCACCTTAGCAGTCCACCAAAGTCTGTTTCTGGACAAATTTGAGGCGAGAAATCTTCACTCATGTTAGATCCACAAGGCCTAATTTAAAAGTTTGTCCCAATTTTCGTAAGGCAAAGGCACTACCGCACTGCCGGTTGCCACTGCTTCTTGGCTGTGCTTCAAGCTTGTTGGGGACACTGAAGCGAAGCATTAAAGCCCCAAACGACTACAACTAATAATTATGTTTTATGGTATGACAATGCTGTGGTTATGGTTTGGTTAGGTTTAGGCACAAAAACCATTTGGTTAGGGTTGGGAAAGACCGTGGTTTGGGTTAAAATGATTACTTGAAACGTGGTTAGTACTTTCTTAAAGTTACGCAGCTTTTGTCATCATGGCAACAGTAAACACCATGACAATATGTTCCAACGCGGTTGGAAACATGACACTCGCGGTTCGAAACGGGAAGCAAACAGGAGTTTCCTGCAGCTAAGCACTTTTTGCAAAGGCGATTATTCCTGCATGAGAGGGGCCTGACGAGGGGGGGTCTGAGGTGCTACAGTTGGACACTCTTCATCACGTTTGTATGTCCCACACGTGCAAGACGATGCAGAAACACATTCCTTCCAATGTCTTCAAGCTAATGTACTGACTGACAGTTTGTGGCGGTAACAAGGTAAGAAACGTTGCAATGTGCCAACAATGGCAGGGAGGACCGCTAGCCGATGTAAACAATGCAGGTTTATTTTAAAAATATGCATCACAAATGTTTTATCAGGAAGTAAACACATTCACTCAGGAACTTAGGACCACCAGAACCCTAATGGCACAACATCAACATAACCTGAAAAATAAACAAGCGTTACTGATATTTGAGAAATAAGCCAGAGTGAAAAGGCAGAACAGGAGTTATATGGCCCCAGTTTTGGGGTCTTGATACAGTGAGTTTTGGAATATGAGAAGATGTGTAGATGTCTGAAAAATACCAGAAGTTAGTGGTTACAGTAGACATGAATGTGTGAATGACTCCATGTGAGAAAACAGCAAAAATTGCTCTAATTTTGGGGATAATTCTCATTTTTAAAATGTTGAATTTACTGGTGTTGGCTCTAATTTGGGCTTTTAACACATCCCAATTTTCTTTTGAATGCTCCTTAACACACACTGTTAACTAAAGCTAAAATACCCCACTGCTGATTCCTTCTTGCTGAACCAAACTTGTACGAGAACATTAAAAGACAACAAGCTTCGGCCCGGCTGGTTCATGAAGTCATTATAACCCCTTTTGTCTTTGCTCTGTTAGTGGGATTAGTACCCAGCAGGCGTGATGATGACAAATGAAGTTGTTTGTGGGGGATTAGGAAGACTTTGAGCTCTCTATGGATTTGAGTGTGATATAATATTTTGTGACACATTTTGCATCAAATTTTTAGCTTTCCGTTGAATGAAAAAAAAATACAATAAAGACTATGCGACAAGTCAAGCTCATAATTACCTCAGAGATTATGCTGATGAAGAGAGGATTGTTTCTATAATGACACTGTTGAAATCAAAAGATCAGCAGTAGCAGCCACCACAGACAGTCAGTGTTACCAACGTATGAATTTGAAGTCAATTATTGAAAAGTCGAAGTCAAATAAAATGTGGTATTGAAGAACAAAGTAGAAGGGATGAAACATGTCTGTTTTCTCTCATACAACTCACATCAGCAGTGTCAGCAGCTGACAAACAAAATTAAAAAAAAAAAAAAAATCCTCACTACAACCTCATTTTCCAAGTCATTTCAATCCCAGGTGACTCTTCCAAAAAAAGAAGGACCATCTTTTTTTTTGTGTGAATTCTTCCAACCTAACCTTCTGCTGCGGCCCAGTGGGATTGAGAATTAATGACGCCATCCCTTTGGGAGGATGTGGAAGTGACGTGAAGTGTAATGATCTCAATCAGGGCCAGGGGTGAGAGACAGAACTAATCACTGAGCGTGCTCCACTACCATAATGCAGTCAGTCGCCCTAATGACCCTGGCACTCCTGTCAAAGCCATTATTCTCCCCCGTTGTGAAAGG
The DNA here is from genome assembly GCF_910596095.1 of Thunnus maccoyii. Taxonomy (NCBI): domain Eukaryota; kingdom Metazoa; phylum Chordata; class Actinopteri; order Scombriformes; family Scombridae; genus Thunnus; species Thunnus maccoyii. The sequence continues at coordinate 6,296,676 of NC_056542.1, forward strand.
CACATCAAACCGCTGGGGCCCACTCATAATTGGACTAAACTTTGAGCTATGAGAGGACATTACACATGTCCTGTATTAATTTGGGTGCCAGATTTTTACATTGGTAATTATTTGAGGGCAGCTAGGGGGAGAGAGAGAGAGTGAGTGAGCTGACAACGTCCTGCTGCCGCAAGGGTGTCAAAGCCTGGAGATGTGAATGTGTCCTACATGTGTTGATGGTGTGACTGACTCGTAATCTCTTATTCCTATACTACGGTTTTGTTTTTATATATAAAATCAACATCTAAATCAGTTTTAAATGATGGTTTGAAAAAAAAATGGATAGTATACAAGAAAACATTTGCACTACAAGATCTATTTGGCAGCTGTTTTGGAGAATTTGATCATATGAAATGATCTTCATCAGCAGGTGGAGTTATTATCAAGAATGAACCTTAGCTTTTAAGCCAACGTGGACAGGAAGTCCTTAAAGTAGAAATTAAGATCTACAATTTCATGACTACTTGGCAAATTTGATCTGCTGATGAAGATCAAGTGGTTTGATCGAAAGCTCCAGAACAGCTACTGAACGGACTTTGTGGTGAGACTGTTTCCTCAACTGCTGATTCTAAGGTCAATAATGAAATTTGAACCTCAATAGTGTATATCAGTTTAGTTAAAGCTGATTTTATTTATTGATTCACAAAGTCTATCAATACTGGAGCCTGATTGGACAACGGCAGCAAACTGAAACAGGGTAAAATCTTCTTGATGGAGAATTTTCCGGTCAAATTCTGCAAACTGGCCTGAGGGTCAAACTTTGGTCATTCATTCTTTATTGGCTTGAAATAGTCCACCAAGGATGCATTGAGGTTTTTGGTGAAAACTCAATAAATTGAGTCACTCAAAAGCAAAATAAAAATAGAAATGAAAAAAATGACATAATTATGATCACACATAACATAAACAATGAACTCCTGCACCAAAGCTCTGCTACAGAGTAACTTAATACCAGGATGAAAAGGTCTGTTTCACTGGACTCCTGAAAGTTTCAAGTCTGTTACACCTGCACCTACGTGCAACAGTGATGTCACAGTGTACCCTCGTGTACACCTGTGCATCACTGCAGAAAGGTCAGAAATTAAACTACTGAAACAAGATTTTCATTTGGTGTTAAGTTGCTCTTTAACATAGGGCTCGACAAAATTAAAAATTATAATAAATTTGACTTTTAGTGGAATCGTACTGTAATGATATTATTATATTGTTTTATTGTTTTAAAAATATGTCTGAATGAATGATTCTAAGCAGATAGAAATTGATAACTAACAAATTAAGTTAGGTTTTTGTTTTATACAGTTGTAGAGTTTTGTCTGATGTAATGCAGTTTATTGCACTCAATATCAATCTTAATATTTTGTATGGCATGTTTCAAATTTGCCATATTTCCATATATAGTAAATCTATATTAAAAATATTCTTAAAATATTAACACCTTAAAATATCCTATTCTTCTTGATATTGATTTCAGCTATACGGCAGTGTAAGGCTGGTTTATTTTAAAAAGTTTTACCATTTAAAGCATACAAATGCTACATCAGTGTTGGATGACAAAGTGCTTTATCCACTTGCTTGAAATCGCTGTTTACTGTTGCAAAGCCACAGCTCCACTTGTACACATCTCAGATAATAGACCCCAAACCAAAGGGGAGACAACCTCTCCTCACTTTTGCTCTCTTGTTTGCAGCTATTGTCCTGTTTGTAAGAAAATCAAGTTACAATCTCTCAGATATATCCATCATTTCACCTTTTTGGCTCGCGTTGGAAGTGTGAGGCGAGTCTGCGGGGATCTTGAAAAATTCTTTTGGTCTTCTGCTTACAGCGTCTTGAAGAGACATCAAGAGAAGCTCCATTGATTTTTTTTTTCCTCTTTTGGCTTCTCCTAAATTTCTGTACAGAGAGCTGGCAGGGGGTCCTCCCTGTAGGTGCTGTTTCAATAGTGCCATTCAAAATGGAGCGGGTCAAAACAGATTGCTTCAGCAGAGGGGGAGAGGAACAAGCCCAAAAAGTTTATGACAACTTTCTCTCATTCTTTCTTGAGGTGTTTTCAGAGCCAGACAACTTTGCTGTGTTTGTCAGAGTTTTGGTCTGTGTTTTTTAACTAAGGCCTTGCCAGCATTCTTCTGCAAACGCTGACTTAGAAGTGTAAATTAAAGGAAATGTCAGTGTTGTTAGTCTTTGTATAGAACATTACTTAAGGCTTCACAATATGTTCATGAGGTCCTCTGCATGCTAAATGACGTAATTGATCTCATATACTGCGTATTTAGTTTTCATTTAACTGAAAACGTTCAAAAGGTATGATTATAGTATAATGATATAGTTTACAGCAACTCAGGCAGCATTTTTGCATTCTTGTGATACATTTGAATAGCAAACATGCAGATTAACACAATTAAAAAAGGCCATTGTAAAGTGTTTCAGATAATTTCATTTGCACCGGACACCAGACTGTTTTGAAAAAATGAGAACTAAAGCATAATCAAATAATCATTGAAACTTCCATAGAACAGATCAGTTTGGCTTTTGTAAGATAACATGTGTTTAATACTCGGAAATTAACGCTTAAAGTCCCCCTCTAGTCAAAAATGTTACTGCAGTTGGATGTTTGATCGTCTCTGTGCAGAACGATGATATGATATGTGCAGAGTTTGACGCTAGAAGGCTGTTTTAACATTTATCTGTTGAAGAAGAAAAGTTTCTCTGTGCTCACCTTAAATCCGAGTTTAAGGCGAGTACCTGTGAGCATGATTTATGACATCACAACTAGTTTGGAGCCAATCGAGGGCCAGTATGCAGCTTACACGAGTGTGATGTGGAAACTTGAAACTTCCAGTACATATACACTGAGAATGGATTTAGGAACAGAAAGTAGGAGACATCTTGTGTCCAGCAGTTACGTTTTTGATATAAAACATATTTACATATTCATAGACTCTGGACTTTTTCAATGAGGGAGAGGGAGCAGATGTCATTTTAAGTGTTTTTAATGAGGTACCTGAACATTTTTTGTGTACAAAACATGTTGGACACAATTTATTATTTCAAGCAGATGATTTATATTTGTCCTAAAACTTGTCTGGAGGGGACATTTAACTAAATACTTCATCCCTGTTTTGTTATTCTCATCCCATTTACAGTTGGTATCAAAGTCTGTTCTCGGGAAGAACTACTACACATGTGAAAAAAGGCTGCAAAATGAGATCATTTTCCTTTGTGTTAATTTTAACATGTTTAACTAATCAAAAGAAACTCCACACTTTATCTGCAAGTTGCGAATGACAGTCATTTGTGAAACGGGGCACTGGCACTATTTGCAATCTACGTGTAAGCACTGCTGGCAAATCTTCTCTTGTGAAACAGGCTCCAGGAACGAGATGCTAAATCAGCGGAGTTCTCTATTAACATGTGTTTCATGATCCAGATAAAATACCCAGAAATGGAGCACATGTAAATAAGAGGTGTAGTGAGTTCTCTGTCTCATTTAAAGTAATTTGCTCTCTATTAGCAAAGCACATCATATGGATTTACTATAAATATACCTTTTTTTTTCTAAGTTCATGCTTTAATACTAGATAACAGTCTTACCAGGCTGAGATGGTGTTAAGATACTGGTGTCTCCACCAGTCACACCACACGAGCATATGTAACATGAATTGTATCACTTTAACACCAAGAATTCAAATGTTTCTGCACTTTTTTTGCCCCAGGTCACAGAGAGGGAGGGAGAGAGAGAGATAGAGAGATGGGGGGAAAAAATCAGAAAGGGTGAGAGAAAGGTCGAGAGTGACTTATAGAGAACGAGAGAGAGGCAGAAGAGGTGGAGGAAGGGAGAGAGAAAATAACTTGGTTGCCGGGGTGTCTGCAGCATCCTGTAGGTTAGTTGGGAGCTGTGATTACTCACAATGTGTTTAATTAATTAGCCTGTGTGGAGATAGCGTACTGTTCATCAGGCTTTCTGTCAATACGGCTCCATCCCCAGCTCCACCCTGCTGCCACCCCCTGCACACAGCTCCTTTCATCTTATAGAAATATACACAAGGGACATGCGAGGTATAACTGCACTGTTTGGGAAGTTGGAAGAGTTAGGTAATGAGGAAGAGTTGGCCTTGGATGTTAAAACTAATATTTGCCTGCAAATAATTATATTTCTTTCGTGGGTGTTGAGTAGCTTTGCATGCTAGCATCTCCAAATGTCAGCGGGATACAAATTTAATCCTAAAATCATACAGTGACATACTTCTAAACTGAAAATAGCACATTGAATGTGTCAGGGACAAAAAAGGGAAAAATCTAAAGCAGTAAGCAGGAGCTCTTAAGTTTTTCCCCACTTTAGTGGACGAGCATACAGTGTACACTGACTCCAGGATGTAATTTGGGCAAAAAGGTCAAAACAAGAGATTTTAAGTTTGATGTTGCAGTCTCATTGTTAGCAGATAAGATGGATGTATTTTTTGTTTGTTTTTTTTTAACCAATATAATCTTAAGACTTGAATAAAATTCATAATTCAAATGTTGTCAGCACCATAACTACATATTTGACTCTCTCTCTTTCAGGACGCATCGATTGCACATCGTTTCCATGTTATGAGGGAGAAGCACCCTGAGAAGTTTAACAGCAGGTATGTTGTTCGTTTTTTTTTGTCAGAAATGGTAACATATTAACTCAGTGGTTGGTCTAACCTCAAGGTAAAGATTTTCTCTTAGACACCAGAGCCAGTTTTCTCATATGAACTCTGGGGAATCAGGTCAAGAGATTGTCAGGATTCACACATGTAGCACACAACAGGAGATTGTCCAACTGGAAACACTCCATTTGGTTTAGGCAAGGCGTGGTCATGTAGCCAGTTTGTAATTTGGCCTATTACTGAGTCTCTTGCCGTTCCTTGAATTTGTGTGTTGTCCCTTACCAACACATGTTCATGAATCTCGTTGTCTCTCCAGTTTGACATTTCCGTTGGCGTCTTTGTGTAAATGACCCTCCTTCTTCACCCTCAGATGTTTCTACTCTTACAGTTTCATGCCAGTCGCATGACAGAGATGTCATCAACACACCCACTCGCTCATTATGAATTCTCCAGAAAATGACCTGCTGTATTCACACATGAGCTCATTCACTCCGGTCCGGCTGATTCAGACATTGGCATTCTCACATACAGCTCCTCCGGATGATGTCCGGATAACTTCAGGGTTGCAGTGCATGTGTGAAAGGGGCTCAGGTCACAGTCCACGCAGACCAACTCAACACCTACTCAGTTTAATTCCATCCATCTGTTCTGCCTGTCAGTGGATTCAAACCCAGGACCTACTTGCTGTGAAGAAACAATGCTTATCACTGAACTACTCTTCAGTTTTAATGCAAAAGTAATAATAAAGCTAATATAACAAAAGTGCAGGTGGGGCTTAAAACTTTAGAAATCAGTTTAAGTAAAACCATGTTAAATATATTCTGTGTGTGAAGCTAACTTCTCCTGAGTCTCAGATTCTTGAAAGACCGCCACAGTCATCGGAACAATTTGAGGGTCACATGACTGACAGAGTCAGCACAGATAGAAGTTGTAGCGTTACTACTCACTAGGAAGCTGGAAATGATACTTCAAAATGAAAGCTCTATGCTGGAAATCTATTGCATTTAAAATGAAAGTTTCTTTTGACAAAGTTGACCCACTCATGACCCACTATTAACCTGTTATGCCGTTTGTTGATTTTAAATTGGTGTTGTAATGATTACATATGTGTCGTATCTGTACTCGTTATCATTCTGGTCTCAGTTCAAGGTTCCCTGTGTATTTATCTCAAGAGGTGAAATACAGGGTCTATATATCTTCCAACTCCCATGATCAGCATCCTAATATTTTTTTATTTTAATTATGCTTATTGGGAATGTTAAAACTTACAAATTGGCTTCACAAGGCAAATTGTACTCGGCAGTTATCTACCTATATTGACTAATGGCTTGCTCGAACACTTTATTCTTGTGGCAGCACAGGTTCGTGATAAAACATGCTGCTTTTAACAGCAATGTTGAAGTTGAAGCGGCACATTTCTATCATTTGCCATGATCTGAGTAAATTCTTACATTGTTGAGACAATTTTGAAAATGTTCAGGAGATCGGACTGACCCCTTCGTTATCTAAAATCCTCCTCTTTGTGGCTGATTTTAGTGCTGCTTTTGGTCCACATAAACTTCACTTTTTAGAGGGAATTTCATTCATGAAAAAAACATTTTTTATCTCTTGAGAAGAGATGTATGTCCCAAGGATAAGACCATTTAAAAAAAAAAGGGTTAGGATTGAATGAAAATGTCCCAGAAATCAAATCACAAACTATACTCACAGTCTAAATAAACCTGCAGTTCATTTGTTGAACCTCTGCGTGGCTCCTTCATGACAACAGACAGTGTAGCTTCTCTGGAGCTCAGAATGACGAATGGACAGGCTTCATATTTAGCATTTGTGATTACCTTGAGGAGATGCGTTCACCTTTGGAGACGAACAAATGTGGCATCTATGCTTCCATCAATATTTAACGTCTCCAATACGTCTCCACTAGCGCCAGGGAGTAATTGCAGGCCTAATTGAATTTGCTTGGCTAGTTTGACATCATGGATCAGTCAGACTGATGACACACAGCCTCCTAATAATCCCATTTGTACTCATTATCATATTTTACCCTGGTCTTAGTACAACATTTAGCCAACTATCTTTCTGCTGCTCGTTGCTCGTACATGCAGACATGACAGTGAAATGGTCCAAAGGGAAGTAAAGGGGCTTTCAGATAAACAACAGTCCTGTCATATAATGGTTACCGATGGTTATGAGGGATGTGCCACCATGTTGGAGAAATGCCAACCAGCAGGAGAAACTGTAACGTTATTAATCCTGCATTTCCCAATTAAACAAAGAGGCTGTTGAGTTGTCATCATCATTTTATTTCTCAACATTGCGGCACATTGCTCATAGATTTTGGTATCCTCTTTTCCTGTTCTGGTACTGTTTGTTAAGTCCAAATTTGCGTCTGGTACCTTATGCTCAAAATTCAAATTATCCACATCAACCTGAACAGTTCTTGTCTATCAAATGCAATATTATTTACTTCCTACATCTACATACAGGACACATGAACTGCATCCCTGTTGATTTACACCATTTTAAGTCTTTGTGAAAAATGATTGAGATATTTTAAGAAAATTATTCTGTCTGTTATTTGAATTCTATTAATAATTCACGAATGGGAATGGGTTTAGGATCTCTCTATTACACACTATCCTTGCCAATTCAATAATGCATGATTATAGTTTTTCAAGGCAGCATAGATTTTGTTGGATTTGTCCAAAGGGCTCGTGTCCATTGGAAGTATATTGCAACTTATCACAGAGTCATTTTGCTGCAGCTGGAGGCTCTTTCTCAGGAACTGGAAGGTCTTTAGTGACAATAGAAGGGAAGTGAAGCGAGTCTCGAGGAAAGATTTTATTTCGCCCTTATCAAGTCAGCAATAAGTGTGTATTTGTCAGGAATAAATGAAAAGACTAAAAGAATTTTACAGCAACTGTCATGTTTTTGATGAGTTTTTAACATGGTTCAAGGCATCATGAACTCGTTCAGTACATCAGTGCGCTGGAGGTTTTCAGTTAAATAAGAAGTAATAACTCCGGTATTCAAGCTTTCCCAAAGTGGTAGTAAAAGGCCTAAAAACTGAAACTTAATAATAATAATAATAATCATAGATAATTGTGGAGAATAAACATGTTGCAACTATATTTAAACTAAGGCTTTCCTGTAAATTTATAGAACTTATATAAAATATGACCAGTAATCTTTCCATTAAATGCAGTTTTAAATAAATAAGTTTCCTATCTACAGAAACCTGAAGATACAGCAGCTTCACATGTGATATTACACACATTTTCACAGTTGTGGCACCCTACCAGTCACAGTCTTTGATGTTAACACCTTACAACTCTTACACATCCTCTTCCAGAGATACATTTCTACTATACCTGACTCATTTTTCATATATTTTGTAACTGAAAAAAATATAAAAAACATTTTTCTGCGTTTTAAATGCATCCAGTTAGTTACTAATGCAGAGTTACGTTGGTTAATTTTATTTTCTGATGTAATAGTGGGAAGTAGAAAAATGTTTCGGACCAATTTTTGTGCACATACAAAATGTTAATATTGGAATATCTATTTTTATCAAAAACAATTTTATAAGTTACATTCTGGGTATACTATCTACTGTTTCTCAGTCCAGAGTACCATTAAACATCAATTTAAAGTATTTCATTTAAGTATTTTACAGTCTTTTCACCCCTCTAGGGTCCCACATGACTTCCATATCTATCTATCTATCTATCACACAGTAGGGTCAAAAAGTCAGAGAAAACTAAGCAAGCAAAGAAAATAAATAAAATTATGTTTATTCGGAAATTATTTTAGCATCTTTGATATGAATTAAAATGCTTATTTTCATTTATTTTCTCCTTTTTTATTGTATTTTTGCCATCAGACAGGTTTCAAGGTCACGACAAAGGCATGTTAAATTGCAGTATAAGTTTGAAAAAGGAAAATGTCAAAATTTGAGTTATTAGGTTTTAATTTGACAGCAGTAATGGCTTCCCATATGTACCAAATCTATACATTTTGTCTGGTTTGACCTTAAAGAAACTGAATATTTAATCAGCTTTAATTACCAACCAAACAACATCATGTAGCTTTTCTTAATTATGAAATGAGGAGATTTTGTTGATGAAATGCAGGGGTCATACACTCTCGCTCCTTGCCTTCATTTCTCTCGTTCTATCCATCTTTTGTATTTGCACCTTGGGGTGATTACCAGGGTGAAGGTGTGAAGATTTGACACTCGGCAGATAGATTCATTTACTGCCACTGCCGGACCTGGAGGTGATAATGAGGTCGAGGATTAAAAGCAGACAATCAGTCGGCCCGTGACGAGGGCTGCGCCACCTCCTCCCCCATCGCCACTCCTCCTCGACCGCCTTGTTAAAATATACTACTCCCTTTCCCCCCTACTTTTTTTGCTGATCTCCCATGTAATTACACACTAATCTCTGACTCTGAGGGGAAAGAGATGGATTGCAAGAGGAACGAGGAAAGAGAGGTGGAGGAAGAGAAAGAGAGAGGGTTCAATAAATTAAGAACTTTGTGCTGTTATACAGTTTCCTTTATTTACAATTTGTTTTTTTATTTAGTTTCTGAACTTTTGTTTGGTAGACAGTGAGTATAGGTGATACTACTGATCAGATCACTTTCTTTCATGCTCTAAACCATGTGACTTTTGCACAAATTACACTTTCTTTCTGCCCATTTCTAAACCTGGGACAGGTTATATCTATTCTACAGTGTAACAAAAGGCATCATTTCTGTATTTGTATTTATTGTAGATTCCTTGTTTGGTCCGTGCAGTTTACAATCAAGAAAACCATTTCACTTTCTTTTCCATGTTTTAGTGAGCAGGATATCTTAAAACCTTGTCAACGGATTTTAATGAAATTCAATGACATGTTAGGTCCTGAGGCAAGAAACTGGTATATGGATGACAGTAATGGCTGATGTCCTCCATCTTCTCTGCTGCCAGCTTATCTTGGAAAATTTGCTTAGCCAATAGATGATTAAAAATTGGGGAAAGATGGGTGCCCCGGTAGCTAAATTGTTGAGGAACATGCCATGTAACAACAACACCCCCAGTTAATTTCTGCATATGGCGCTTTATTGCATGTGATACACATTTCTCACCATATTTCCTGTCTGCCTCTCTGCTGTCAGCCAAAGAAAAATGCCCAAAAGTCTGGGAAAGATCATGGTTATATCAGAAACACTATGGTTAAGTTTTGGTTAGAGTTAGACGACTAAAACACTCGGTCATGGTTAAGGAAAGATTGTAGTTACAGATAATAAAAAGGTTAGATGTGCAACACGCCCATTCACCATCCCGGCCACCATACCCTTAGTACAGGGACTCAGATGGAAAACAGCCCTGTGCTGAAACAATGGAGGAGACTGCATTTCCTCATGGACCAGCGAAACATGAAAATGACAAAGTAATCAAATTGGAATGTTTGCTTGCATGTATGTGATTGGCTAACGTAGCACCTTTGCTGGATGACGTCACGTTTAATTGCAAAAAGTTGAGCCTAGTTCAACTTTTTTTGCCAGATGACCTTGTGTCTTTTTACCAGAGCACTATGCACAAAAAGACACAGGCCAACATTAGCCCTGTGTGAAAAAACACAGCCCTCTCATTCATTTGCATGGGGGATGTGCTTTAATGCAGTGGGGGTGTCGACACAGAGAGTGCCAGCAAATAACGCAGGGTCATTGAACGTCACATATATGCAGGTTGACACATACCTGTAACTTTAATGCTGTGTTTCTATTGTTTACCTCATGAGTGTTACAATGTTTTGGCATCTGATAGACCTTTAAAGGCATTAATCTGTAGCTCCAGTGGACTTCCTGGATCGTTTTTCATTATCTCACTGATACAACACAACACGCCCCCACCAACGCAGCCCCTTGCATTGTTTTAAGGCCTTTTTTCGGCCTGAATGGAACCTTACTTTCCACCTCACTCCATATAGGACACAATACTTTCAGCATTGATACTGAATGTTGACATAAATCATGAGGTGAAATATAATATGGACAGAAGTCCAATGGATACTGGGAAAATACAAATAACATAAATCTTTCTCAAGTGATTAATGGAAAAATTTACTTATAAGATTTTTTTTTGGAGACCAGTTTTTAAATATGACAAATTTACCTCACATCGAGGTTACATCCCTCAGGATCCAATTTTGTACCACTTTTCTGTGTGTTTGTGTGTTTTTTTGCTTTCCACACTAATCAGACAACATCAGATCTGTGAAGGAAAACATCTGATTTGGGACCTTTCAGCTGCAGCGTGAAAGCTTCTGTGGCTTCACCTGCAATGTTTGTTTATTCTGTGGCATCAATCATGGCACCTTGATGCTCCCATGATATTTGCTCTGCATACCCAGATCTATTTTTGGTCCTGAGACATCTAACACCGTCAGCGCGCTCCTCCAGAGCCGCTCTGCCCCTGTGCACCCACAGGCTCTCGCTGTGCTGTGTAACCATCCTGAGTTAACCTTTCCTGAAGGCACAGGGAAGCCCAGGCATGGAGCACTCTTTAGCATAATGAGTATGTTCATCAAAGCACTGCGGTGTGCTGGATGGGGCCGCCGGATTCACCAACATACGCACCCATCAACACACCAATGCTAATGTGTGTGTACGCGTGTACATGTGTGCGTGTTTCCCGCTGAGCTGGGAACAGGGCCACAGGTGATGCTGCTCTAAATTACACATGCATACACACTCATTTACACACACACACACACATGCATGGTGGACCTAAGTAGCGGCCGCCCTCAGACCTCATTTGAGGATGAAATCGTTTATGTGACCAAAGTGTCATCTATAATTAATGACCACTTGTATGTAATTTAGAGGGATCTCACCTGTGGCCCTGTCCCCCAGCTCAGTGGGAACACTCACACACATACACACACACACTCACACACATACACACACACACATACACAAACTCAAGTGAACTAACACAGATATGACATTGCACCTAAAGTAGTAGGGCTGAGACATATGTAAAAATTCATATCATGAAAAATATACTTTGATAATGATAAAGATAAACTGAAGATCTCAAGATTCAAAAACAATGTCTTATAGCTCCATGATGCTACAACTCTGCACTGTATGATTTGTTGAAACAGTCCAACTGAATTTAAATTGCATTTTATGCTGCAATAAATTTGCTGTGTAAAACAAATATAAATCATGTATTCTCCTTCGTAAAAAAAAAAAGAGTCAGTAACCAAAAGGAGGATTTTTTTGTTTGTTTGTTTGTTTCAGCAACCTTTGTCTGTGCATTAACCAGTCTGCTCCTCTGTTTAGGTAATCAGAGAAATAGTTTGCACCTAGCCAGTCAAATTATTTCATATAAGACTTTCAAGTGCATATTTAGTTTCCGAAGTTGAGGTCTGCAGACACTCAGTTCAATAAGGAGACATCAGTTGGTGTTGAGGTTAACAACAGAGAGGACGATTAGACCTTATCAACGTGATGCATCTTCATTAAGCACAGGCCCATAAAGATAGCAGAAAGATAGAAAGAAAGATAAGATAGTAAGAATCCCACTGAGTCTAGTCGCTGGTGGAGTAAAACCAGCAGGTGGAAGATGGAATCTCACTCATCATGTTGAACGTTGCTTTTGAATGAAGATGTGAGTCATAACTGACCGTTAGTGGGCTTTTTGAAGAGGCTACTCTCAAAAGCTAATGGAGAAAGATCACTGACTCAGTTGAACTTTCACTGTAGAAACCAACAGACTCACTTTTCCCAGCTGATGTGTCGTTGGAGGTGTCAGACCTTAGATAAACAGATTGCTAAAACACCCCGAGCCTTGTAAACAATATGAAATCATTAATTAACAACATTGCTTTGTTAATTTCATGTGAGGTTTCTCACGATTTCCAAAATTAATGGTTTTATTCCAGTATATCATGGTGGTACGGTACCACTAATGAGATTCTGGGTCTCATTTCAACTTTTAAAATATTGTAATACTTGTTTTTAATTGTTTTCATATAGTTTCATATGCAGTGTCACCAACTGTTAATTGGCAGGTGATGAATATTATGATGTCAGATTTTTATTACAAAATTCATATGTTTGCCACAGTTACCCACTCCTGAGTGGTAAGCAAGAGATTTGCATCAGAAGACATCTTGGTTACAGTAATTTAAATTAGGTTTAAGTGTGAAAGTTTTGAAGACTTCTTGGGTAAATATAACCATTGTTTCAAGAGCATTTCAGTTATTATATTTAAGAGCTGGTTCACATTGAAATATAGTCATTTAAATTGTCTAAAAAACAGATGCCTGCACGTCTTTTGACTGTCATACTATATCAGCAAACCAGGGAGATGTAGAAATATGCAATACATTTGTTTATAGTCACTTTGTAAAAATTATAATATCACCCTGTAAATCTGGGGACTGTGTATTCACGTTGGCAACAGTGGTCCAACATTACTTACATAAAACAAAAGTGGTTCTTTGGCTCTGCCCGTTGAGGCTTAAATCAGCTGCTGACATTATTTCTGCCTCAGCAGCAGCTCGGTTTGCAAAACGACAATACAGGAAAAAGAATATGGTTTCAGATGTCATGCTTACCCTTTCACTTCTATGTTATTTAGGCAGTTCTGTTTTTGTATTTACTCTTAACATTGCTGGATATTTTATATCAGTATCAGTATTTTTGGTTAAAAAAAAAAAAGAACAGCCAGGAATCCTTGCAGAGCAACTGAAAGAAATACATTTTTCAAACTGCTTGCCGCATCTCTGTAGGCAAGACGATGCAACTCAGATCATTTCTCAAACTGCCAGGCGAAGTCGAAGCGCTCTAGGCGGTGTCATGTTAAACAAAACAGTGCATTGATGCAATGCACAAAGAGTTGGTTATGTCAATGCGATATTTATCACCTCTGATCAAGAAGAAATTAGTGTGAAAATAAGGTCGTAGATCATTGTGGGTTAGATTAAGTGTCAGAGGGGAAGAAAATCAATGACGCTGTTCAGTGTGGCCGGTGGAAAGTGCATCTACAGTGTAAAGGTGCTGTGGCCTCAGGACAGCGATGCTACACTGAAGCTTATCACCTGTGACATCCTTTAATATGGTGACCAAGCAGCGGTGGCTTTATGAACATGGGTGTATTGTTTAGATTCAGGCTGTTTGAGCTGCACTTGTCTTCCTGTTCCTGTATTTTTTTGGTATGAGATGTTTTCCTAAAGCTCTTTGTGGTTTTTCTCTCAGCCGCAGTTTGTATTTGTCTTATTTTCCAGTTTTGTTTTATGATTTGTTTGTGCAAATCAAAGACACCTCAGTGGCTCTGGAAACCTGAGCCACTGTTTTCATTTGGCGCACCAGCTGTGACTACAACAGCTGATCTCATATGCACACCGCTAAAGTTATTATTGCAGTACACTTTGCATTGATACACTGCAGGTAAAAAATCACAAAGAGGCTTTGCACTGTTGCTACTCTGAGAATTGAAAACCTGCTTCATACAGTATGCTGCTGGTTTTCAGTGACAGCACTTTTTCCTGAAAAAAAAAAAAACAACAACACAAATCGCTCCCACAGATAGTATAATTGATGAACTTCTAAGATGTCCTGGAGGGATACAGGGGTTTAAAATCAGCAAACAGTTTAAGGAAATGAGTTTTATGTTCACTTTTACTGCACTTACTATAAAGTCAGATCTTCTTATCTACCTTAAAAGTATCATCTTACTCAAATGGACTCCCTATTAATCCTAGGATAATCTGGCCACTGTTGAAGATGCTCCTCACAGTCAGTCTGTCAGATGAATCCAGTGTTTGTCAGCAGATAAATGACAATCCGATCCGGCCAATGAGATGCTCCTAATTACCTAATGAACAAGGACATAAGGTGATTTGTTGCCATGGTGCGCTTGTTAGTTTAAGTGGTGGGAATCGACAGGACGGTCAGATGTTGTCTTGCTGTATCTGTTCTAACATTGTGCTTTAGTGTCCTGCATTTAGTCCCAGAGATCCAACTTTGATGAGTATCGGTGGGGTTCAAGAGATTTCTTGAATGATAAGTTGTTTTTTCTCTCAGTTAAACTCAACAGGTGAACTACAGTTTTTCCCCTCAGTTCACTGATCTGAAGCAACTTTTCGCCTCACTTAATTTGCACAGTTTGATCACGCGACTGTGCAATCTATGTTTATTCTCCAAAAACAATTTAGCTATTGTACAGACATGAGCTGTAGCTACAACATCTGTGTGGACCATGTCTGTATTTATATGAAAGCTCAGAATCTGATTGAGTGCAGAATGTACCACAAATCCCAGCTCTTTATGTTACTTTCCTCCAGTTTTTGTCATTTTTCCTCTTCTGTCCCTCAAATGAAGTCATGTGATCTTGGAATAAATGCACATTTTTTGGTCAAGCTGACGTATCTTTTCACATCCACTCATGTCTTTCCATTGATTTTTTATGTCTTGATTTCATTTCTAAAACTCACTTTACATTCTATCTGATGTCAAAGGCTTTTGGCTTTTGAAAGCAACAGAGCCAAAGGATCCAAAACACTGCCTGTATGTGGCTTCATTTTCTCCATAAATCACCAGCCAACAGTTTTGAATATGTTTTTCGAAGTAGCCACCTTCATTTGTTTGTTTGCAAACACGCTCAGAGATGTGTTCATGCTCTACTGTAAAGGTGCACTCAGTTTGCCCTCTTGACTGCTGAGCTTACAGATGATGATGATGATGATGGTGGTGGCAATGATGATGCTGGAGGAGATGTAAGGATGTGTTGTTGCGTAAAGCCTCTCAGCATAGCCCTGTCGCCCTCCTGCCTCTTCCCACCTCCCTCTGTTCTCATCCCTCTGCTATTGACCATGTTGCACATTATAAATCAACTGCGAGTTGGGCTACCTTGCAAGTACCCTAATGAAAGCTCATTTATAAAGTGGCTAAATGGTCCTGACAAAAGTCCTAATGAGGAAATCAATAATTCAGTGATTGTTACTCTGCTTATACTAATACGTCCCTCTTGTAGTGCTTTGATTCGGCTAAGAGAAGGCCATTTTTTACCTTATTCAGTTCTGCGTGTCAGCACTGTTGTAGGGTGTTTTTTTTTCTGTCCTTGAAGCTTTTGGATGAATTGTGTGCTGTTGTCTGTTGTTTCTTGGAAAGATCAAAAGCCTTCAGTTATTTGTGCTTCAGTATAAAATTAACCTGGAATCTTTTTTTGTTGAGAAACTCTAAGAGACTTTGCAGATTATTTCAGTTACATTAAAGGATAAAGGATAAACGAAAGCCTTAGAGATAAAATATAATAACATTTTCAATAAAAGTAAGTATTGATGTTCAGTGATTTTAAATAGATTCCAGTTAATGAACTTGTTGCAATCCCACCCTCAGTGAAGCTTGGTGTAGACTGTTTTCACTCAAGGCACTTAGAAGAGGTTTGGATATCTGCCACGAAAAGTTTGAGGAAACACGTTCCATTGAGTGATTCACCTCAGAC
Source organism: Thunnus maccoyii (assembly GCF_910596095.1). Lineage (NCBI taxonomy): Eukaryota > Metazoa > Chordata > Actinopteri > Scombriformes > Scombridae > Thunnus > Thunnus maccoyii. The sequence continues at coordinate 6,312,846 of NC_056542.1, forward strand.
CAGGGGTGAGTGGGAAAAGTTAATGTTGACTCATTTCAAAGCTCATCTGCAGCGTTACTGTACTGTATGTGCACTGAAGAGTCTTCTAGAAATGTAAATAAAATGCCAAAACACAGGATCTAGTAAGCAGTTTGAAAATCAGCTGGGATGTTGAAGATGAATCAATACTGTGAGAGCGTCTCCTATCATATATGTTTAAGTCATAATATCTCTGAAAGGTTTAACAGTTATTTTCAGCACCTTTGAACCGACACATCTTCCTTTATTGTATCTGTAGCCATTGTCCTTTTCCTGCATAACACCGATTTGACATAACATCTAACAATTCTTCATTTTGTGATTTTGGTCAGTTTGTTGATCCAACACTTTGATCCTCAGCAATTTATCAGATTGCCATTACATTTGATCAGAAATTAATGATGCTCAGAAGATGATTTGCCATGATAATAATGACCCTCTGACATTTTCTGTAGTGACACCTTTGTGTACAGTGGATGAAATGTACAGAGCAGACTCATGTAGGACTAAAACTAAGTATTATTTTATATTCATAATCAATTCATATACCAATTGCTTTATCAATTAGTCTTTTAGTCCAAATGTCAGAAAATTGAATTTTAGCCCAAAGTGACATCTTCAGGTTACTTGTTTAGTCTGACCAACAGTCCAGAACCAAAAGATATTTAAGTTAAAACTGATATAAACAAAACAAAAACCACAAATCCTCACAGCTTCACACCAGCCACACAGCTGTGGACTGATGATAATTGGGCAGTTTTGGCCACCCGTTATTGCCTCTTTCACAAAAGTTTGACATGCCACAGCAGGAACACAGGTGTAAGTAATCAAATTAATGATGGCTGATTTCCAATTAGCTGTTTCAGTTTCAGGATCCTAGTTGGCTCAGGCCATGCTGTCATGGTTGACTGCAACACTTGAATAAAATTAACATTATTAGTTACACCTGTGCTTTTGCTACCATGAGCCTGTTAGTTGAACCGTAGTTCTCTTAGACCTGCATCTCTGTGCAGATGTTTGCTGCCACCAAAGTTTAAATGGCAATGCTTTGACTTGGCCAACTAAACAAAACTAAAGCACAGTTCAATGATCCAATCCCTTCCTCTACCTAATGGTCTGACCTTCTGCCAGTGATTCAGAGCTGCAACAATTAGTTGATTAACTGATTAGCAGATCAACAGAAAATTAACCATGAACTATTTTAATAATAGAATAATCATTTTAGTCATTTTTTAAAGTAAAAAATGCAAGTCAGATGTGAGGATTTTATGCTTTTCTGTCATACATTATAGTAAACTGAATATTTTTTGGTTTTGGACTGTTGGTTGAACAAAAAGAAGACATTGGACTGTGGGACATTGTAATTAGGGTCATTTCATATTAAGTATCTGCTGATACGTGTATTTTCCTAGATAATACAGCTGCACAGTGCACACTTCAAGTACATTAAAGGTATTAGAATCAATCAAATGTATATGCTTGACAGTTGAATAGCTCTGCAATGCATTAAGAAAAGAATTGCCTGAAATGTCCTCCAGTGTTTGTTGCTTTGGTGCAGCCTTTGAGTTACCTGAGTGAACTCTCTGTATTCCGTTGAGTTTTTATTTTTTTAGGTGCCATATAAAATTGGTAGTATTGAACGCAGCTCTTTTAGTACCACCTTGCAAAATGCTTGCATTGCAGACATTACAAGTGGATGTTGGACTGCTTTCATTTTACATTTTAGAGTACGCTTCGGCGACCTGCCAAATACTGTGCTCTCCATTTATGACACCTGTGTGACAGCTGACGTAAAATAAAGGATCGGGCTTAGATTCTTGCTGAATATAGCTGATACCAGTCAAATGGCTTGATCAGCCCTGATATCGATCTTTGAGATCAGATTGGGACATCACTATTTTCTGACAAAATGATTAATTGAAAAATAATCGTTAATTTCAGCTCTACAGTGATCAATTATAAATCTTTTTGTTGTTCCCTTTCATGCTCAAATCTAAATTGATGCACTATGCTCACTCATGTTAAAGAGAATAATTAAAATTCCAACCCCATGCTGGAAAAAAAATGTTCAATCAGCTACCTTCATATATATAAATTTGTTGAAATACATCCATGTGACTTCATCTTCATCATGACGAAGGTATGGGTTGCACTGTCAGACCTCTGTTTACATGATTAGCATGAATACACGAACTGCTATGAAATAAAACCATATAATAAAAGTGATACAATACCTAATCACTACTCTAATATGAAAAAAACAATGGCATTTTATTATTGTAGCCATGAGAGAATATAACCATGGCAGTATACGGACAGATGGTGACTCACCCCGGAGAGGTCATTGATCATCAGCCTTAGCAATGGGAGTGTGTGCTGTAGGAAGCCAGGGGAGCAGCACCCCAGTCCTCTGTTAATTGCAGGGGCAGGTAGATTACCCTCCTACACCCCACACTGGGCCTTAATGTTGGGCATAGGTACCCACTGGCCACCCCATGTGCTCCCTCAGATGCCTCCTTAACTGGCTGTATATCCATCATTATGCTTCAATATGTGATTAATGGGCCACATTATGCATTCTGTAGAGATTAATGACTGTGTGATTTTGTTCAGCGGTAAACATTAGAGCTGTATTTCCTGTGTAGTTTAGAAAATCCCTTTTTCAAGCTTGAATCAAACACAGATGCACTTTTGCAGAATGGTTGTCTGTTTCTTTTTGTTTTTCATAAGCTCAGAATATAGGGGACTAGAGACAGAGAGCAAAAGAGATGTTATGACTGTACAAGCTCCATATTTTGATGTGGGGAAAACACTCCTATGTTTCCTCTTTTCTCAGTCCCTTTGCAATTTCTGTTGTCTTGTTTTTTTTTCAGAACAAAGAATAAGCTGTGGTACTTTGAGTTTGGCACTTCGGAGACCTTTTCGGCCACATGTAAGAAGCTCCACGACTTTCTGGAGGTTGAGGTAAACCGAACCACATATTTTCTATTTATAGAGAGCTATGGAAGAGAAGAAAAAAACAGAAAAGAAACAAAAGCAAAGAAAGGTTTTTTGAAAGTCACTGCTTTTGTAAATTATGTAATGGGGTGGCTAGGGCTGAGGAGGTAGAGTGAGTCGTCCACTACTCAGAGGGTTGCTGGTTCGATCCCTAACTCTTCCTGCCTGCGTGTTGAAGTGTTCTTGGGAAAGACACTGAACCCCAAATTGCTCCTGGTGGTTTGCGCCATCACCCTGCATCGTAGCTTGCCACCATTGGTTTGTGAGTGCATGTGAATGGATGAGTGAGCAGCAAAAACATCCAGTTTGAATCCCAAGCAATCATACATCCTTAATTTAATGATATTAAGAATATTAAGTACTCAGGTAAGAATATTAGTGCCTGTTAAAAATATTCTGGTCAACGCTTGTTCCATAAATAGCCAAAATTTGTACTAGTTTCAGATCCACCCAGACAAAGTGTTAATGTGTGAAGGCTATCTGTGCAACTCCCCACCCACTTCTCACTGAACCTCAGTTCAACCACAGGTAATTAGCCCTACACGACCCTGCTGTGTGTGATATTGAGTGATAATGAAGATGGTGTCTATACGATTCATCTTCCCCCTTCTCAGAGCTATCCACACAGTGCAGAGGTCTTTATTAATTAGTGTTGGTTAAGTACCTACTGGAAGAGAGCTTGTCTGGAAATTAGAGACAGATCTAGACTGGTATAGGATCCACTATCTAGAGCATTACGATTTTAGAACTGACAGAAGATTATTCTAAAGAGCTGATGGTAAGCCCCGATTCTGGTTTACTCTTTAAGGTTAATCTAATTGACAGGATTGGTGCTTCCTATGGAGAGAATTATCTAAAAACAGGCTCAGGCTCAGACTGAAAAGAAAGGTTCAGACTTAGGCTTAGATAGAGAACTGATTAATATTAAAGCTGTGACAAAAAGAAAGCTTCAGGCTCCGACAGAGAGACAGATTGAGTTTTAGGCTTAGACTAGGACAAAGGTTCAGGCTCAGACAGACATGTTTAGGGTCAGGCTCAGATAGGGAGAAGGGTGTATAATACAGAAAAACAAGTTCTTGCTCAGGCTCAGGGAGAGACAGATTAAGGCTCAGATAGATGTTCAATTTAAGATAGAGAGAGATTAAAGCTCAGGCTAAGATGCAGAGAAATGTTCAGGTTCAGGTGAAGAAACAGGTTCAAGTTCAGGCTGAGAAGGACAGGCTGGGACACCAGGTTTAGGCTCAGGCTCAAACAGTAAGACTGATTCAACAGGAAGACTACTGCAGACTCAGGCTCAGACAAAGAGATTGGTTCAAGCTAAGACTCAGACAGGGAGACAGGTTCAGGCTAAGTCTCAGATGTAGAGACAGGTTTACATTCTGACAGAAAGACCCATTCAGGTTTAGGTTCAGACTTAAAACAGGCTCAGGCTCAGACAGAGTGACAGGCTCAGGCTCAGTTTCAGACAGAGACAGATTCAGAGTCAGGCTCAGACATGGAAACAGATCTGTGTTCAGACAGAAAGATTGATACAGGTTCAGGATCAGAAAGAGACAGATTCAGGTTCAGACAGAAAAAAGATGCACACATGGTCAGGCTCTGCCTCTTTGTTTGAGAGAGACAGTTTTCATAAGAGGTTAAATGGAAAGTCATTCAGTCACCATCATTGTAGCTCACCTGTGCCACTTGTTTTTAGGGTGATTTCAAAACATTTTACAAACTTAAATCTTAGGTTAATTACTTAGCTTCCTACTTTAAGACAATGTAGTTTTTGAATTATTGCTGCTTACCAGATAATCTGGTAAGCAGCAAAACTATTTTGGAATTACATCCACTAGTTTGTCCAAATGGTGGATATCCATATTTACATCAAACATACGTGTATGCATATACTGTATATCAGGAGAACTGTGGGTGCCCAGTTCTCAAAGGTCAAGTGCATAGATTTTATATTTGGACCAGAACTTCTTCTCAGATATTTTACTTAGCAAATTTTAAATAAACACACTGCGCTTTCTCTGCTCATGGACGTTTCACCAAATATATAAGAATATCAACTTTCAACCTTTGTGCGTAATAAGTTGTCAATTTATTAGGGAGGAAAAACAAGACGATTCTTTAGACTGCCAGTAAGTCAGTGTTTTCAGTAGATAACACCTTAAAACTTTCTAGGTATTTGTAGCCTGTCATTGTTCAAACTACAGGAAAATGCAGCTTGCCAATTCATATCAATCCTATCATGACAGATGTGTGCTTAGCCGATTTATTTGCTTTGCCCTCTATTTCTTTCTCTTTCCTAAAAGTGTGATGGTGTTACTCTGGACCTCAGCAGCATCTCCCTAGAAGGCATCGCCATTCTCAACATTCCCAGCATGCATGGGGGGTCCAACCTTTGGGGCGAGAGCAAGAAGAGGAGGGGTCACCGGAAGGGGGGAAAAAAGGGACAAGACAAGAGGACACCAGTGATCGACCCCAAAGAGCTCATGTTTGCAGTTCAAGGTAGTTTTGACACCATTAGAATTAACACATGTTTAACCATTTTATGACTGTCTGTAGTTGGCGTAGTCCTGCTGTTGCAATTTCACTACTGGATTGTGAACTTGCCCATTAGAGTACAAATCCAAACTGGAAACTGTATAAGACATATATAGATAATATAGAATAAACTGTTGAGAGAGTAGCATGGCTCTAGGGATGGCAATGTCAGTCGGTTGGCCAATCCACCACTTTGGTCCATACTGAAATATTCGAACAACTATTGGATGGATTGCCATGAAACTGGTGCAGACATGCATGGTTCCCAGATCATGAACCCTAACGACCTTGGTAATCCCTGGACTTTTCCTCAAGTGCCACCATAACATTGACATTTGTGGTTTTGAGTGAAATGTCAACTATTGAATGTATTGCCTTGAAATTTGGTTTGGACTTTCGTGTTCCCCTCAGGATGAATTGTAATCCATTTGGCTATCTCTTAACTGTCCAATTCTTTGGTTTACAACCTAATACCTGGGAAACGAATTACATTCCCATCAGCCTCATCTGTACTTTGTCTTTACTGCTAATAAACAGATGCTAGCTGGATAGTGTCGTGGAAATTGTCTGAAAACACTAAACACACATATGAAATAATACACAAAACACAAGAGATTAAAAATTGTTATTGCACTATAAGGAGACAGAACTCACACAAAGCGAATCATTCCTCTGTCTCGCTATACAAAGCCAAACTGACCTTCTTCAGAGACAAAGAAATGATCATCGCTTGGTCAAATCATACAAACTTATGGATTACAGCCAATAGCAAACAACCACGAGATATACATTTACATGCACATGTATGTTATATAAGAGCCACATCTCCCAAAGACACAAATCAGGGAAGCGGCCCAATCCATGTATGGCCTTTGACCACTTAACATGTCTTGCTTATACTAAGACCCAGAATGGTACCTTATTTGGGCCTAAGCCAGGATGGAAAGAGAGGAGTGGGCCTCCTAAGTCAAATTCCTGCACATATTAACAAAGGAGAGAAGTAATGATCATCCTTGCACATCTCTGCACATTGAAATGATAAGTCAATCCTTTGGTCTTTCATTACTGTTACAATAGCACACTAAACTCAGAGGGTAAACATCTTAAACATTACCTGATAAACATCACTAAGTTAACACTGTTACTGTGGCATTACCATGCTGATGTTAGCATTTGGTTCAAAGCAAAGTGACTATGTACAGCCTTGCAAAGCTGCTAGCATGGCTGTAGACTAAAGTCTTTTAAACACACGCTCCTTTAAAAAATATGTTTTTGAAAAGTCTGAAAATTCAACACATTGTGAGGCAATTGGTGAGTAGCCAACAGTACTTTCAAAGCCTTGCATATGCTGAAGATTGTGGTCAGTCAACAATACTTGAAGTGAAATAGGTTTTACAGTGTAGGAGGCTGTTTTCCCTGAAGCACACATAGATACAAACAACCGATAGTCTGTGTCCTTTCTCCTATCAGATAGATCAAAGACTAAACTTTTGACCAAACTTTCCCTGAGTGCATGAATATTTCACAGATGACAAGGTGAATCACAGCTAGCTGATTGTGTTTGCTAAGAAAAGGTACAATCATGTCACTGTTTGGAACTGTCACTTGTGTATTAATGGTCTCTGTAGGCGCCAGTGGACAGGCTCAGTTAATAGGAGCAGACTGAGGGGGGTGTTGGGCATACCCCTGAATCCATTTACGTCAAAAGGAAACCCGTCAATGGGAATATATGAATGAACGAAGCAGAATGAGTCAGCTGGTAACAGCTGGTAAATGGCGCAAGCCCCCTCAAGGACTTACAAAAAAATAAAACATATCCTGAAAGCGATGGTAGAAGAAGAATTCCTTCCATCTTTTACTGAAGTTAGGGTCTGAATACCTCAATAGAATAATTTTTGATTGCAGGTAAAGGTCATGCATTCAGAATTTGAAAAAGAAGACATTCAAGTATTCAAAGTCATCATAATTACAGTGAAAGGGAGTAGAGGATTGTTTTGCTGCTGCTGGATTTTAATCCTTTCAGATCAGGATAATGTTCTCATGTTTTTTTTTACTCATGTTCTGATGGACTGCCATGAAATTGTGTACAGACATTCATGGTCCCCAGAAGATGAAGCTTACTGCTATCCAAAGACTTTGGGAGGATTTTTTCAAAACTTCACTAAATCAGTTTTTGTAACTGAGTAATTTACCACTTTATATTAGAGTAAATACTGTATATTTATTTGTAGATTTTCATGTCAATTATTTGTGCTGTTGTAGTTATTGAAAATGACTTCTACACTAGCTTCTACACTGCTGTCACTTTTCTTGAAAAAGAGCTAAATCTTGTCCGCTTCACCCAAAAAATTTAAGAGGCATAAATTCACATAAATGCCAATTAATTTAGAGAACATAGATAACAAAGCCACAGATGAAAAGAAACTGCCAACATGGTAACAACTATATTTTCAAACGCAATGCAGAAGAAGCAGGATCAGTACAGATGAGACTGTACTGACATCACATAGCAGTGTTTGCTCCATTGCCAATAAAAGTTCATACTGAGCAGTAGTAACGAAACTGCTCGGCCTCCTTGAAAGATCCATCATCACCACTAGCCTAAGTACATTATAACCTGTAACCACACCTACACACACTGATATAACTAGAAGGGGGGGGGGGGGGGGGGGGGGGGGGGGGGGGGCAACAATAGCAAAGTGTAGGATGCCTACCTTATTGTCTGTGTCAAAGACTCCAAAAGGAATCCCTGACTCTCTCCAAGTTCACTTCCTGGGTTCAGTCTGCCTCAACTGCATTGACCATCAGATAAGACATACTTTCTTCCAACATGGTGGTCAGCAGTCTGTTCTTGATGAATTTAAATGAAGAGAAGCATCTTTCATTGCATGCATGATGTGACTGGGAGTATGAAGATAAGCTGGTAGAGCTTGCTGATCTCAGGATATACTTCAAGATTATTCTCAACCATGAAATGGTAAATAGCCATCATCTTTGTGTTTCTTCTCTTTAGAGAACTCTTCAAATAGAAGAGTTGTATCAAGAGTTTGTACTCTATTTGAGCTTGTTCTGAATTTACATCCCCACTGTAGTATGTACACAACTGTTGAAGGTGTGGGATCTTCTCTGTTGATGGCTTTATGAGGCTGCTTGAGTGTTTGAGAAGAGGTAGGGTCTCATTGCTGAATCTGTCTGTGATGCTCTGAATGCAGAGGTCAAGGTTTGCAAAGTAAAAATAAACCTTCATTTCTTCTTTTGGACTCATCTGTGTATAATTTCGCCATTTGTCCTCCAGTCTCTTTGAAACCTTTTTGCTCCTTCTTTCCATCTCTGCTTCACCCCACATCTCCACAAAAACTTCATCTGTCCTCAGAACAGACGGCACTGTTTTACAGTCATCCACAAGCTGTGCAGCTGTGCTGATGTCTATGTCTTCACCCTGGAGGTATTTTGATGAGAATACCAGTCACTAGCTGTGGTTACATGCACAATTTTTTTCATGCTGACTGAAATCATTCCGACTGAAAATTTCGGGTCAACTGTTTACACGGGATGTGATCTAATACATTCTGGTGTTTACATGCGCCAACGCATTTAATCGGAACAGCTGTGTGTCATGTGCAAAAGTGATGACTACATCAGGGCGATATGTCAAAACGTTCCTACCGGCCACTGATGACTACATCAGGGTGATATGTCAAAATGTTCCTACCGGCCACTGTCAGCCCAACAACCAGGGGTGGTTAGTGGGGCGCGCTGAGCAAAACTGGACTCAGCAGCCATACATTTCTCCACTCTCTGTTTAGGAGCAGTTGAGATTGTAACTACAATGAGAAGTGAACTGGTCAGGTTAGGCTAACCCATTGTCGCTAACTCTGGGGCTAACCCCCTTCACTTTAATCATCAGGTGTCAAGCAGGACACAGGAACTTGGCTTGGGTCTTGAGGAGGTGTAGCATTTATTTACTGACAAATAGCCTAAACTGTACACATACTGCACTCCTACACAGCTACTAATTTCATACTTTCTGTCACAGACACGCACACTCTCTCTCTCTCTCTCTCTCTCTCGCTCTCTCCACCATCACATCACCTAATGTTACCTCCATGTGGGGTACACATGCACAGAAAGAATATATTTATTCCAACCAGAGAGAAATGATTGGATTAAGTGTTTACATGGTTATCCAGCACTAATATTTTCCTAGTGAACGGATTATCAAAGGTTTACACCACCCCTCTCCACCCGATTGAAAATTCCTTCCGATCGGGCCGGATCGGGCCAGTTTCTTCCGATTGAGGTGGTAACATGAGGCATTTTTCTATTCTAGGCTATTATTTTGATTATTAGTAAAATATTAGAGTCCATGTCAACGTAGCTATTGTGAGAATTCTACTCAAGGCCACCAGATGGAGACACAACTCAAAATCAATGGCTTTCCCCAGTGCCATTGAAGTTCCTGATGTGTCCCGTCAAATGCATCACTGATCCATGGTAATGAGAAGACCTCTGCAGTTGTCAATTCGTGATGCCCATCTTACAACACTCAAAGCCTTCAGTGTCTCAGGTCTCTTGGGGTCATTTTCCACCAGCTCCTTTTGCACATCAATGAACAAGCCATGTCTTTTGGTGGACGCTTCCATGAAGGAGTAGAGTTGCTCAGTGACGCCACAGAAGTTGCCTGAGGTTATGTTCTTACAACACATATGAATCACCACTAGGTTCAATCGAAGTTCATAGCACATGCTCTGTTTTATGATAGCATGCACATCCCTATATATTCCAGACAGCACAGCCATCATACAGTATCCTTGCCCCCTGATGTTGCTGACATCAAGGCCATATTTCTCCATTGTCTCCATGAGCTTCTTGACAAGACCAGCACCAGTTGTATCTTTCACATGCACTAAATTGATTAGGCACTCCAGTATCTTGACTCTGGAGTCTGGAGTTGTATCAAGGCACGTAGAGAAGAATTTTGCCACTTTTACTTAATTTATGATTTTACCTCTGACTTAATTTCCAATACATGCAATCATCTCATTCTGACTCTATGCAGATAGATAACTGGGGACACTTTTAGGGTTTATCTTGGCAGATTCAAGGTGTGTACGAAGAACTTCATCATATCTTCCAACCAAATCAGTGATTTCCCTGAAAACATCTTTGTTTTTTGAAGTCTCTGGTTCATCATGGCCTTAAAAGGGTAATCTCAAGCAGGACTACTGTGGAAGTTATGTGTGCTAGCCTGAAGACAGCTCTGTATCTGCTGTCCCTTTCTTTTGTCTTCAGCTTTATCTGATTGCCTTTCTGAACTGACAGTTGCTCATCAGTTGGAGTAGTCAACAAATGCATCTGCCACTTATGACAGTTTTCCATATGCTGTTGGCTTGCATTGTGATTGTCAAAACTTTCCCTGTTTCCAAAGCTGACTTCCAATCCCTAAATCCCTCAACAGAAAACTTCCTGTCATGGTTTGCAGTGCATCTAAACACTCTACAGGGAAAACAAAAAGCTGCATCTGTTGTTTTCTTGTACTCCAACCATTGGTACTTTTGTAACCAGGTTTTGTTGAAGCTCCTATGTTTTAGCTTTCTTCTTCTCTTTGAATGGGCCTTCCCCTGATGTAACTGTCCCTTGCTAGATGCTCATTTATAATAATAATAATAATAAAATCAGCATCTTCCTCTGAAAATTAGAATCCTTACATAATGCTAATTGCTAAAATTTGTTTTTGTGGTTTTCTTTTCATCAGACCATTTCATTTTGTTCTCTTACCACCAAATAGGCTAATTGACTGCCTCTTATACAATACTTTGACAACATTATTATTATTATTGTTGTTGTTGTTGCTGTTATTGCTATTGTTGTTGTTGTTATTGTTATTATTATTATCATCATCATGTTGTGAGAATCATTATTAGGCCATTCACTTATCTTTACCCGCTTCAGACAGATCAGCATCATCATCATCATCCCTTGATTGGTCTGAAATGGTCGTATGAAATAGGGAACAAATCTTTCAATTAAATCAACGTACTTCTCCATGAAGGAAAAATAGCGTATCACTATAAATCTCACCTAAGATGACCTACCTGTTGCACTATTAACCTCCTGACTGAGGACAGGGCTGGGGCTTTCTGTTGTTGTTTTTTTTAAAGAATGGCGAGATTTAATCAAATGGAACTCAGTGTTTTGCTCACTATAACCTGCAGTAGTGGAGCAAAAAAAATCAGCTTGCTGCTGTTGTGAACCGCTTTCATCCTGCATCTTTTGGAAGAAACCAATACTATAGGGAAAGAGGGGGTGTGACTTTGAGGTATGATTTATGACATAATTAGAAGAATATGTTTGACTCATACTATAAAATGATCATAACTACATATTATTAAAAAAAAATAGTTTAATAAAATAAAATAAAAATATAAATAATCCAGATATAAAAAATCCGGTGGGGCATGTGAATGGGCATTCAGTTGCCTGTTCAGGTGATACACAGTATGTTTTTAGGTTTCCTGGTGTGATGATGTGTTTGTACTTGGGGATGAAGTGGATGTTACAATCGTTGTCAAGCTTGAAACATGGCGAGTCAGTGAGGCTCTCCAGACATGGGCGCCAATGATCCCTTATGAGACTTCAATGGTGAAAACATGATTGTTGGAAAAACAGATGTTTTTTTGTTTTTTTTTTCCCTGATGTGATTCCAGCCTTTAAGGGGTTTTGATCATAAAACACTGTTAAATATGTCAGTACCTGTCAAAACAAGTGCTGATTTAATGAATCATTCAGTCTTTGGAAATTCCTTCATCCTCTCAGATGCTGCATGAACTGATTTTTCCAGGTGATCTATTCAGGCTAATTTACAGGAGCAGCATTTAATGTACTTGTGATCAAAAAAACTGAATAAATGTTTTGATACTAGTAAAGTTTAGAGAAAACAAAATCAAATAAATCACAGCAGGGACAGTGAGGGAACGCAAAAAGAGGAAAGACAAAAAAAAAACCAAACACCTCAGTTCTAAAATAATTAACTCAATCAAAACAAAGACAATCTCGACACAAGTGCTGTAGCTTGTCGGGATGCTTGTGAGGCTGCTGATTTGAGTTTCCTAATGAGATGATGTGAGTGAGTGGGGCACAGAGGACTGCAGCCTGTGAGGGAGATATTTGATCAATTCAAAGCCCAACCTTGCTATGATGAACACTCCATTAATCCCTGAATAAAAATCAATCAGTTTGCTGTTTGCGGTTTTAAAAAAAAAAAAAAGGCCACAGACTGAACCTGGGAATGCACTTAGTGTAAGTGGGGAGTGTGTATTTGTGTGTGCCACTACGTCTCTGTGTGTTTGTGCCTGTTTGTGTTTGTTTGTGCCCTGTTTATTGATGTGTGTTTGTGTGTGTGTGTATGTGTGTGTGTGTATGGGTGTGCACCTGTAAGTGTGAATGGATGCCCTTGTGGAAGGTGAGCCGGCCTAACTTGTCAGATCAAGAAAATGGTGTATTTAGAGGTAAACACAGGAGTACATTAGCCCAGAGGGGGCACCTCCCGAGCACAACGCACAGATCAAACTGTTGACAGGGATTACTTTGTGTGTGTGTGTGTGTGTGTGTGGATGGATGGGTGGATGGGTGAATGTGTGGAGGGCGGCTGGGGGATAAAAAACCCTGACCTTTCGGGAGCTGTTAAATCGTCCCGCTGGTGACGCCAGGAGACAAGCCCCTCAGGTGGAAGGGAATGGCTGTGGAGTGAATTATTTAGAATGGGACTGAGATTTTGCAGAGGAGGAGGGGGGGGAGGTCCATGTGTAGGTGGTGGGGTCGTTGCTTGGGACTGATGTCCCGTGACAAGCTCCATGAAGCTTTCATTGGATGATCAGCCCCCACACACCTTCACTTCTTCCTCCTCCTCCTCCTCCCGCCATTTCTCTTTAGTTTTACTTTCACCTGATCTGCCGCTGGTCCTGCTCTACTCCCTCGCTGTCCCTCTTTTATTCCTCCGCTCTCACCCTGTCGCTCCACATGTGTCAGCGCGGTCACCGTCCTCGACAGCTCGATGGTTGACAGTGACAAGGGCGCCGTTTCTCATCCCACGCTCAGAGATTAAAGCCACAGCACTGCTTTTGTGGATCTCCCATATGGACATTCGTTCATATGATTGTCTCACTCATTCTGAATTGTCACCCTCAGTGTCTCCGTGTCTGCGTGTTGTGTGTTTATCACAGCCAAATATAGCCTTCATCCCTCGAGGGAGGGACATAATGTTGATTGTAGGTTAGGTAAGGGGTGTTTCGGTTTATATTTGGCCATTGGCTACCTCTTTCTTTCTCCCAGTTTATCTTGGGGAAGTAAACATGATGGCTCTTTCTATATTTGGCAGATTCCACTTTTGATTGTTGTTCCAGGTATTTTATTGGCACTTCTAATGTAAGAAATAATGGTTAGTGATTCAAATAAAAATGGAAATTCACCAATAAATCATTCTAGATGAATTCTGACTTTCATTTGCTAAGATCTTAATTAAAATCATGTGTCCTCACTTTATTAAAATAGGTGAAAATAACTTTTAAAGAGAGCCTGACAGATAATGGAATGTAGGCTAATTTGAAGCTTAGTTTAAAAATCTAATTAAAACATTATAATATGTTATACCTCACCTCTCTGCTTAAGAAAAGGAAATATAAAAGAAAATAAAGCAATATATCAACACTTTGGGAAATAGAAACCAAAGTGTAAAAATGACAATTTGTAATTTTAGTTACATGTGGCACACTTTGGCCGGGAACAGTGATTTCCTGGAGTCTCTGCTGGTTGCCTGGCAACCGTGTTACGCAAACAAGACTTCAGGCAAGAAAGCGAACGCATACTTGTCAAAATGCCAAACTATTTTTTTTGAGTAGCTTTAGCAGTTTCACAAAAAAATCTGTTTTTGTATTTATTAAACAATTGAGATACAATAATAATTGGACAAAGCCGGGCTAGCTGTTTCCCCCTGCTTCCAACCTTTGTGCTAAGCCAAACTAATCATCTCCTTTAGCTCCATATAAGTGGACAAATAAGAGAGTGGTATAAAATAAATAAATTGTGAGTTTGCATTTGTAATGTCTTCAAATAGTGAAATACACTTGTATTCTCACTTAGGATTGGTTTAAAAAAATTCCATGTCATCTAGAAGTTAAACTCTTTATTTTATAAATAGAGTTTAACTTCTATAAATAGATATATTTTATGTATTTATAGTACATTTATATTTAGTTTGTAACTAAAACATGCAGGTCAAGTATATTTTGTACATCCACCAGTTGTACATAGATGTCCTGACCTTGTTATATTTGGCAGAGAGGCTCTATGGTCTTTCCCACAGTAAGCACTATACTTGGGATCTTTGTAGCCCGGGGCAACAAGGAATCCCCGCCAGTTTACTTATCGCCGTGGTGACGCTGTCCATCATACGTGTCAGCGTGGGCCTGTGTGAGCTGTTTGCATTAACGTGAGAAGTCATGGGGCAGGGGGGGGCAGCTTTAAAGTCCAGTGTCAGGAGGTCAAACTACTGTGTCTGTACACACACTCTTCCACTCCGACCCTGGAAAGTACTGCACTCACAGTCTTGCACTGAGATAGGGACAGACGCATGTCCATCACCATGGTGACAGCTGGACACCACAGCTCGGCAGCGACAACAACACCTCACGGCAACAGTAACATTACCTACGACACTCCTTCAGGAACACGGCTGAGATAAACAAGACAGGGATGGAGCAGCGTCGGTGACAGCGAGCTAACTCGCTAGCACGCACCAAGTGCCTAAAAATGGGTCTAGTTTCAATTAGTGTCTGTATACTCCCAGCAGCGAGGCAGCAGCTTCTTAATTTGTGGAGGGACGAGTCGATGGAGAGTCGGAGGCAGAACGGGCGTCTGAAACAGATGGGCCCTGCATGACACTGGGCTTCCAGCAGGGGCAAAATCAATGCTCATAACTGCAAAACAGAAGAGAAATTAATAATTATATTATCACAAGATTGCTTTGCATTGCCGGTGCAATCTAATTAATAGCTGTTTTGTTTCTAGCTTGCTCTTGTAACCTTTTTTCTTTTTTTTTTTAAACTGTGAATGTTAAATGATTCAGAAGCAGAAGGAAAAGTCTGAAGTGACGTATCATGTTCTGTTATTCATCCTCTCTTTCCTTCTCACTTTCACAAATTCCCTTTATCCTTCATTTCTTGCTTCTTCTCACAGTCTCACTAACTGGAAGATTTTTTTCTGTGTACTTATTGGTTTTTAAATAGAATGAGCAACACTGAAGGGCAACAAGGAATACAAATGCTGTATTTATTCAATATTAAATCACTTACTGAAACATTTTAGAATAGTTTGCAGTCTAAAACACTACATCATTGAAATGGTTCTACTATGAGAGCATATCATTAATGCGTCTAGCATACATATAGTAACCGACTTATGAACTCATGTCTTGACAGAATATGCATCTGGAGCCATTACATAAACTGAGCTTATTCTAAAGTGAGCCTTAAGTTTGTTTTAAAAAAAAGATGTATTTTTGTGTTTTAGACCTGTCTGACCAGCTGCTGGAGGTGGTTGGACTGGAAGGAGCCATGGAAATGGGTCAGATCTACACTGGCCTGAAGAGCGCTGGAAGACGTCTGGCACAGTGCTCCTCTGTGACCATCAGGTCAGCTTTAAACTGGAACACAACTCTACTTCACAGTTTTGGTCAAATGTGTGATTTTATCATTTTTGTTGGTCTTGTTTTGTTTGCATCGTTTTTTTAGCATTGGGTTGTCAAGTCAAAAAGCCTGAAGTCAAAAATGCAAAACAAAAACATTTAATACAGAATTTGGTTATTGAAATATTGAGCAACTATCACTTCCTGTCTGGGACATGTTAAGTTGCCTGGTGCAAACTGTTTTTTAAGCAGTTTTTTTGTTTAATACATTTTCATACAGTTTAATCAGAACATCCTCTCTTGTTTTTCACTGACAGAACCAGTAAATCACTTCCGATGCAGATTGATGGTGAACCGTGGATGCAGACTCCGTGCACCGTAAGTCACTGAATGTATCCACTGTGTTTCCTCAATATGTATCACACACAGGTGGTTCATACAAACAGGAGCCAAACCATTTAGCAGTAACATACTGTTTACTGTAGGGATTAAATCAAATACTTAATTGTTCAGGGGAAATATTATTAACCCAAATCTTTGAATGTGTTGCATCAAATCTGCAGCATCACCTTTTGTAACTGTGACAGGTTAAAATTTCATCACATCAGACTGTGTAGTAGACACAATACTATTTCTAATGGAAACATTATATAAAAATCATTAAATCCAATTTTTCTTGTATTAGGAGTCATTCTTTGATAGTACTGTTGTGGCCTGTTAACTGCAATCCTACAAATTAAAAGTACGAAAGTCCCTCAGGCTTTAGTGACTGATTAAAACTTGATTTTACTTTATGTCGCTTTACTTTACTAGTAGTATCACTTAATCAGGGGCACATTAAATTATGTCATTATGACACAAATGTGCCAGATTTTACCTCAATGGCTGCAGTCCCTGAGCAGGTTGATGTTAAAATCAAAAAACAAAGACAAAACACAGCCAATACTGTATGACATTTTTTGCTTACGGCACAATAAAAGCAAACTACTGGTTTCAAAATATAGGAAAGATTTGTGATCAGTTGCAGTCTTTTGTTCCTTCCATTTCTCACACAAATCATTGCTTTGTTTTTTTGTGCTGTAATTTATGATAACAAATACTTAATGATGCAAGTCTTACTTCTTCTAATTTGCTTACCGTCTACATCTCAAACATCTACCTCCGCAAGTACACAAGTGTTTGCTCTCTGTCCAAGATGTTCAATTTTTCAAAATGAAACTCCTCAGTTTGTGTTGATTACAGTTGTGTTTAGCTTTAATTACAATGCCACTGCAGATGAAGTGCTGCCAAGATTTACATATGGATCATCCAGGCAAAGCTAAAATACACAGTGCATGACAAAACAAGTAGCCTGCAAGTGCTCTTGTATCTGCTGGCACAACTCCACAGAGCAAAGTTAGGATCTGACAATACATAATTATGTTGCTGCTGAATTTGAATCAGTCGACCTGTAAAATGCTTATAAAAACATCACAGTTCAAATGGAATGTTATCCCACTAATTATTAACAACAACAACTATGCAAATGCTTCTCAGTTCCTCTGCATGCATAACATATTTAACACCATTAAAACCATTTGCATTTTGAAGCGACATATGACATGTATCACTGTCTCCTTGATAACCAGGTCTGCTATGAAGTCAATTTGCACTCTATTTTCAGACAGGAATCTGGTAAAATTCCACTTTTCTATGTCTTAAATGTAATGCCCTCTTAGTTTTTTTGCTTTTGGGTGATTTTTTATGGCTACGGAGTACATTACAGACATTATTCATTTGTTTTAATCGCTTTTATTTCTGTCTGATAGTCTTATTGCTCTAGGGCTCTTGGTGCATTTCAACTTGCAGTGCAGAACTTTTGTCTCCCCCTCCTCGCAGTGAGAGTAATTACAAAAACACTGTCAAGACATGCTTAGGTCATCGGCTCTGCAGTAGCCTACTCTGTTGCTACTGTTGCAGCTGTAAAACAGTGGATACACACAGTTGTTTTGAGCGTCCTGCGAAATGATTTGTTTCACTATCAGATTTTGATCCATTCAGTCCGATAACATTTGGAAAGTCTAGAAGAGCCACACAATTCAATTATTTTATCTCCCATTCAAGTTAGCTGAGGGCTAATGGGAAGTTAGCCGCTCAGCTAGCGGGAGTCTCTGGTGTGCATGCTCTGCCCATGGAGCATGTGCACTAATCATTCATCTGGCCAGCATGGGAGTGTTGCCACAGACACCAGATTTAAAAACTCCATATACTGTGAAATACAGAGTGATTTATCTGGCGGTTGTAGGCATAATCAGCATTGTGTGAACTCATTTGGCAAGGACTTGATTGTAATGGACGTTCATTTATATGTTCCGCACTATAGCTTTAAATGCTTAAAGGGAACCTATTATGCTTTTCCTTATTGTCAGTCATATATATAATGTTACATGGTGGGATGTTCATGAGGTATAAATATGAAGAAGTATTCCCTGTGAGCAAAAAGCACCAGCTTCAGACTGCACATGATTATAGCATTTTCCCCTTGTTTTGGGGGTAGTCACTATGAGTGTTAGTCACTCTATGAGTGTTTTTCCATTACACAGCACGGCAAAGTAAAATAAGCAGTTCACGTCTTGGAGGTGTGTTGGTCGCCTGCAGCCCTTCATCAAACATTATCATCACTGTGGCTGTTTCAGCTTGTAGTATTCCTCCCTGCATTATTTCTGACTGATCCGCTGAACAAATAGCTCCAAATATCTCCATATGTTATTGTGTCGACTGGTTTTTAGCACTGCTAATGAAGCTCTGCTAATTCGGTGAGGAATACATTTAATTTCCTCTAAATTCTTGACAATAAGAGTCTCCCGTTATTTAGTAATTTAAAAGCTTTTAATAGGAAGCAGTAAAGCAGCATATGTTGGCTTTGCATCAGCGGTAACTTAACACAACTCTGATAGCTCTGATGGCTGCGCATTGGCAGGCTTCTAGAAAGCTGGCCAACAGAGTGGGCTCATTGGAAGGGGGCCTTAAAGAGACAGGAGCTAAGACCGCCTGTTAGAGACAGAGGCTGAACTGAGGGGCTGCATACAAGGCCAGTATAAGATAAATTAGGAGTTTTTTGAAATGTGAATCATGCAAAGCTACTCTAGTGGGATCCTAGAATAAAAATGTAGTGCTGGAAATGAGCGTAATGGGTCTCCCTTAATGTCACATCCTTAAAACAGAACCCGGTTACCCTCCAAATTAATTCAAATATTCCTGTAGATCCTCTGTTTGTGACCAATGTCTTACCCAGAAAGATTATCATGTATTTTGTAAAGTACATCAGAAACATTAAGTTCAATCATGTTTAATGATGACGGAAAGCCCTCAAAAGCATGTAATTGCTTGTGGGTCAAAGTACAATAAATGGCAGCTTTCCTTTGAAGTGAACATGGTCCCTTTAATGCAGATGGTAGCATTTCCTCTCCCCATTACTGCGTTTATACTCTTAGTACAACAGTGTAATGAACTGTGCACCTAATATGACATCCCTTGATGGTTGGTATTTGTTAGTCCATTGATCTACAATTTCAACCTTCAACAGAAATGGCATCGTTGTTGGGAAACAGGATGTTGTAAGAAATTATATCCATAAAGCCCATACTTTACCATAATCCACCAAAATGTGTGTAACCATTTGTTATTCAGAGTCATGAACCTCAGGGATTCTCGTGGTTTGTCACATTAAGGACCCTCATATATGCACTCATTAGGAAACAGACCCCATTTGACAAGAACCCATATGGACCCAGGACCCATATGGGACACTTTTTGTTGTTATAAGAGAGATAACAGTGGGATGTGTGAAACTATAGTCAGTAAATTGATTGTTTCATTTGGATAAATATGAGTGATTTAAAAGATAAGGCTGGCGATATTCTAAAGTTTTGTTATTATCAGCAAAATCCCATGAAAGACTAAAACCAACAATGCATTAGGCTTTCTCTCATTATTTTCCCTCCTCCTACTCAAAGACATAAATCCTTCAAAGTAGCTCAGGAATCCAGTATATAGTTTCTTTTTTTAAAAAGCTAAAAAAAACCCAGCAGGGCACTGTTGTGTTTATTTATGACTCAAGTTGGACTAATAATTAATTTGTTTTGGACCACTTTCAGAGGCAGATTTGGTATTTACATCAGCAGGACAGTGTATGTGGATTGACTCAAAATAAACTACCTAATACCTAGTAAAAAAAAAAAAAAGAATGAGTATGTCCATAATAATGAACGAATATGTCACTCAGTGCACCGGTGCGGCTCACTGAACAACATTGGAGGTCTATGGCACAGAGAAATTAGCTATATCAGGTGTTGGCTACACAGAAAACACTTCATTTAATGGGATTTGTTGACAATAACAAAAATATAGAATATCCCTTAACTGCTGCTTATATAAACTGTTCCTCATATTGCTGTAGAATCTCTGTGTGATTCTGTTTTTGTGAATTTAAACACAAACCAGCTTTGAACCAGCTTTATTAGCATTTTAACAAGATTCATGGTTTCCAATGTTCTTGAGTGCCATTCAGATGGATATATTAAAGGTACCCTGTGGAGTTGTTGACCACTAGTAGCGCTATGGAGTAATGTTTTTAAGAGCGTGTCACTGTTAGTTATTTTGTGCACAAACACAAGGTCACCATTCATTCGCACAGGCATGTAGGTGAAATGATACACAGTCCCGCCGATGGTTTCACGCTATTCCAGTTATTGGCAATTGGTGGCTGAAATGCGTCAACAAAGGCTAGAAGAAAGAATAATGGATGTAAACAATGAATGTTTCCAATTCTTCCAAAAATCAACTCTGCAAATGTTTCGAGAAAGGAAATGAATTCAACACATTTGTTTGGCCTCGAACACACTATATAAGTTTTGGTGAGAAACAGTGAACGTAAACATAACTCGGTTTGTTAACAAAAAAATTCCACAGGGTACCTTTAAACGAGATATTACATGTATTTGGCAAAATGTCTTAAGCCGTTCTACCAAGCCCTAGAGTTGGCAATATGCATTACACCCTGCACTTTAAAAGTAAAAAACAATTGACAATATTGTCATCATAAAGCCAAATCATTAGTGTTGCTGAAAGTGTGATCTTCCTCCTGAAGGAAGCTTGACAGCATTAATGTGTTTAGTAAATTTAACACCACTCTGCCCAGGTGGAAAGGCTTTTGAAACCTCTACCCAGGTGTGACTCATAAAGACCAGGTTATGCTCAAAAACAACTGGTTTGTATGATGTGTTGTCCAACTGCGTTGGAGGGCAAAAGTGTTTATAGCTGTTCTAAATAGTCACACTCAAAAGCAGAGTGTAAAGCCGACGATCGTAGAGAGGGGTGAGACGCGTTAATGTTTAAATATGGGGATGACAGCACACATTTTCAGGCATTCGTAGTGTTGCACTCGGTTGTTTACAGTAAAAGTGACAGAAATAGGTGTGTAAACAATGACAAAGAGCTTTAGAAAGTTCAAACCCTGGCTCCTTTCTCACACCTGATCAATCACTGCATGAAGTGAGTGTGAATGTCAGTTTGTCAGTTTTGGGAGGTTACAGAAATTGTCGTGCACAGCCCCAGATGGAAAGGTGTGGGGGTAGGAAGTGTCCATAGCTATTCGACCATTCAACAAGCACCTCTGATTGAGTATACTGGAGCCTTGGTTGATAAAAGTAAAGCAGTTGGTTGACTTGACCTCCTGAAACAAGGAACCTACAGACACACAGACAATGTTTCATCACAGTGCCATTTCCTTCAATGTCTCTCTAAATGTCACTCTGCCCAGCAGCTTGCAGAAACTAAAACTCAACTCTTTGCTTCTTCCTCACACTAGATTGAGATCATCCACAAGAATCAGGCTCCAATGTTGATGGGACCACAACAAGGCCGAAGCTTCTTCTCTTCAGTCATCAGAAGAACACGCACGGAAAGCAAAGAGTGATCAAGTCATGGTTCAAGACCTTCAGGTCCTCAAAAGCACTTACAGAGCAGCGCTCACAAGTTGATCATCACTCGGCCCGTTGGTGAAGGGGGGCCATCGATGCCTGTTTGATAGCCCAGCATACAGTAGCAAACTGTAGGTTCAGTATGTGTTGCCTTCAGCATGAAGACATCACTGGGAAGCCCTCATTTAATCCAGAATGAGGTGTCTTTAGGACTGATGCTTTGATCTACAGTGTGTAGTGCAGTTTAGCTCCAAAACTACTGAAGCTATTTCTGGAAGTCCACTTCTGAAAAATTTTTTCTATAATTCTGTTTTTATTTTTGCTGTTGTGATCTGTGCCACGTGGAACAAACCCACAGATGAATGTGTTTTGTGATATGATGCATTTATTTATTCATATTTTGCTGCTATTGATGTTTTTTAACAGTTTTTTGCATTTGCATACCCCTGATGCATGATGGACAGCGAAAGAGGCAGCTACTGTTGGAGCTGACATATCTGGAGTTTGCAGCTGATCTTTCCCAAATGTGTTTAGTGACAAGTGAAGTTTCTTTGCCCCGTATTTGTTTGGGCTTCACTCATGTATGGCTTTCAGTAGTGAAAAGACTGAGAATCACTTTTGCTTTCTTTTACTGGTTCTTGCAAATCACTCTTGTCATGTTTTGACTCTGCTGTTTTGCTGCTCCGTCAGTGGAAAGTTTAGGAATGATTATTGATTGTTCATAAAAAATGCATGACACTCTTTGTTTTACGTCGCACGAGAGATTTCCAGACAGTTTTACCAATTGTGTGCACACTTTCTGTTGCATGAGTGACCAAGATCTGTTTTGACACTTGTGGAAATTGATCATTTTTGAATCTACAGTGCTGCTCAGTTTAATCATATCACATTTTATCTATGAGATGGCTGTATTTTTATGAGATCCTGTGTTTTTCTGAACAGGTACTCAGGTACTTTGCAAGTGAAAAACAGTGATAAGGCAGCAGAAAAGAGTCCAGTGTTCAGTCAGACTGCATGATGGTGCAATTACTGTATTGTTGGATATTCACAAGAAGCAGTTTGTGACCTCCTCTGGTCATTGATTTGTTCTGATGTCTGATGTTGAGTGTTTACAGTCTGCTGCCCATACAAGCGTACATTAACCAATTAAAGTCTAAATACAAAATGACTATTGACATATATATAGTACTGGCTTGATTTAAAGAATCAATACTGTAAATCAATCCCATCCAATTATTACAGGCGTTTTACAGCCACTTGTGTGCACATGCCATCTATAAATTATTTTATAGTCAACCTTTAAAAAAAAAATCAATTAATTGTAAACTTTTTATTTTGTATACAGTAAAAGTTTCCTTTTACAAAAAGTGGACAATATTCTAGATGGTAACGGTTTCAGTACATTTCTGCATTTAAAAGGTAATGCATCTCATTAGGCCTCACCAAAGAAAAATATGCACAACTACAGCCGCAGTCATTGAGGTCCGGACCTTGGTAAGAAAAAAGAAAAAAGAAAAAAAAAAAAATTATGAATATATATGTGTGTGTGTGTGTGTGTATGCATTTTTTTTTAAATTGAAAAAAATCACCACTATATAACTGTATAATCAGGAGTTGAAAACGTTGTTTAAGTGTCTGCCTTCGGACATCTTCATCGGTACCACAAGGCGTACTGGGTCAGTATGCCCAACAAGGGTATTTAGTCTCTACCCTATCTGTGCATCGACCAGGCAGCCTACTGTGTGCGGTAAGTAAAAGGTTAAGTAACAGATAAGAAGCTTTCATGAACAACATTAACTAGAGCATCAGTGTTGATACAGTATGCAGAATTTCACCCAGTGCAGGACTCAAGCAATGATAACTGGCTTGAGGCTATGATAGCTAACTAGCTAGTGAACATGTAAACACTAGTTAACAGCAAAGAGAGAGGCCAGGCTCAGAGTTGGTTTTCTCAAATGAAATTCTGTAATTAATGTGTTTTACATTGATAAAATATTTTGGCTTAATAGGTGCCCGTCCTTTCACATTTTTAAATGCACAGATTTAAAGATGAATTTTACAACTATAGAAATTAGTATGGAAATTAAAACACTAAAACCCTCTAAGTGCTCAGATTATTTAAAATGTTAAAATACACCTACATAGCAGACCCTGGATGTGTTGGGGTTTTTTTGTGTGTTATCACTGTATTACTCTTGCTATATTTTCATAATAATTATATGCTTTCATTCAAACCCTTTATTTGAAATTATCTTTACGCAACATAATGTGATGTAATCAATAAGATCTAACCCTCCTCCCACAGAAAACAGTGAGAGACTGACCAGTGAGAGAAGAGAAGGCCAAAAAGATTATGACAGAATACGTTAGATTATTTGTTTAAATAAAAAAAAACCTAAACCGTAAGAAACCAGAGAAAAATGTGACCATGAGGACAGAGAGGAGAACATAGAGCAGGACAGACAGAGGAACAGAGGAGGAGAACAGAGAAACAGGAGTCACTTTACATCCTTTCAATCCTGTGAAATTAAAGGATAAAGTCACACAGAGTGACGTATTTACAGATACAGAGGAACTTGTTTGTTTCCAAAATAAGTGGGTGGCAACAGCGCAGTATCCCCAGCGGGCATTTGGAGGAAAGAAGCTAAAATATTATGTCTTGTGGGAGAAAAAAATATGAACGGCTTCGCTACTCACCTCATGCACTCACTCAAGATGCAACCTAATGTGCTCATTGCCTCACCTTTAATAAGGTCCCAAGTGTCCAAAGTTTGGCGTCATTACAAAGGGCCTCGCTGATTGGAAGAACGCTATTACTACTATTACCTTTCCCCCCAAACTCAGAATGAGTAGCAGAAGCAGTCAGAGAAACTCTGTTAAAGAAAATAAAGGAGGCAAAGTACTTCACTGTATTCGCCAGTGAGTCCATGGACATAGGTGGGACTGAACAGATGTCCATATATGTCTGCTACATCAGTGAAGAGGAAGAAAAAACTGAGATAAGAGGATTTTCATGGTTTCTGTCCCTTACTTAAACAAGATGCAGCAACAATAACTGAAGCCATTCTCAGACAGCTCACAAAGTGGGGTCTTCAGGCAACCTTGCTTAGGGGTCAGGGCTATGATGGGGCCTCTGCAATGAGTGGAAAAGTGAGTGAGGTACAAAAGAGAATCCAAGAACTGTACCCCAGGGCGGTGTACACCTGCTGTAGGAGCCATGCTCTCAATTTGGTAGTGCCTTGGACCAGTCCCTAGTTATGCTGCTATAGGCCTAGACTGCCAGGGGAGTTCCCATCATGCACTGAGCTCCCCTCTCCTCCTCTTCCTCTCCATCTTTACGCATTCATGTCCCATTAATGCATGTTACTAACATGGTATCTTCCCTGTAGTTTTGTACTTTCTCAGGTGTGGACCTTCGGTTGTGGACCACCTGCTGCCCCCATAGTCCAGCTTGACGCCCACTGCTACTACTATTATTATTAGTCATATTTCTATTATTATTATTGTTGTTATTGTTATTATTGTTATCACTGTGCTCCTCTGTGTCTCTCTCTCTCATCTCCCCCTCCCTCTTTTTCTCTCAACCCAACCAGTCAAGGCAGATGGCTGCCCACCTAGAGCCCGGTTCTGTTCATGGTTTCTAAAACTAAAGGGCAGTTTTTCTTTGCCGCTGTCACCAAGTGCTTGCTCATGGGGACAGAACCAACCTCCATCTCTGGAAAGGCTAATAATCTCTGGCATAGTATGGAATCATTCGAGACTTTCATTACTGCTGTGATAACCAGCCATGTTCTAGGTGACATGCAGCCCCTCACCAAACAATTGCATGCTACTAACTTGGACATCATCACAGCATATGAAGAGGTAATAAATGTACGTGAAGTCATAGCCAAACAAAGATGTGAGTGAGGATTCAGTGCATGTTTTTGAAAACCCACAGCCCCGCCCAACTCTGTCGATGTGGTCCCAGCCAAGCGGAGAAGATCTGTGAAACAGAAATACAGGCCTAACTAATCCACAGACTCAGTGGAAGACCACTACAGGGTAAATGTATTTTATCCATTTATAGACCAAATCACTAGTGAGCTGGATGCCAGGTTCTCTCAAAGGAATAAGCCTGCGATGCTAGCAGCTCACCAAGTACCAAAAGCTCTAAGAAAAGCTGATAGCAGAAAGGGAGGAAGAGCTGGTAGAGTGGTACTGAGAAGACCTACCTGACCCAGACACAGCGGAGCAGGAAATAGAACGCTGGAGGCACAAGTTTCACTCAGAAGATGAGTCCCTGCCAACATCAGCTTTTGAAACTCTGCAAGCAATATAAATGGCCTTCTTTCCCAACATAAAATGTATGTTGAAAATGTTTCTTACACTTAAAGTGACAACATGTGCCTGCAAAAGGTCATTCTCTGGCTCAGAGCCAGCATGTCCAATGAACAGCTCACAGGACTGGTGCTTACACATGTTCACAAGAGAGTGAAAATTGACAAGGAGAGAGTTTTGAGGCAGTGGGATGTCTCTGGCCACAGGAGGATACAGCAGCCTTCCAAAAGGTAATGCATGTTGTGAAGATTACTATACCAATATTTTCCTGTCGCGTTTGCGCCAACTGATCACAGCTTATGTGTGTCTGTATCTGTATCTGTTCTTATGTTATGTAATTTCAGTGAGTCAAGAAGTGAAGAAGTGGAGGGAAAGACCATAATGTATGCAGGAAATCAACACAAGGGAGGGTAGTGAAAAGCCTGTAGTCAGTGTATTCTTCAACCAAACACACACAGAAAAAGAGTGAAAGTAAATTGTGACAAATTCTGCGGCTGTAATAAAAGTATTTTTGCCAACGGGTCCTTCTGGATGTATTTAATTAATGAGTTTGCGTATAGTGTATAGCTTAGGTTGTGATTGTAGGTGTCATTTTGGTATGAATTTTGCTCATCCGGAAATGCAGTAAATAAGATCCATTGAAAGAAAAAAATAATAATCTTAGCTTGACTGTTTCAGTCTTTAAAAGTGCTCCCCAGTACGCCAGTAGAGACTGAAGTCCGATGAGTCTGCATCTCTTTGTTTTGTACAGTGCAGCGTTTGTACAGTGAGGTTGTATTTTTGTACACAGTATTAATTTTCTGCTTTTATTGCTTCACTCTAGAAATAACACCGACGTGTTGTTCTGCTTAAAAGAAATAGTGCCTGCTGACTAAACAGCTGATAATGGAAATAATAAAACTATTGTTATTTGACATGGTTTTCTGCTGTTTGTACATTTACCTTTGACCCTCTAACACACATGTAAAGAAATTGAAGAAAAATTTCATTCATTTCATTTTCATTTCATTTAAAGAAAAATGAAATGTGCATTCTCTTCTATTTTTGTGTAAGGAAATATAATTGTACAGCAGCTACTCTGCATACTTTTACATTTTTCAAAAAAGGATAAAAATGTTTTTCACATTCTGTCATACTTGTGGATACAGCTTCTAAGATTCAAGCCATTATTAGAAGACATTTTTCCCCCCTCTCTGTCTCTCTTCCATGGGCCCAGTCGCGGTGATGGCTAAAGGATATGGCTGGATATTTTCTATATTTTTCAACAAATCTCATGTGCAGAGCCAAACCAACAATGAACTGATCCTACTTGCAAGTACTGTGTGTGTATCCAAAGCCTGATATATAGTAATCTTCTGTGCCTCCATTGTTCTCCAAAAACTATTAAAAACATGTCAATGAGCCACATTTTTTGGGGTCTACAGCACAGAGGAATAAGATATATCAATCTTTTGGATACACATACAATACATGTAAGTAGATCAAGTCATTGTTGGTTTGGCTCTGCGCATGAGATTTGTTGACAATAAGAAAAATAATGACCAAACTGTCAAAACTCATAGCAATGAGTAGTCCATTAACTTCAGCACTCTGTATGTTACCCCATGACTTGAATCAGGACATGGAGTAATGTAGGGAGTGCTCAAATAAATCAGAGATGGGACCAAGCAAAGGCCAACAATACTACACACCATTTTAGTGCCCTCCCACACAGACACTGCACCAATGAAATTACAAGTACTGACGTTGTTAGTCGTTTCTGAAGACTCACGCCCCCACACGAAAGAACACGAATGTAGGGGGATCTATCACTGCAGAAAAATAAGTAAAATTTCCTCTTTTTGGTAATTACAATTTTAACCAAAACAATACAAAATAAACACCAAGGATATGTAAAATCTATTTATCCTATTGTCTGGTGTGGCACTTGGTTTGCTTCACGTCTCAGTGTCAGATGGGGGGACGCCTGCACTTGACCTGCGTTTCTCCGTCCTCAGGGGGGGTTCAGCAGGAATGACACGATACTTCACTTCACATCCACTTCACCCGTCTGGTAATGGAACCCTGCCTGGATCCAAGATGGCATCAGCGTGACCACTACTGGCTTCCGATATGTCCGTCTTTCAGTCAAGTGTTTAATGCAATGGTAAAGTCCCCTTTTCAGGATTTATCCTGGATCTGTCCTGCACCACTGCTAATTTTTGTTGCATGGGAACACAAACTTGGTGTCATTAATTTGGTGGTTTGAAAAAAAAACAGTAAAATGTTTTAGTAAAAAAGAAAGAAAGACACTAAAAGTGAAACTAAAGAGTCAAGTAAATTTTATCTTTATGACCCAAAAAGGCAAATTTGTCTATGAGGGTTTTACAACCTGCAATATATTATACACCTTTCCTTGGTCCCTCAGTTTGGATAAGTAAATCTCCAGAAATTAATCCTTTGACAGGAAAAAAAGGGAGGGAAACCTGATGTTGTCTGCAGAGTTGACAGAAGTGCAGTAGTAGAATTACTATCTGTGTATAAAACAGAATTATAGTATAAGTTACAACATGTATTAAGCCAATATTAAGTGTAATGAGTTAAAGGTGCAGCGTGTAGAATTTAGTGGCCTCTAGTGGAAAAGACTTGGCAGAAATGGAATATAATATTCATAAGTATGTTTTCATTAGTGTCTAATCACCTGAAAAAAGAGTCTTTGTGTTTTTATTGCCTTAGACTGAGTCCTGAGAGGGCCTTTTGTGTTTTTTGAGAGATTTACAGCCACCTTAGGTTCTCCTACACACTTGGAAGGGGAGGGGTATTCAGTTGGTTGCAATCTACAACGTCAGGGGGAAACAGTATGAAGTCTGTTGCTGAAAGATTTGTAGAACAATTGCAAAAACTGCAGTGAAACAGCTACCTGTGTTAGTTTAGCTGACTTTCCAGGCTAGCCACACTATCCCTTAGCAATCAATAGTAACTACCCTCAACAGCTGGCTTATGTTCACATATTGCTCCATTTATATTTTTATTTTGAGCAGAGGTCCCACTTTACCGATCAGGAGCGTCACAATCAGAGGTGCTGTGTCCCCTCAAACATTTGTGATTGGATGGCTTTACAAACTGTTGAATTCTGTTTTCGCTATATTTTAATTAATGTTAATAATATAATCATCATGCCATAAAACACTTGACTTGGATGAATTTGTAAATTACTTAGAGTGTCAGAATTTCCCTTTTTAAAGTGACTTTAGCATCAAAGGTTTAAACTAAAACCCACAAGCAATTAAAATTAGCATTAGTTTGTTGTCCTTTGCTATTCATAGTAGCTAAATTATTGTTTCTTGTCAAAACAGGGGTTGACATTAGAAGAGTTAAGAGCTAAATACAGCCAGTACAAACAGTAGATGTTTGTGAGCTTTCTTAACTCAGCATTAAACAATCAACGGGTGCTGCTTGGCTAACCAGCTAACGTTAACCAGCTAACGTTAACTCTGAGTTTGAAGCCTTTTCGCTAACAGTCTTTTGTTCAGTATTGCTAAATGCAGTATAATGTTAAGTGTCATTATAGTTCTAGATAGTTATTGTAGGGGGGGCGGTTGATCGAAAACATAGAAGCTAAAGCAGAGAATTACTAATAACTTGGTTTGGTGTGAACATTGACATATGCATTATGAAACTGTGCCCCCTCAAAAAGAAATGACTGCATGATGCCCCTGGTCAGGATTACAGTTTAATTACAGTAAGATATTTAAAACTCAGTTTGCCACCTACTGAATATTTTCAACCAATAAGATATAATTCTGCCTCCAGAGCAGCTCAGCCTCTGAGAAGTATTGTGTAACTAAAACCCTCAGCGGGTTTTCTGAGAAATTTAACAATTCCCTGGACAACAGCAGACTGTGGTTGTATTCAGAAGCTTTCATGTGTTTATACTTTTAACTGCATCATTGTAAAGCAGGAAAGCTGCAGCAAAACAACATGCTTCAAACTTTTTTTTCCCCACTGCACCAGCTTTTAGATTTAGTAACTTGCCTCTTATTTATCGGCCATGTGAGTTAGTTTTTTGGAAGCTGTCTTCAGTTTTGCCCAGTGACCTCAGCTTTACTTCCAGGTCAGTGCCTTCTGCAGGTCTGCAGCACTCTCAACAATGTATCCCTTACAGGAGAGCGAAGAGCTGGCGCTTCAGCAAGTCCCTCTGGAGGCTCTTCAAAACACTGTTACCATGGACACAAACTTGACCGGGAGAGGACTGAGGAGTGTGTTTGTCTGTAGGCTACACTGTGTGCGAGGTAAAAGAGACGGAGAGAGGGTAACAGGACGGTGTGTGTGTGTGTGTGTGTGTGTGTGTTTGGGGAGGGGGGTGTGCAGGTGCAGTTTGCATGTTTGTTCAAGTGTAACTTTAAATGCATGTTAAATTATGCTTACGTTTAGTGCCTTTTTTTTTGCTATTTAAATCACTCAAACAGTCAAAACTTTAAAAAAAAAAAAAAAAAAAAAAAAAAAAAAAAACCGCTTTACACTTCAATATTGCCATTGACTTCTCTCGTGCTTGCCGCCTGCAGCCGTGCGTGATTGACTGCCAGCAATCTGATCCAGTGAAAGACATTGACAACCAATAGGAAGCGGAGTGCGGCTTGTTTCCATGGGAGGCCCCGGGAGGCGATGCCAAGCCGCTAGAAAGCAACACAGAGAGCTGGGAGAAGCGCAGGCAGCAGCCGGGACTGTGGAGATCCTGCAGCCGCTCTGTGGCACTCTACACGCGGATGAAAGCGGCGCGAGGTCGCTTGGTAAGTGCGTATTAGTTTTTCACACTTCCTCTGCTTTTGAAGTTTAGCCCTCTTCTCATCCTGTAAAACATTTCGGTGCGCCCTAAAGCTAGGCGCACTCCTCGTTTACGCACGAAATCTGCAGATTGTCAACTTAAGTTTGCAGCATCGCCGGAGGTGTTGTCGTTAATTTCGGTCTCAAAACAGTAGTAAGAGGTTCCCGAACTGTGCCTCAATGAATGAACCTCGCATTGCCAGTCTGGGCAACATGAGAAACTATCGTTAATGTCACATTTCTCTCTGCTTTCTATCCATCTCGCACAGGACGGGAGACTGTGGAGTCTTTGCAGATCGCTCGTCAATTAAAGCCACAACGGAACAGAATGGATGGATTTCACGACCAGCAAGTGCCTTACTGTAATTCCAAAGTGAGTGTTCATAGTCTGGGGAAAAAAAAAAGTTGGAAGCAAATCAGATAACAGATGCACATTGTATGCCCTCCTCTAATTCTTAATGCATAAATGCTTTATCTTTACCTTATTTCCCTCTCTTTCACTGTATCTTCAATATATTTTCTTGTCGTAAATGTCTCTTCTTCTCTCTAATACTTTCTATTTGTTCTGATCTCATCTCTGTCTTTCTCTCTGCTGCTGCTGCTGCTGCTGCTGCTGCCAAAACTCATTTCTCCCTCAGGGACCATTTACGTTTCATCTAATCATCAAAGATAAACAGCTAAACAAAGTGGCCACTGCTTTACACAGCTTCTTTGGTTATATGCACCATGTTACAACTTCTTAATTACATCTGATAAGTGAAGCACGGGTCCCTTTGCACGGGTCAGGCTTTAGAGGTGCGTGAGGCATCAATGAGTGGCTCATTGAGGCTCTTCCATTTGCTCTTTCAGTTGCACGTGTGCTGCAGCCAACAACATAATCACTGCTCCAGTGAGGGAAAGAAAAAAAAAGATTGATTTGTGTGCTTTTTGTGTTTTTTTTTGTTTTTTTTGCAGAAGACGCAAGAAAAGACAACAAGCTGCGAGAGGCCAGCAAATAACAGAAAGAGAAAATTCATTAAGTCCGACCTGGCTCTGGACACTGAAGGTAGGCAGAGGGCAGGGGGAGAAGTTAATTTCACGGCTCCTAAACATTTAGCAAAATTCAATTGGTTTGTGGCCACCTGCACCGCTAACTACAGAATCTCAATTACAACACAGTGGCCTGTGATGATTCTCACAAGCCTCTGTCAGTGGTCAGAGACACAAATTGACTTGTTATTAGGCGCACCCGTGCCCAATGAGCTCCACTGGCTCTGACGACATATCAGCCTGCCGTAATGAAGCCAGCCGTTTCTTATGCTTCTCCTGGCTTTTGACTGTGTTTTTTTAAAACTGCCTTCAAGCCCTGTTTTCTGCTTTGGTTTCCCCCCTCCAGAGCTCTTCCAGGACCTCAGTCAGCTACAGGAGACTTGGCTGGCAGAAGGTGAGTGTTTTAAATCTCGAGCAAAAAGGAGGAGAGATGGGTAAAAATGGATAGGTTGTGAGGGGGGAAAAAAGCTGCCTGGAGTTACATGCCTAGCATCGCAGTCCAATTAAAAGCCTGTGTGGAAGAGGCACCTTGTGTGTCATGCATACATTAGAGACTGTGAGCAAGGGGTCTTGAGGGAGACCGAGGAGGCTCTACCCAGAGAGTGTCATCACAAATTACCAGGAGAAGGCTCTCCGACGCTCACTGTCTCTTCTGCTTTTGGCAGGAGCTAACGCGCTGCACGCCAGCCGCCGCCACCACCTCCACCTCCACCAGAGCTCTGCTGTAACCTACCAGCTCTCTCTCTCTCTCTCTCTCTCTCTCACTCTCTTTCTCGCTCTCTCTCTCTCTCCCTCTCACTCTCTCTCTCTCTCACACACACACACACACTCTCTCATTTGCTCTCTTTCCCAGTCTCTCTCTCTCTCTCTCTCTCTTTGCTTCCTCTCAGAACACCTCTCTATCTTCTACAGCTGTACCATCACCTTGTCTTCTTCAATTTCATTTCTTGGCGGCAAAAAAAAGAATGGATCTATAATTTTTTTTCTCACAGACTTCCAAAAAAATAGGCTTGATCTCTCAAATCGACAGTTGATTTTTTTTTTAAATATATATATATATATATTTATCCATTTCTTTGCCTTTTAATTTTTTTTTTCTCTAATGGCAAGACTTGCTCATTGTGGTCTAACTGAGACGTGATGCTTCAGGATTTAAGTGCGAGTGTCCTCTTTCCTCCATGTCTGCAGCACCGAAGTTTTGGTCAGTGGTGAATATTGTTCATCTATTTTAAAAAAAAATCTTTTGCTGTGTTTTTATGTGCATGTGCATGTTCCACTTGGCTTCTTGCCTTGACTTGAAGTATTTGAATCTCACTAAGATGCAACTTACTTTGATTATTGCATGTAATCTGAAAGTTTATATCTGAGTAGAGTGAGAGTTGGGCATTTTTGAACTGCATCAGTAGAGTTTCATCAGCTGTCAGTGTGAAATCAGAGAGCAAGTAGAGTGAAAGGACATAATTCCTTGGAAAGGATGATTTGATCTTTTTTGCATGTATATAAATCTTTATAAACATCTGAAAAGTAAAGCTAAATGCTACTATTTTCTCCGTAAATGGGTCCCAGCACTGGTATAAAAAATTAAGTTTGACAGTCACTTTGTAACATTTGTCTCCGCAGTTGTAACAGCAGACTGCGTCTTTGCTTTACTGTCCCTACTTGGCTTAGACAGACAGTGCTGTAGTGTATGAAAATTAAAACCTAATTATTTAATATTTAAATGTGTTAATATATAAAAATCCACTGTGAAGAAAGGATTGTTTTTTTTAAAAAAAAATCTGTATAAATGTGTGAAATTGTTGTAGGTGTTATAATTAAATACTTTAATTATGTGATATTAAAAAGTGGACAGTTAGAAATTATGTGGACAAACAGATATTTACTGTAAAAAGCACAAATATTTGTTTTGTTTTCTATATCACCTAGTTTTATTTGCATAAAAAGAGTCGATTGTGATTCGTAAATTTTTATATTTTCCATCATACAATTGCAACATTAAATGCCAACCTGCCCCCCCCCCCCAAAAAAAAATATATCTATTTCAGCATATCAGTCAGTGCTCAGGTTGTAAAGCCATAATTCTCGCTCTAAAGTAGAACTCTCAAGTGCACAATATAATTGAATCAACTTTAATACTTCTTTTTTTAAGGATTGAGTCATAATACATCCCCTGGAAAAAAAGTGTTGAGGGAAATTTTAGCTCACACGATTTACACAGGTGAAGAAGACTCTCAATCATTTATAGGATCCGTCTATTCTTTAACACGTTTGAAAATGCTCGCAGTGCCATCCGAGGCTTTTAAAAAATGAAAAGTATGCTTTGAAACAGATATTAGACTAGTTGAGCCGACTCTGAGCAGCAGTTCGATTATGAGGCGGTGCGGCCGCACACCGCAGGGCGTGTAAAAAAGAATAAGACACGATTTTAATATTTCAGTATCCAAAGTGAGAAAAGAGACGGCGGCGGCTGATAAGAGGTATTACTGTTAAGGATTACGGTTCTGCCTGTCATGGATCAATGTGATGATGTACGCTTCAAGATTGTAGATTTAATGAATGACTTCCTGTCCATTAAGATGAAAAGGAATACCTTCCCATTTCTAAGATTTATTAGTTCAGGTAATTGGAACAAGAGGAGGAATTATGAGAGACAGACTGAATTTCCGACTCCAAGACCGAGAGGTTGAAGGGGTTTTTCAGCTTGACAGGCATATATATATATGTTTGACCCCCTCGAAACTACGTCTATCCTCCACCCAGGTTTTTTTGGACTCATTTAAGTGCCAGGAATAAATGTCTTGTTCTTTACACATTTCTGACTTTTTATTTCGCTTGCACTGATTCCTCTGTGAAATTCTGGTGCTGAAAGCATAAATTTGGTAAACGCCTCCAACAGTCTTGTCCCGCTCAGGCCTTGTGTTTACAGCTTTTACAACTTCTCTCTTTTCATCCTCACTCCTTTTTTCCTCTCTGTCCGTGACCCTCCTTTTTTTTTTTTTTTTTTTTTTCATTTTGTGAATGGCGGCAGATTTCCAGCTCTGCCGTTCTCCCCAGGAGTTTGTTGCAGAGATCAGCTGCCTCATTCACAGACTGAGGCCGGTGACTCATCCATCCTGTACTTCCTTTTGGACACAGAGACACTGCTGCCCTCTTTTTTTTTTTTTTTTTTTTTTTTTTTTTTTTGGGTTTCTCATCCTCTCCTCTCTTTGTCCCCTTTCCAACTCTTAGGTTCTCTGAAGTTTCTGTGGGTTGGTGTAATCGTGAGACGAGAGCTGTTACTGAGTTACACTCTTGTTTTTCATTGTTGTGTTGGTTTGGAAGATACGTCTGTTGTGGGTTTTTGAGCACTAAAAGGACAAAGGAACAAATATAATTACAGTCAAAGTGTTGAGGATGAAAGAAAGACTTTTCGTGTAAGGATTTTCGCTTATGTTTTTTTTTTGGTTAATATATTTTCCAAATTTTCATGTCATGGCCCTTTAAGAAAGCTTGTAACAGAGTGGAGTAGTCCAGTAAAGTATATTTATATAAAAGGTTACAGATCAACAGTAATTCATTGAGGCTGTAGCTTTAACTACAATCTTGTGTAAAATAATTTCTACGTCTTTGATTGATGCTCTCTTCAACCGCTTGACATTGTTGGAAAATATGGAGAAATTTCTCTTCTTGATCTGTTGATTGTTTATTCTCCTCAATTCACACCTCTGGCAAGAAAAAAAAAACACCCCAGATCATGTGACAATAATGGAAAATCAGTGATTTTTTTTTTTTTTTTAAAGATCTCTAGACATGTCAAGACATGTTACTGATCCTGTGATAATGAGGATCCACCTCATTGTGTGTATAAATAGACGTGCTAATGACACATTTAAATCTCCTTTTTTTTGCCTTTCACCAGAGAGAGTTGAACTTGAGGGACATGGAAAACTGTCACTGAGTGTAAATATGTGGCATGTAAATAATGTACATGCCTAATTGGAAGCGGAGCGGAGCAGGCTTCATTATTTTAGCATTAGCCTGAGTGCAGGGGCGTTTGAAGCACAGGTGAAGTATTGGGAGGTTTGGAACAGACCTAACTCGGTAGGTACAGGTGGATTCACCAGTAGGGAAGAAGCCAATTAGATACTGTTAACAATGGGTGTTTGGCTGCTGGCAAGGAGTGAGAGCCGAGGATACGGAGCAGTCAATGGACAAGGCGACCTCAGGAAGTGGAATTAGGAGGTAGCAAAATGTAATCTCCCTCGCAGGCTGGTGCTTGTTGGAAAAAATGTGGTTCACTGTATAAGTTCTTTAGTAAATCTTATGAGAAATATTGCTTTAAAACATTTCAAGGTTATTTTGTAGTTTGCAATTTCCTCTCTATGGTTTTGGCGTATTTTCGGTCAAACAAGTCAAAAAAAATGTGCCATCCCACTCAGATTATTTTAACTTTGTCTAGTACATCAACTTGTTTTAATCATTTTTCAGTGTCAGTATCTTTATGTAGAAGAGAACAAGCACTAGAATCAAGAAAACATCACACTTGATTCTTAAAAATTCTTTAAAACAGTTTATTTGTATTTTTTAAAAAAGTCTCATTTATTCTTAATATTTTTTTCACTATTTCTCTTTAAGCACGCTATGATAGGCAAACATGACTTGATAAGATAAAGATTTTAAAGCATATTCAACCAAGAAAACATACATGGGCAACAAAGAGAACAGGAGTAATCCTTGCCCTAATTTCTAGTAAGACATTTTTTTTTTTCAGCTGTGTTCTTTAACCGACAGCAGAAGCAAACAATGCTCGGATAGGCCAACCTAATATCCCTGGAGACTGTTTGCCAGAGGAGGGTATTGGACTGTAGAGAACTGTGATCAATGCCGTGTTGTCCATCAACATCAGAAACAATCATTCCCTTTCTTCTTCTCTGCTTGTATCTTTAGCTCAAGTTCCCGACAATGACGAGCAGTTTGTTCCAGACTTCCAGACTGAAAACTGTGAGTAAGAGACCACGTCGCTTTTTTTTCTCTGTGTTTGTGCATGTGTTAGTGCTCGTATATGTCTGTGTGAACATCTGCGGTGTATGTGTGTGTATGTGTGTGTGTGTGTGTGTTTTTTTTTTTTCTTCACTCGTCCCAACTGGTGTGTTTGTACTCGGAGAGAGAGAGAGAGTGCACGTGGCGGTGTGTGTTTTTCCGTGTCTCTCAGTACCCTCACCTTTGCTCGCACAAGTGCTCTCTGGAGAGCTGCAGTAGTCTTTCGGGTCTGCAGACAGGTGCATGGGTGGGTGGGGGTGAGGGGGGGGGGGGTATCTCTCTCTCCCTCTCTCTCTCTCTCTCTCTCTCTATCTGTCTCTCCCTTCCCTCTGTTGCTCATGTACCTCTCACCACCACTGAGATATTATTGCACTGTGACTTATTTGCATAAGGGAACATCAAAATATTGTGGCAGATTTTTTTTAGAGAACTGAAGTGATATTTTTAACAGTGGGAAGGCCAAACTGCTGTCAACTGATGGTGGCTGTTTTGAATTTAAAAAAAAAAAAAAAAAAAAAAAAAAATCTCATCTTACAAGATACTACATGGCCTTTTCCTCAAAGTACTTTTTGTGCAAAACCATCCAGTGTGGTTAGATTTTCTAAATCGGGCAGTATAATATTAGTTACTACCACATTTATCCTTTTCAGTTGAAGGCTTGTTTGGCCTTCTGGTTCTCTCACCAACCTTTTCTTGGGGATTTTACAGCATGAAAGTAAAAGCACGATTTTTTTTTCTTTCCCTATTTTTTTATAGACAAAATATCAAAGTATGTTACTAAGAATAATCCCCCAAAATAAAAATAAAAATCTATCTATATTTATGCTCACAGCGATAAGGATGAGGTAGTTTAGGGGTACTTCACCTGGTTGTGCACGGTGGTTGCACGCAGTTACTGGTGACTTGGCACCGTCCACTTCTGAAGGAAGTTGTGCCAAGGAAGGGACAGAAATGGAGTGAGTGGAGCTCAGTGGGACCCAGAGCGAGCACATGTCTATCAGATGAGCCAAAACACCCATGAAACTGTGAGAAAAGACACAAAACTGTGTGTCCACACCCTGCGTCTTCCCTATGTCCTCAATGCCCTTTAACCTGGAAACAAAAGTTGAACAAAATGCAGAAATTAAGATTCTTAACTGGAACAAAGAGATAATTACGTTTGATATTTGCTTCGTAAAGCTCTTTGTTCTACGTTAGATTGGGACATTTTAGTGATCACAGATAACAAGCGAGGATGGATCTGGATTTAAGGTAGATCACAGACCTTTTAACCCCATGCGTGCCAGATCACAGCCTTTAAGCAGGTTCCTGTTGGTTGTGTAGATTAAAAACCAGAGGGGGTCTATGTTCTCTTTCTGTTTTTTTTTTTTTTATCAATACTCCTACACCTTAAACGCCAGACCAATCAGAGGAGCTCAGGCTTTAAATACCTCTGAAAAGTCATTTTTGAACTCCTGCTTTTATGAAACAAACTTCATTTACCATTTAATGACCCGTCTTACCCCAATTTTGCTCTTTTTTTTTACAAATACTTAACTGTGTGACTCACATTGCTCCAGAGACTGAATAAAGTAGACTTAAATTATACCATACTTAATTATGTTAAACCGCAGGGGTGTAAAAACAATTAAACCTCATCTTCACTACATCCTTCAAATATTTTGCGAATTCTTTCCATTAATCTTGCTTGATTTTGTCTTGTTCACTACAACATTGAGCTCAACACAAACCTCTCCACAAACTCAACCCTTGGTAGTGAATTAACCTTCCCTAAAATCCAAGATGGAGGTGCGGTGTAGTGTACAGTAGAGAACCAGAGGTCACCGAGACTGTCCTGTTGTCCTTCAGAGGTAGCCAGGGTGGGTGGCCACAGTGGCAGGAGTCTGCTGACCATCTGAATTGTCCTGTTGGCAAACCTGCAGCAGACTGGAGAGGCACTAACAGATGGCGGGAGGGTGAGGGCACCGTGGTTGGGCGCTCGAGCAGGCATCCCAGCCGGCAGCTCTCCCATATGGGTTTTCACCGAGCTGAGAGATGGAGGGGCGGACGTTGGGATAGACAGGAAGAGATGAAGATGAAGAGAAAGCGAAGAGTTGAATGTAAAGAGCAGAGAGAGAGACAGGAGAGGACAGTGAGTGCAGGTGGAAGTAGCCAATTACATGTTGTAAATTGGTTGGCAGTAAGAGGAGAAAAGGCACTGCATTCTGTTTATTTACAAAGCACTTACTGGAAAACTTCCTGGGTATCGCACATGTCTTTTTAACTATAGATCATTGTCGTAGCGCACAAGGTCCCTAGACTATTTGGTTCTTGAAAATCAACATGTTATCAGTGAGACTGGGAAACTGGCTTTACTGAGTTCTACACGAGTGGAACAATCTGCTTGTACAATTAGACAAGCTAAAATCAATTTAGATCTCTTGACGGACACAGAGCAGTGTGAATGCATGTGTTTTCTTAGAATTGATTGTTGCTGTATAGTCTGTTGATGAACTGTTGTGGGCTTTTATTGTTTTTATATGTACTGTAATCAGGGCATCCTTATAAAAGAGAGCTTGCTCTCAAAGGCCCTCCCTGTTTAAATAAAGGTTATATATATCAATATAAAGGCAACAAACTAGATAATTGATGTGCATTTAAAGGACCAATGTGTAGGATTCAAGGGGATCTATTGGCAGAAATGGAATATAATATTCATAAGTATGTTTTAATTAGTTTGTAATTGCCTGAAAATAAGAATCATTGTTTTCGTTACCTTAGAGTGAGCCCTTTATATCTACATAGGGAGCGGGTCCTCTTCCACTGAGCCCATCATGTTGCACCGCAATGTTTCTACAGTAGCCCAGAACGGACAAACCAAACACTGGCTCTAGAGAAGGCCTTTCATGTTTTTCACGAGTTTCGCGACCACCATAGGTTTTAACACACACTCTAACGGAGGGGAGGGGGAGGGGTATTCAGTTGGTTGCAACCTCACCGCTCGATGCCACTAAATCCTACACACTGGTTCTTTAAGGGATGGGCCCGGAAATATACTGTATTTTTCCCAATGGTCATTTAATCCCAAGAAAGACCAAAACAAACAGTGAATTGATCCTACGAACAAGTATTGTCTGTATGGTCGACTCTTAATATAGCATATTCCTCTGTGCCATATAGACCTCCATTGTTGTTGAAAAACTGGAGACAGAGAAAAAAAAAAACTCCTCAATGAGCCACATTGTTTCACTGGGTGACACGTTTCTTCTTTGTCATGAAAATGGGCACTGGATTTTATTTTCAGTCAGTCCTGCTGTAAATACTCACTAGCAACGACAAATTAAGTGTTTACTCCTGTTTGAGACGAGTTTGCTAATGTCCAGCTGACTTATGGAATTGTATAACCTTTTTTTAATTATTAAATTATATATTTGTGACCCATTTTTTTAAAGAGTTGGGTCCCCAGTGGTAACGAACGGGCCTGGGACTGGGTGCCTCAGACTGGGTAGGAAAGTCAGAAAGTGTTATTGAGGGATGGACTGAGGTGTGTTGAATTTGTTGACAAGAAAAATGTAGATAAACGCTCATCTTCTTGTCCTGTAAAATAATTCAGTAGCCTATTTTTGTGAAGTCAGTATATTAGCTTAGCTAGGTTTACATTTCATCACTCTTTATATAAGCATTGACAACTTATGTCTGCCTCAAATTTCATGTGAACCTATTGTTAACATTAACTGTAAATGCTGAAAAATGTCTATGATAGTAGGATTAGAATTAACCAAAAAAAATCTATTTGTTCAGTTGTGTTTGTGTCTGTGCTAGCTTGGTAGCATTAGCAACTGAAACAGTGTTGCATTTTTGTCATAGTAAAATATTCTGACGTGAGTTTAATGAATTACAGAATCTTATTTTTAGGAAAGAGGATTGATTAAAACATAATAAAATTTATTGAATGTGCATGCCGAGAAAACTGAGTAGCCCTAAATGTTAGCTCCAGTATTTTCTTCTTTTATATCGGTAATTTGACTCCACTTAGCTACTTTTACTTTTACACTGGAAGTTTAATCTCTGCTTCAGTACAATTAAGAGCTTTAATAAAGCAACAGTATTTTTATATTTTCAAATATTCTTTTCAGTCGACAGCTAGAGTGAGAATAATAGCTGGAAACTGAAAATAATCAAAGGTGGAGAGAAAGAAATGAATCTTTAAGAGTCTTGTACATTCAAAGATTGTACCTAAAAAGCAGGTTTGAAATTCTTTTCCTTCAGCGCTATTTTATATTTTCATGGCCTCAGAGTTACCACCTCTCAAGAAGCAGTGGCAGTTTCCTTCGCACTCTCCATCCATGCAGCACAGAAGCAGCATGTGAGCGGCCTCGAAGCGAAAGTGTCCTCAGGCTGAAGGAGGAGAAGGAGAATTTTCTTTGTCTCAAACTCCAACACAGATGCTTACCATTAGCATAACTTAGCAGGGAACGAAGGAGTAGAGGAGGTGTAAAATGAGGCCACACGTTACCAGCAGATCTGAGCCTCCATCATTTAACAGCAAAGGCGAGCACCTACAGTAGGTGAAAATGGAATGGAAGGTTTTTCGCTGTTGCCAAAAGACCTGTATTTTTTTATGAATGGACTGGAGAAATATCTGCCAAACGCAGGCTCTGATTCTGCCAAAACACACAATTTGTACCTGAGAATACTCAACAGTTGGGGCCAAGGGCTTTATTGATAAAGTACTTTAAGATTTGGCAGAAAAATGACATCTAAAATTAAATTATTAGAACCACGTTTTATAGAAAAATTTGTCTTGAATGATAAACATTAAAAAAAAAAGGGTAAGAAGACCAATGACTTGTGTTTTTCAACATGTGTTGTTTATTCAGTTTCAGGCAAAGATTGCTATTGAATCTGTTCACCAAAGACCAAAGAAAATTACAGAATATTTAAGTTAATGGCACAGAG
Organism: Thunnus maccoyii; assembly: GCF_910596095.1. Classification (NCBI taxonomy): domain Eukaryota; kingdom Metazoa; phylum Chordata; class Actinopteri; order Scombriformes; family Scombridae; genus Thunnus; species Thunnus maccoyii. The sequence continues at coordinate 6,355,146 of NC_056542.1, forward strand.
GAGAAAAAAAAAAACACATTTGCATTCAAAATAGACCCAGTAATTGTTCTAACTGCTTCTTTTAAACACCCTACCATCTCGGTTAATCAATATGTAGATAATGAGAGCAATCAAGCAGTGATGGGCATGACATTCTGGACTAAAAAGGAAGTCTCTGTTTTAGTCAGAGGCAATGCCCTCACTATTGATTTGTGTACCTTGGCACCCCACTGACGAAATCTATTGTGACATTTCCATTTCTAATTTAAGGCACTCTGCTGCTGCACACGTGAAGCTATTGTAGATAGATAGATAGTTAGATAGATAGATAGATGTAGTCTAGCAGCACCAGAAGTCAGGGGAATTAACTCTCCCTAGCCTCAGAAAAACAAATTCATGTATGTTTATTGTCGTTGGTAATTAAAGTGACACTGATTGTGATCTCGACAGGAAAAACTAAGGTATTGTTTTGACACCGTAAGCCTTTAACGACACTCTGCCATGCCAGCGTCGTCAAAGGTCTCCCCTCAGGAAGTGTCTCTTTGACCTCCGATCGATGACCCAGAAAGGTCAGGCCCCCAGCGAGGGCTGCGAACAACCCCTGAGCTTTGTCATGCCGGGCCCGTGTGGCCCGTCCCCCGGGGGTTCGGCTGTGCGTCAGATGGGGTGTTGGCAGATCGACCCCTGCTCGTACGGCAGCTGTCAGTCTGCCGTGAGAAACTCCCCAAAACATCCTCCTCTTTCAGCTCCTTGTAGCCTTAGAGACCTTCCTGGCTGGTGGGTGTATTTTAAAGAAAAACACTACCAAACCACAAATTTTAGTGTTTTGGGTCATCAAATGTCTAAATGTTTGTACTTCGGTCGACCAGGAGTTGATTGATGGATTTCCTTTCTCCATTCATAATTTTCTGGTGGCTTTGTTTTCAACTCAGGAAAAGGCAGACTCTCTCAGCCTGAAGCATCAGTCAAAAATTATCCCTTTTAACCGCGACTGGCCCTCTCCCGTGTGTTTGATAGAGCACTGTGGGATGGCCTCGCTGCTGCTTTTGTGTGCTGTCGCGGTGAGACGGTGATTGGCGAGGTAGTCTGAGCCTGACTTCATTCTGACTGACTGGGTTTTCCTCAGAAGCGCAGCCAATTGGATTAGCGTTGATCATGACTCGAGATGATGGGATGTTAATCAGGACTGATCAGGCACTTAACAGCCTCTCAGATGCACCGGGCTCACTGTGGGGGCCATAGGTAGAGAGCACAGGCAGGCACCCCCCACCCCCCCTTCAGATCAATGAGCGCCGTTGTTGTCGTCTGGATCATATTGACAGCCAACTGAAAGCAGATAAAGCATTTATAGGAGCTCACCGCACACCCGGTTTTATGATTGTCATATTTCACTAACAGAGTCCCCGTCAGGAAAGGGCCGAACAAATGAGATTTGAAGTGAGTTGTTTGTGTAAGCGATGGCCTGTGATGTCAAATCCTTTGGAGAACGGATGCTTTTAACTTCAATTTATACATCATGTATCCTCTTAATCAGTAATGGGCTGGTTCACATTCATACAGGTACACATACTGGTATCTGTAATACAATACGGCTGTTTTCCAGTTCGGAGGACACGGCTGCGTGTTGTACATAGTTCACAGAAGAATATTTGTCAGGTCAGTTTGTCTGGTTTGTCCTTTTGTCAAATGCTGGATATTGGCCAGTCACATCATCCACTATAGATACATAATGGCAGTGTGTAAAGCCAGCAGCATTGTCTTTCCAGTATTGTTTTTTTTTATGAATGAATGTGTGCAAAGTGACATAAGTGGACATAGAGGTGGTGGATCAACCTGTCGTTAATAGCTGCTAACCTTTTTTCTGTCTAGTGATTGTATATATTCTATTTTGGTGGCTTATTCACGCTGCCAAATGTAATTTTCTGCTGTAAACATGTGCAAAAATGCTGAGCACTGACAGAAAATAGTCACAAAAATCTGTATTTGCAGCTGCTCTCAAAACCTACATTATTGACCTTCTCAATTTTTTTTTAATGGGGTGTTGTTTATCATCATTCAGAACCTAAATTTGTTTTTTCTCTCTTCCTCTCCCGGTGTAGTGGCTTTCCACGGACTGCAGCTGAAGATCAAGAGGGAGCTGCACAGCCCGTGTTCAGAGCTGAGCTCCAACTGTAGTCAAGAACGGCCCTTCAAACTCCAGTATGGAGAGAAGTGCCCGTATAACGTCAGGTGAGCACCGCACGACACACGACCGAACGCTTAAAATATCTTCACGAAAGACTTAAAATATCACCATGAAAGAACTTTTTCACAGCTTTAAATTGGCAACATTTAAAAGAAGTTATAAGCACAGCTGCTGTTATTTGGCTCCATATTCTGCTTTTAACCACCAGTTTTATTGGAAATGGTGAAAAAATGTGTCCAAAAACCCAAAATGAAATGGAGCAGCTCTTGTCCTTAGTTGAAAAATATGACACTATTTTTATACTTTACACTTTGACCAAGCATCAGAATATTTTAGGTATGTTGAATAATAAACTTTAGTTGTTTTTCTGAAAATGACTTTACACACACTTACACACTAGATGCACTAGAAACTGCAGGCATCACTTTTTTTTCAATGTAAATCCAAGGCACCTTGTGACAAATACAGTCATGTTGAGTAATTTTTTTTTTTTTCTCAAATGAACATTAAGGGGCCTGTTGGACCCGAGCGTTGCTTAGTTACACTCAATCTCGAATTGATTTGATTTGTAATACACGACATTCATTCTCCTCGCACGCTTGTATAATGTCTTGTATGCAAGAGAGTAATTTTGAAACTGTCTTTCATAAGTGATGAATCATATGTGTGGTTCATTTGCTTACCTGGTGACATCTGCTCAGATGCATATAGAGATGTATGCCAAGAGGTGGTGTTCATTAATATAACCACTGAAATAAACCAGCACACATTTCATTTTAAAGATTATACTGTGGAAGGACGGATGTGTGGAGAATATTTTTACCAAACTCCCTTTAAGAAAATACCAATTTAATGTGATAGAATGCAAAAGCAACCATTAATATAAATGTAAATGTAAAAATTCAAAGTCTTTTTTCTGACATCCTGCACAAAAAGAAAACCAACAAAATAAAGTGCAATTTCCCCAAAATAACAATAAAGATACAATTTTTTAAATGCATCTACATTTTCTGTAATTTCTTGATATTTGTTCCTCTTCTTCTTTAATATCTTCCAACAATGAGCAGCATCTATGTAACCAGAGTAATGTATAATCTAAATTTACCACTCAGTCAGGTGTCAAACACATTTAACACCTAAAGCATACCAACAGAAGCATCTCATGTGTAAGTGTATGGATAAAGCTTTATTCCAACACAATTACACAATGCAAGGTGAAGTCTATAATTCAACAATTCAACGTCATCTCTAGAAGAAATCAAACCCTCTCAGTGACGCTTCGGCCGCTCTGTTTGCCACAGTGCCTATGAGCAGAAGCAGCCTGCAGGAATGAAGCCCTCCAGCCCAGTGACGCCCCCTTGTAGCACCCCCGTGTCCCCCCTCCATCATGCCTCACCCACAGCGGCCCCAACACCCAAGCCAGACAGGACCTACACCCACATACCGTCCTCACAGCCTCTCCCTGATAACGCCTACTCTATGGACCACAGGTACTGCAGCCCGCAGCCTTTTACATTTACATCACATTTACATCTGCGGCTTTGAGCTCAGAACACATTATAATAAAGTCACAGCAGCAGATGCAGCAGATCAGAGTTTTGGTTACAGAGACATTTTGAAAAGGCGGGGCTTTTATAGAGGTGTCGCATCTCATTGGTTGAGTGAATCCTCAGTGGGCGGAGCAAAGAAATACAGCTTTACATACATTCAGTTAGCAGTTAGAGGAAATAGGCTTATATATTTTCTAATTTTGCTTTCCTGTTCTGTTAAACATCTCGCTCAGATTTATCTTGCAACACTTTCCTGACCTCCGGGATTTGTATCCTGGTCATAGAGGGTCAGGAGGCTAGCTACCTTACCTCGACAACTCCAGCCTCTTCGATCGTAACCATTATTCAGCCTGTAAAATCAATAAGGGTCATCGCCACAGTTTTACAAGACTGTTATGTATTAAAAATTGTGCAGTATTTAAATATTTGAGCATTAAATTCATGTTTTAGGCTCTCTGTTCAGCTACTCAGGCTTTATTTCTAGTGTAATTTTAGAATTGAAGTCCATTCTTGACCTTTGAGAAATGTGTATGTGACAAAATAAACTAAGCTCAAACTTGCTTGCTGACAGTCCAGTCAACAAAAAAATAATCAGCAACTGTTTTGGTAATCTGAGCAAGCAAAACATGGCAAACATTCTCCAGTTCCAGCTTCTTCAACGTGAGGATTTGCTGCTTTTCTTTGTCTTATGTGAGAGTCAAGAGATTATTTCTGGGTTTTGGACTGTTAGTTGGATTTAACAAGACTTTATAACTGGCTTTAAGATGTTGTTATGGGTATTTTCTGATGTTGTATACACCTAATGATTAATCAATAATGAAAATAATCATCGTCAGTTGCAGCCCTACTTTCAACCATCTCTTATAGTCCTCATTCATTCTTCAATGATAGCCAATAAATGGGCCTTTAAGTTTACAGTATTTTGTTATATTTTCACCTTTAAGTCACAAGAGTTAAATTGTACCTTGCAATATGTATTCTAAAATTATTTCAATTTCATTTTGATTGTTGTTACTTGTCATTGTTGTCATTTCTCCTCTTCAAACAGAGTACAACTAAACATTATGAGGTTTTAAGGCTCTTTCTGTTCAGCTGATAATAATGAACCCACTGATCTTCGTCTTCCTCCTCAGATTTCGACGTCAGCTCTCAGAGCCGTGCCACTCGTTCCCCTCCCCGCCGACGATAACTCGGGACGGACGACCCATCTACCACAGGCAGATGTCAGAGCCCAGCATCCCCTTCCCTCCTCAAGGCTTCAAGCAGGAGTACCCCGACCCCTTGTTTGAACACCCGGCCATGATGGGTGCGCCGCTACCCCACACATACCCCGCCACCATGATGATCAAGCAGGAGCCGCGGGACTTCACCTATGACTCAGGTGAGAAATCTAAAAAAAAAAAAAAAGTGCTGGTTTGTGTGTAACTCATAACTGGTAAGTAAAAAAAACCCAAGAAACTAACTTTCAATGAAAACTAAAAAGTGACAGCAGCCTTCTTTTTTTTTGCTGCCAGAGCATTATCATTTCAGGAATGGGAGAGGACATGGGAGGAGGGGGTAGCGTTTATTGAGTTTGCCCATTATTAGGGCAGGGGATCTGGTTGGGCCGGGTGTCTGCGCCGGTCGCCATTTCCTGTGGTGCTCTAATAGAAAAGAGGGGGGGCGGGAGGGGGGGCAATGCCTGGTCACAATCCAAAATCCGCCCTCCCACGCTTGTCCGCTCCCTTTAGTTAGAGAGTAAAGGGACCTTATCACCAGCCTGAGGCCTCTGCGGAGCCTGAGGCTACATCAGGACATGAATGACTGCTGGTTTCATTCACAAGGCGGACAGAGAGGACCCAGGAGAGGCAGAGCTGGAGTAGAGTCTGTGTGACCAGTCATGGAGAAAAGCTACCTCTTCCCATGGCGATGAGTTCAAGAAAAACACTGTGGGCCTCTTTCAGGTCTTCTCTCTCTCTCTCTCTCTCTCTCTCTCTCTCTCTCTCTCTCTCCTTTAGACTTTCTTTGTTTTCCTAACAGCAGCTTGGTAGTTTTTGTCACAGAAAAGCCAGGCAACTGTGATTTGGGTGTTTTTCTCACTTTCCAGTGGCAAGTTTACTTTGTTTTTTACTGAGTTACACAACTAAGTGACTCCTAAATACCAATTACTGCATAATTTCATATTTTGGGCTTCAGTGCAAAGACATCCTTTTTCTTGGAACTCCTTTGTAGCTTTTGCAGCTCTTTTGAAACTACCAAGTTGTAGCCAATTAGCAGCAGTATGTAAAAAAAGTAAAATAAATATAAAAAAAATAAAATAAAAATATACATCTCATGTCTTCAGAGCCTAAAGCCAAAAGATATTTAACTTGCAAGATGTAAAAACTAAAAATAATAAGCAAATTCTTGCATTTAGCTAGATGGAATCAGCAAATAATGGCACTTTTTTCCCAATAACTGACTAAAACAATTCATCAGTCATCAAATCTACATTTTCTGTAATTTGTTTCAGCATGTTAGATTTACACCGAGCACTGCAGTAGAATAAACGTAGAATCTTACATTGTCATCAAGAGGCTATAAAGGTCACCGAGGACTATGCTGACGACATTATAAATAGAGAGAAGATATATTTTAGTTCATAGTTCAAGTGCCAAGACGTCTTGCCAATGTCATGTCCAGTACTGTACTGAACTATATATCCGAGATGGAGCATCAGAGTGAATTTATTAGCAGTCACAGAGGAGCATGTTGACTGGAGCAGGCCTGTTGGAAAGGATGGGCGGGGAGCTGGTAATTTCATTAGTAGCAATTTCCTCCACAAGCCCATTACTTTGATGAAGTTCAGAGAAATGTTTATGGGCCTAAATGAAGGGCCTCAGTCTGTTTATTGAACATTCACTTTGTAACTTGTTTGGCCGTTTCTGATCACAAGCCACGGCCGTGATGTCTGAGTTGTGTGGGAGGTTCTGACATGTACAGTAAAAACGGACTGCCGATGTGGACTGTGAGGCAAAGAAAACTTGTAAATACGTGCTTCTGTGCAAAAGTGCACATCAGTTTTAGAAGCACTGAGAAGTAAGTGACTAGACTTGTCAAGTTTAACAATTTTAATCATGTAATTGGTTCAAAATCTTTCAAATGAAAGGCATTAATTTATATTTTTGGTTTAAAAATCATACAGAAATGTGTCTGTTTCTGGAAAAGAGCAGAAGAATCCAGGTGAAAGTTCAATCTTTTGTTAAATCCATGATGTTAATGACAGTACCAAATAATAAATAAATAAAGCTCCAAGCCAGTTTAATTTAACCTTCTTCGATATGAGAAAAAAAATCACAAATATTTTGCACATTTTATTTTTATCAAAAATGACACAACCTTTAGTTGTGTTTAGCTAACGCTGTTGAACAATATTCAGTGGGAAAAGTCCTGAAAACAAACATCTCCGGGTCTTAAAAAAGTGTTGAAAAGCATCATCTGGAGCCCTCGCATGATGAAAAAAAAACGTGTACATCATGTCAACTTGTGTTTTCACACAAGCGCCGTGTTTTATTCGGTAGTAAATCTTCCTCTGAGTGGAGACGCTCGGAGCGTGTATTAGCAGTGTGATATAGTGAGCTCGCCCGTGGCTGGGAGCCATTGCGATGCCTGCGCTGGAGGGCATATTCTTTAATCAGAGCCAGTGGTGCATTGAGTGAACAGGCTTTGACTGCTCACAGATAACTGAGATAGTGTTCTTAATGCTGCCTTCGGGCCCTTTAACACCCACTCTCCATTCTTGCCTGGCTTTCAGCTGAAGTGCCTAGCTGCCATTCTGTCTACTTACGGCAAGACGGCTATCTGACTCACACTAACAGGACTGAAGGTACCACCGATGATACGTGTGAATGTTGTGATGGTGCACTTTGGATTTTTGCAGGGTATTACAACAAACGCTGCTTTTTTTAACTTGTTTTCCAGGTTGTATGTTCGACAAAGTGGCGAGGCATTTCTACGATGATACCTGCGTTGTGCCTGAAAAGGTTGAAGGTGAGTCCTCCATAAGTGCAGCGTATGTCATTGAATTCAATGCTATTTTGAGACGTCATACAAAGATGGTCTGTCATGTGGTCTGTAGGTGACATCAAGCAGGAGTCAGGCCTCTACCGTGAGGGCCCGTCGTACCAGCGCAGAGGCTCGCTGCAGCTCTGGCAGTTCTTGGTGGCTCTGCTGGACGACCCGTCCAACTCCCACTTCATCGCCTGGACAGGCCGCGGCATGGAGTTCAAACTCATTGAGCCAGAGGAGGTGAGAGAAAAGATTACCCAGTTTAGTGCTGAAATGATTAGCAGATTAGAGTATTTACAGTTTTGATAATGGATTAACCATTTAGGTGTTTAATTAATAAAGAAATATGCCAAACATTCTCTGCAAATGTGAAAATTTGCTGCTTTTTCAGTTTTACATCTCTGTAAATTGAACATCTTTGGGTTTTGAACTGTTGGTCGGGAAGTTGTGCTGACCATTTGTCACTATTTTCTGACATTTTATAGACGAAACAGTTACTCTTTTAACGTAAGGAAACATAATAAAATTAATCATTACTTGCAGCCCATTCAGTGTGTTATCCAACTGGTCAAGGCAGATGGCCGCCCACCTAGAGTCCAGTTCTGCTCGAGGTTTATCCCATTAAAAGGGAGTTTTTCCTTGCCGCTGTCGCCAAGTGCTTGCTCATGGGGGAATGTTGAGTCTCTGTAAATTAAAGAGTACGGTCCTGACCTGCTCTATATAAAAGGGCCCTGAGATAACTTCTCTTGTGATTTGGCGCTATAATAAATAAATGAAATTGAATTGCAGTCATATGTTGCAGATAAATGTGCAAGTACACGAGGGAGACGAAAGAACAGGTTGCATCGTAAATCCAGGCAAAGTCAGACAATGTCAAAGGTCAACATTTGAAGAGGAATGAATCATATTCTGTGATTTTTAAGTAGTCAGGTCAGGCTTTGGTTTGCCTTAACCGTTTTTTTTTTTTTCTTATACTTAACCACATCTAACCAACTCACCCTCATGGCCAGCCCCTGCTAAATATTTCACAGAACATATTCCTTTAAATATAACTCATGTTGACGGTTGGGCCTTTTGAAATGGCAACAGAGGCTGGGTCTGTGTGCACCCACATCACACACAGTGGGGCTCAGTCACTGTTGCTCACTGTTGGAGGATGGAGGAGGATGCAGGGTGCAGGCGGGGGGTTGGGAGTGTAGAAAGGAGGTGATAGAGGGGTACCTGGCAAAGGTCCACACAGCCCGACGGTGTCACGGGCCAGCTGCAGCTAACAGGGGGGCCCATTCATGCCATCAGGTGACCACTCGCTTTGGGATGTTGCAGACAAACGTTAGAGCAAGCAGCTTCTGCCTTTCCAGCGGGCAGGTGTAGCATGTCATGAGGATGAGAAAAAAAACACAGCAGATCCACTGATGTTGTTTTTTTGTCTTATTTGGTGAAGGGGTTGCAGAAAGAGAGAGGTAAGATGAACAAAATGAGACGAGGAGAAAGAGAAGAGTGTGAAATAGAATAAAAAACCTGCACAAGAGAAGCTGAAGAGAGGCGCCGTGAGGATGTGGGTTTGGACTGCGAGGCTGGGTGGTGGGTGGTCTGGTAGACAGGTGCTGTAACATCTGCTGCCTCCTCCGCTGGGTGTGTGACAAGCTCCTAATGAACACATCCCTGGTCAGGTCTGCTCAGGCTGGACGCACTCTAATTACTGATATTAGGAAAATATGGATTAATAAGTTTGCTTAACATTACAGCTGCCGCAACACTCCTGTCAGGAAATCAGGTCAACCGTGCATGTCTGCAAATTTGATAAGTTTTTAGCATCCTGTTCTCTGCTTATGTTTAACTGACTGTCTCTGTGTTGTTTATCTGTTTGTTGCAAAGGTGGCACGTCGATGGGGGATACAGAAGAATCGACCGGCGATGAATTACGACAAGCTCAGCCGATCGTTGCGCTACTACTACGAGAAGGGAATCATGCAAAAGGTAAAAAAAAAATGAATACAGAGAATTTATACTAACAATAAAAAAATAAAGAACATCTGCAACACTGTAGGAGATCCAAATCTCTGTTTGGATCTTTGTTGATATATTGTATACATATTATGAAAGTAGTTCACCATTTTAAGATGAAAAGTTTTGACTCATGTGCAAACTAAATGACCTGATTGATACCACCTGCGTTAAAGGAGGGGCATGTCTACAAGGTAGCTTATATAAGGAGGTGGAGCGTCTCAAACATAGTGAATCTGGTGAAGATCAAAGGAGACTGAAACTTTGTTCATGTGCACTTTATGATTTAACAAAAATTTATTAGTGGATGTGAGCAGTTCCTTGGTTGCACCGTTGTTTGTGCAGTGCATTGTGGGAGAATAGTGTACATCAACAGCACACTGAAAGGGGTTTTGAGTATGCATACAGACTAAAACCTGCTTAGAATCGGTGTGTAGTCTGGAATTGGGACACAGCTCATGTTAATGTTTGATTTAAACTGCAGTGATGGAGCTGAAGAACTACAGTATTTAGGAAAATAGGGGCAAGAGGGAAAGGAGGGAACCCATAAAAGACAAAAATGTAGAATATGCTCACTGTGATTGCTTGTGTTTGCTTCTAAGAAATGATTGTGAAACCAAAATTTGCCACCCATTTATTTATCACCTCCTCGTGTTTGCCTCCCTCCAGGTGGCCGGCGAGAGATACGTCTACAAGTTCGTGTGCGACCCCGAGGCCTTGTTCTCCATGGCGTTCCCCGACAATCAGCGGCCGGTGCTGAAGACGGATATAGAGCGGCAGATCAACGAGGAGGACACGGTGCCGCTGTCGCACTTCGATGAAAACATGGCTTACGTACAGGAGGGGCCCTACTGCCAGCCGCACCCCTACAGCGAGGGCTACGTTTATTAACGTCAGCCCCACAACCACACACACACACACACACACTCTCTCTCTCTCACACACACACACACATACACACACACACACCTCTACTCTGCCCAGACCCTCCTCCCCCGCCTGTTCCGTACACCTGAAACTGTCATGTCCTCTAATTCACAGTCGCTCCGGGAATAAGACTGAACACACACATGCAGCGGAGCTTCCCCTCTCTCTCTCTCTCTCTCTCTCTCTCTCTCGCTCACATAAACACACGAACATCCTCCTTTTTTTGCTCTCGTCTCTCTGACGTCCAAGCCGCACAGCAGGATGGAGAGTGCACTTTATGGACAGGAACGGCGCGGTGTTAACCTGCCAGGGGCTAGCTATGTGGTTGGCTTTTTACCGTTGTTTATGTTTGTACATTAATGTGGGATTTATTCTGTTTGTTTGTTTGTTTGTTTTTTTTAAATCCTTATGATTTTGAGCATGCGGCACCCTGGTGAGACAGGACAAGGACATATTCCAAGACTTTTGATTTCCTGCAAACGTTCACAGGAAGAAAAACAAAAAAAAACAAAAAACGGTCTCGTCTTCACACGTGCAGCAAACGGAAGGATGATCAGTTCTGTCCTTTTTTTTAGTTTCTCAAACAGCCATCATGTACTTTCATGCTCATTTACTGGCAACGTATTGTAACGATACTTTTATGGTGAAGTGACATGATTATAGACTTGAAAAAGTAATGTGATAATAAAAAAAAGAGACATTTAGCTGCCATCAGTGAGAACTGCCTCACCGCCAGATTGAAAACAGCATCTCTGTCTGTCAGTAATCTCTGCCCCTCATCCACTCAAACTGTAGATCTCATCAAGTAGGTGTTTTTTTTTTTTCTGCTGTAACAACATTAACTCCTCGGGATCATTCTCTCAACGGCTGAAAACTCTGCGGGGCGGTAAAGATGAGACTTTTGGCACACGAGGATGCACTCAAATCGTACTGAACTGTGTGCGGATGAAAATACTTTTTTTCTGCATCACATGTGAACGGCCTGTGTCGAGGATAATCAATAAAGCTTACTGGGCCGCTGTAAAATAAGTCATTCACTGAATATACTGTAAAGAGCGGTTTCCTTTGTATTTTGAAATACTGTACATCAAAGCAGCGGTGGTTCATTTCTCATTACGGTGTTCAGTTTTTTTTCAATGAATAACAGGTGAAAGTGTATGTACAGTTAAATCAGCAATCAATCAACACATTCAGGATATGATTTGCATCCCCCAAATAACATAGAGAAAGTGATTTAATTGACTATAAAAAGACAAAAAAAAATTAAATATAAAATCAAATATTTCCCTGTTTTTTTGGGTTTTTGTTTTTTTTTTGTTCCAGGTGAACATGAGGTGTATATTTTGCTCAAACCCGTTGCATTACCATTGATAGGGTTGCTTTTTTTTGGTAAAAAGAAAAAAAAAGGTATAAGAAATATTTAGAGTTTTATAATGTGATGAAAAAACATTCATGTTATAACAAAAATAGTGTTCCATAGTATAATCAGGTAAACGCACATTTTGTTGCTGCTTCAAATTGTAAGTGTATTTTGTAGTTTCATGAAGAAGAAGAAGAAGAAGAAGAAGAAAAAAAAAAAAAGTGCGGCAGCTGTGGTCTGCTAATTCTGGATTCTCATGTTTTTTTGGTTGTTGTTTTTTTTTCCATTTTGACTTTCTTTTTTTAAGTTTGTTTTGTTCAATTTGAGCATTAAAAAAAGAATCTGGTCTGTCTGAGTTTTGTTCTCGAGGTTCACGTTGTCTTCTGGGATTGGGATTGGCAATAGCGAAACTTCTGTAATAAAATAGTTCTGAAAAAAAAAAACAAAGTTATCACCACTTTTCAGGTGTTTTTTACGTAATTAATCATGACGTAAAAAGTTTGTTGTTAAATCGTGCCTCTCTCTTGGCAGTGTTATCAATCGCTTGCATGTGATAGAAAATGCAATTCTGTGGTGATTTCCCACAACCAAACCCTCCGTTTATCACTTGTTTCTTGACAGAGAAAAGATTAGTTTCAGGTCACATTTTTTTTACATTTACATACTGGCACTTGGAAAAAAAAAACACTGTAGGGAAACCAAGCAAATGTGTAAAGTCTGTCTGTGTGTGTGAAGACTAATAGATTATGGACTCTTGTCAATTTCCAGGTTGGAGAGAAAACTCCCAACCACAAAGCATTTAACCAAAGTGACACCTGAGGAAAAATCAATGGCTAATTTAAGACACCACTTTTTCATGTAGGTGAATTGTTTCTGTCCTTTGTTTCTGGTGCTCTTACAAGACTGGCAGTAATGAAAAAGAAAAAAAAAAAAAACAACAACACTCCCTTAAAGTTATTATTTCCTTCTATAAAGTGTCACTATTGCTAAAAATCAATGACTAATTTAAGGAAGCATTGTTTAATTGGTTCCACTGATGGGAAAAATGAAAACGGATGTGTAAGTAATGAAAAAACAGTACTTGCCTTAATTTGTCAGAGCAGGTTACAAGCCAACCCTATTACAGTTCCCACTCTTAGATTTTTTATTGATTGTCTGTAGCACAGGGAATTGCCCTTAACTTTAAACACCTGATTGCTTCCCTGATGATATTTAACAACATCTATTCTGACATACAAAACTGAAAACAGCAGTAAAGCTTTTAATATGAAAAAAAAAATACTGTATACACAGTGTGTGCATTATAAAAAGCTGCCTAGCACATAATGCACTCAGAGGAAAAAAAGAAATAATAATGTAAGAGTAATTCTTTCAGTGCAGTTTGCTCAAGGAAATCCTTGAAATTGTAGCCTAATTTTGAAAATCATCTCTCTCTGAATAACTGGCGATACGGAGCTACTTTTTGAGGAAACTGTGTTCATGTCCTTGATATTTTTTGGGGACTTGGACCCGAATCTGAATGAGGTTTACTTTCTACAGTTGAAACTTAAACATGGAAGATATTTTACACTCAATACATTTAAATTTGACTGCATTTGGGTCAAAAAATAATCAGTATTTTCCCACCAGAACTGTCCTCCTGGCAGTGTAAAGGTGTTTTTTATGAAATTACACACAATATAGACATTTAGCTAAATAAATAACATGAAAAATCCACATAATTAAGACATTTTACAGACTTTTCATTCTCTAAGAGAGGTATGGTAACGCTGTGGGGACCTCACTGTACAATACAAGTAGTCTTGGCCTCCGAGGTCGCATGTGGTTTTGACTTTTGCTGTTCAAATGAACTTCACGGTTACAGACCGGACACAAATGACTGCGGTTTATTCAAACTCTCGTCATTGAAATCCCATGCAAAACGCCTCGGTGCTTTAAATATGCGGTGAGCTTTTCATGTCAGTGGTGAGCTGCTGCATTTATACACCTGTAATGTTGGGAAGAGCCTTAAGGTCACTCGCAGGATTACTTGTCTTACACCTTTTAAGGTGTCATGTCACTGAGGCTGAAAATCACCATGCAAATCCTGTTATCTGGCCCCTGATCAGAGAATTCAGCTACCAACATATTTACCATTTATGGACATATGCTTTACATCCTGTGCCACCAGCCAAATCCTCCCCTCCTCTGCACTACCGGCTAATATTCTGTGTATCTGAACTGTGAATTGTGGTCCTCCCCCACTGTAACAGACAGATGGCCGCTCGATCTTGAGTCATCACAAACCCATTACGAGAGTGACTTGTCCTCAGCCGGGCCGCCTTGATTCGTGCCCGATGGCTCTCGCCAGTGTTTGCTCAGGCTCTTAAGTCATCCTCAGGCTTCGTGACACACTGTGTTTGCTCAGGTTAAATGGCTTGTGTTGCCCGTCGAGTCCCCTGATTGGCTGTGACACTGCGGTGTTTGACGAGCGAAATGACACCGAGCGGCCCCCGCCGGCGCAAATGTGTTTGGCTGTTTGAAACAAGTTGGCTTTTAATACAGTGTGTTTACACACCAAAAAGCCCTAAGTGTGTTTCTATCTGTGTTGCCAGGGTCTATCAGTGGCCAGACCAGTGAGCATAAATCATTCAGGGGTAATTCAGAGGAACAACAGAGGCTCTAAGAGGAAAAAGCAGGGAAATTATAACGCCTCTATAATGGTGGCACCTATTATAGCTGCTGGTTCGGTTTAAGACTGCCTTATAAATGGTTTTATTATCTAGGAGGCTCTCTTTTGGCCAGCCAACCAGCATTAGAGCTACATCTGCCCCAAAATCACTTATTTTACTGCACTTCTGAGCACAATTCTGAGTTGTAATGGAAAACTTCCAAAAACATCCCCATTTTCTTTAGAAGTTACGATTCCCAAATCCAGACTCAAGTCAACATTTTTTCTTTTTGTTTTTCATTTCTTCTTTGTCAATTACGGACCACACTACAATGTGCTGTAGGACACACACTGCGGTCATAATTGTTTTCAGCAGCAGTCACTCCAGCGTGTGGATCAAAGGTCCTGGAGAAGCTGCTGACTGCTGAAACAAGCGTCACGCCCCAATTTAGCAAGGCTGCTGGGTTTCAGGCAACGCCACTGGTTCCTCACTCGTTATACTCTTGTTGATCATCTTCCTGCTCCGGAGCAGATGAAACACAAAAGCCCCCACCCCACCCCACCTCCCCCCCTTCCCCCTTCCAAACACAAAAGCCTGTGACAGTAATAAATAGCCTCCGTGATCCAGGTTTAGAAAGCTGTGAAATTGGATATTGAGATGCTCTCCGGAGCTGCGGGTCGGGAGTAGTTTCAGACTAGACTGTGGGAATCATCTAATCCGATCACCGGGAATGTAAGACGGGCTAATCGCCTAACGGGCCCTGTCTCTTGTGCCCACGGGGCATCGGTGCAGGGGAATTGATGCTGTGCTCGTTTTGAATGGGGATTTATCAAGTCTTTAGTTTCACAGACACTCATAAAAACACTTTTATTTCTTTGGCTAGTCAAAACGTTGGAACATTAGATGAACGATATGATGTTTTTACATCCACTGCACCGTAACAGAGAAAAACACCTCAACCAAGACGTTATAATAAAGAGATTTCATTCAGAAGACCTTTTTATTGCCACAGTTTTAGCCAATTATGCTCATTTACACAACTACCCATTGAACTAGTCAAGAGATAATATCACAGAAAACTGAAAATATATAAAACTTCATGGTGCATGAACATACAGGCTTCTTAAAGTAACAAGATTTGACAAAAGACCTCAAACCGACATTTACACCCAACACACTGTGAAAACTACCTAAAGCTCTGCAGTGAATCTGTATGTACAAACTCACCTCAGGCAAGTGAAATGTTTTTACTATATTGTGGGGGGAAAAAAGTAGAAAAGGAAAAGAAAAAAGAGGGCACACCCAGTTACAGTATATTTTAGGTGCTGGCCAGGCAAAAAAAAAAAAAAAGTTCATTTAAATGAAGTAGCCGCATGTTATCTTCCTATTTTCTGCAACTTTATAAAGACGCTCGTGTTTGTGCAAACAGCTTTCATCAGAGCGTGATGAAACCTGATGAAAGCTGTTTGCTGTAACGTTGGCGTCTTAATAAACAGTACCCAAAAAAATGAGAACACAGTATGCGGCTACTTCGCTTTAATGAAAAACTGGATATTGGCCACTCATGATGCTCTCTGTTGATGTGATGCAAGGTTTCTCTCTGACAAACGGTTACATAAAAACACCTCGTAACACCTGCAATGATGTTAATTTTTGCTTTATGTTTTTATTTAGACTTTTATTTGTGTTGTAAATGAATTTAATATTTATAGGCAGGAATTCGTCCCATGTTTTCACATTTAATTGGCATTAATCTACATTCTACTTACACCAGAACCAATATTTTTGGATGGTATATACCTTATATATATAGATAGATAGATATATCCTTCTGGATTTTATATAATACAAGACGTGATATGAAATAATGTTCTTGGGAAGAGGCTAAAGCTTGTTTCCTATTTGACTACAGCTGCCAGTATCCAGTATATTCAATATAAACATATGTTTTCCTGTACAAAAATTAAAATAAATCCATCATTTCCTCCTATATTTATTCTGGTCAAAGTGTAACAAGTCCTCTTACACGGTATTTAGATCATCATGTGACACTAAAACGCTGAATTAAAGCCAAGAACAACATGAAATCTGTACATTAGCAGCGTTTTCAGGCTTGGGAACCACAAGATTTATTCTTCGGAGGGGAATCTGTGGGATGTACTACTCCCTTTAAATCAAGAATTAATTAACAAGATACATTATTGATTAATAAATAAAAGGTTACAAAGGAAATTAAGTTGTAGGGGAGGTTCGACAAACAGTTTTTATGCCCTGTGGTCATGCAGATTTATACTGGACTAGAGTGACTTATATCTTTTATTTTTGTTAAGGTACAAAATATACACACAAATGTTATTTTAGGCTTTTCCAAGACCCAAATTTTGTATCTTTTTCCGGTTACTGAACAGCAGAACAAAATGTCAGCCATCAGTAGTTGGGTCTAAAAATATCAGTATTGGCAACTATCTCCAAAACTCCTAAATTGGTGGAACCCTAACCCCGTCTCTCCTGCTCCGGCCTGGCACGCCACCCGTCTCTTCACCTTCCACAATGTCGTTTGATCTCTGCGACGCTGTCAACGCCGCGGATCAGCCTCACGACAGACCTTGTAGCCACAGCCACCCAGCGAGGTGGCCAACCATCTGTCACCGGGCCCGGAGACCTTGGGCGGCAAAGGGCCCAACCCCCCCCCTCCATCCTCACCCCACCCTCACCCCCTCCCAGGGCCCATTAGCTCTCCCTAATGCAGCCACAGTAGCTCCGAGAGGGCCCCTAACAGGCACAAAATGGACTGCTACTTATCCTCCTTAATTCCCAAATGAGTTCTTTTTAGTGTATACATTATTCATTTCATGAAGTCACTTATGGGCGCCTTTCACCCGTTTAGCAAATACTTATGTCAGGTTTATCTATTTTATTAAAAGAAAAACAGTTTCACGTATGTAAATCTGATTGCAGCTGCTGTAAACCTTACATGGAGAGATTAAGCTTGGTGGGGAAACAAATGTGTGTGTGTGTGAAATAACGACACAAAAAAAGAAAAAAAGAAAAACAGATGAGTCTGGATTTCAGAGTCATGCAATGTGATTTAAATAGCAAGCGAGGAGCCTGCAGAGCCTGGAAAAGTATACTAATGTAGTCAGATGAAGATAGATATTACAGGGGTAAATTTAGACCACCTCACATTCATAATACCTAATGCCCTTTAAATAGGCTTAAGAGGAGGACTAGAAATAGGCTCTCATAATTAATTATTTTCAGTAGATTTCTTCTTCTTCTTGCTTTCGTTTCCACAGGCGTATTAATTCCTTCTCTGCGAATATGTGGCAGCCATGTCAAATCTACTAAATAATGCACTTGTTACGATACACCTTAATTTCTTTGAGAGCAGAATTCATGGGGTATTCGCTCGGTTAAATTGAATGCAGGCGGTAATGTTTTAGTAATATTTTTCTTAAAGTCATTGTGTTTCTCCACAGAAGTTCGACCATGAAGACTAACGTGAGGAAAGCTGGGAAGAAGACGGAAAAATGAGACGTGTGTGCTGAAGTATTAGAAAGTAAACAGGACTCTTTTTAATGCAGCAATTAAAGTAAAGGGAAAAAAAGGGGATTTGTGAGTTTGTACAAGGGATTAAAGTGGATTTTAGGGGTCATCAAACAGTCAAATACAGTTAAACTACTGTTTCCCTGCGTGATACTGAAAATCCAACAACACTCAGAAGTCATTTTGAAAAGCTAAACCCTAAAAGCATCATGTCATGGCTTTAACTAGAACACATGTACAGTAAATACATATAAACTAAAATAAGCAAACAATTGTCAACATACAGAAGGAGTTCACAGTCACTAAAAAAATGCCAGGAAAATAAACCCTGCTGGGGTAAACAGTCATATTTATGGTTCTATCTCAAAACACATGTCATAAATAGGAGCGACAAAGATATCTCTGGCTATCACAAAACCTGCAAAACACACAGGACAAGCACGTCCTTCTTCTCGTAAGCCGCATAAGAAACAAAGGCGTAGTGTGATAGCGCAAATGGCACGCTTCCAGGATCCTCCGCAGGCCACACGGTGAAGAGCCGAGTAAATATATTACACTTGAGGACCTGTAAGCACAGACACAAAGGCTGCAGGAGCAGGCCGTGGCAGCGGGCTGACCATTACGAAACCGTTCATGTGAGAAGAGATTCTGCTCTGGACCCCCGTCGTCTTGTTTTGGCAACAGAGGGCAGGGGGACTGAGTGCTGAGCCAGGACAATATGTTTTTTCAAATGCCCCTCAGCCAATATTTATTTAGCTACAAGCTGGCACGTCTGAGGAGCTCGCTGCAGCCAAGAAGGGCGTGCAACCGTGATTTTCAAGATGTTACAAACATCAGGCTTCAATATGATTCTGACCTTGCTAATGTCCAATAAATTACAAATGAGTTTTGTGCGCGATAACTGCTGCAATGCCACGTTTGATGAAGCATTATGAGCTCGGAGACGAGGCACAAAAACAAATAAACAATTTAGTTATTTACCAGGAAAACAAATGGAATAAAACTGTTTTCTCAAATAAGAAATTGGTTAGTTTCTCGTTCCTGGCACAATTTCAAAGGCCAATACAGGGCAGTAGACGTTCAATATTCTGTAGTCACAGCAGTAATTTTGGTAGCTAGCTGTAGATTGCAAATGATGAAGAGTGGGGTGCAGGATAATAGCAGAGCTCTGCATACTGCAGAATTGTGGTAGAAGGAGAAAGTGGGGGAGAGAGGACGCAAGAGAGGGAGAGAGAGAGAGAGAGAGAGGGCTCTTTATTTATTTCTTTCTAGCTTTTAAAACAGATGGTTCCTTATGTGCTGAGCGGAAGTGTCTGTTAACTCAGTTGGCTCACTATTGGTGGCTGCCGGCCAATGACAACAACGGGATCGGGGAGTGTGAGCAACAGTGCAGTTTGCTTTCTTCAGATGCTCTGCGAACAGAAGGATGGCAGCCTGCAGATACTGTTGCACGGCCACCCAAGCCTGGCGGTGCCAGCGCCGGCACCCATCGCACCTCACGGCGGCACCCGCTCCGCCTCACTTTTTTGCAAGTGTGGGTTACAGGACAAACAGAGGCCACAAGCACGGGGGTAGGGTTCAAGATGGAGTGTTGAATATTCAGAATATTTTACAAGTTACAGATCAGGATGATACTCGGGTGGAATATTTTTGCTGTCCTGTGAAATGTCAAATATTTCATTTGAGCTCTGAGCATTTTTGTCAAGTGAGGTTTCAAAGGTGGTTCAATGCTGCGTAATATTCTAAAAAAACACAACACAAAATAACATTTCACTACAAACTGTGTCATCTCAGATTACAGGTTTAAAGGAAAAGTGTAAGTGAATCATTGTCTGGGAAAGGTTAGATGGGTTTTTGAAGGCTGATAACCAAACCAAATATTTGTTTCAGTTAAAAATGATCATTCTCATGTCAAAAAATGATTAAAGTAGCATTAAGAAAGGTCTACTCTTGTGTCAAATGAATAGACTGCACATAAAAAAGTAGAAGAGCATCTGCTGACATCACCCAGTGGTTTGTGATAGCATGATTTGTAGCTTCGAGTTTGGCTTTATGCTTAGTAACATTTGAGTGGACCAAGATGTTGGACCAGGAGAGTGAAACCTGATTGGAGGTTGAGGTAAACTAGATGGTTATACAAGTATGAGTCCAGAGTTCACATCTGGTCATTCATTATTAGTCAGTGTAGTGTTGACATTTTTATTTTTTTAACCACAACCACAGTCATTCACTAATGTTAACCACGTGGCCTCGGTCACCTAAACTTAAAGACGACTTTCTATATTATTTTTATTGTCAACAAATCTCATGTGCAGAGCCAAACCATCTATGAATTGATCTACTTCCAAGTATTGTGTGTGTGTGTCCAAAGCTTGATACATCTCATTCCTGTGTGCTGTCGACCTCCACTGTTGCCCAAAAAAAACACATAAATGAACCGCACCGCTGCACTGGGTGACATGTTCCTTCACCACAAAGAGTATGGGCACGTTAGTTTGTTTAGGAGCAGCTCCAAAGACTAATAACAGTATCTTACGTAACCGTAATCTTCAGGTCGATGGAACTTGTTAGATGGATCAATTCTGTGGATGGATGTGTAGCATGTCTGACTTTTATGCAGGAGGGCTGAGTTCCCATCACAGTTCATATTTAGTTGCCTAGAGTATCAAACAAATCCTCACCATAGTTTATTTGCCATAACCATGATGTTTCCTAAATGGTTAAGGCCATTTAAAAATGTGTTTTGCTTGTTGTTCTTTCACTTGGATGTTTGAGCTTCACTGTGCAGAATAATGCATGTTCAGAGTTTGACACAAAGTTTCTCAGTGCTCACCTTAAATCTCGAAGACGTATAAGAGCTGATTTTGTGACATCACAACTAGTCTGGAAGCCGATCATGGACTTGACAGTGAAGTAGGAGACATCTTGTGTCCAGCAGTTAAAGATTTGAAATGAAAAATATTTGCATTTTCATAGATTCTGGATCTTTTTATGATGAAGAAGGGAATATAATCGAGGGTTTTGGAGCAGAATCATCCAATATTGACATTCTTGTCTGGAGATAAGGTTAATAAAGACACAGGTTATTTTAAGTGATTGAATAAAAGACCGATGCTGTTGTTTTTCTTATTCAACCACCACAAAACTGTCTAATGTTTAACATACAGAATGGGATTGGTGTGCATTTTTATCCACTGGCCCTGCAGCACAATGAGTGCATATGTACTGTATATATTTATGTAAACATAAACCTAAATAGGAACATTAGGATTTATGTTTCTACTGAAGTCTTAAGCCCTTGAACTGCCTTTGTGTTTCAACAGTGCTATACAAAAAAAAATCTCACCATGCCATGTCTGTGTGACAGTCAGAATAATTAAATTACTCATGCACTCTATATGTCTTCTCACCGAGAGGTCCAGGAGGCGTAATCAGCCTATAGGAAATTTGTCTAATTAACCAGTTGATTAATCAGTATGCTAATGGAACCATATTGATACTGTTCTATGTATCTGGTTTGTGGCTTAGCGAGGGTTGAGATCAGAGCAGTGGGACAGTTGCTGTGCTAAAAAGATGCATCGAATGTCTGGCAATATGTTCATTCCACACTGAGGAAAAAACACACAGAAACACTTCTCTGTCTATCCATATGGCTGCGTTTGTAGTGCATCTGGCTCAGCGTGCCGTATACAGTTACCAACCTATATTTCCAGTTGTATTCGCACCTCACGATGCCGCGCGCAAAGTGAAAATTAAAGGCAGAAAGCTTGTGTGACGGGATTAATTAGACGGAGACCAAGTGAAGTCACACTCCTCGTGGCAAACACGCTCCAACCCTCAATTACTCACAGTGAACAAAGCAATTAAAAGGTCTGTCCTATGGAGTTACCTGGGACTGGATTGTGAGCTGTCTATAGTGAAAACCCCCAGGGGCCTAAGGAGCTCCGCTAGCCAGGTCCACAGGTAGGTAATTACTATTGATCAACTGGCATTAGAGCATGTGAAACGACATTGTTATTTTTGCCAGCGCTCTATTTTAGATGTCCACTTCAACAGTAGGGTTGTTTGGTAGCTGAGAGGGGAAAATAGAGAGATAGATAGATAGTTAGGTAGGTTAGATAGATGTTAAAACTAAAATATCACACTGTAACTCTCAGTATGTTACTTTGTACTTTTTTTTGTTTCGTTTTTTTCAGTGGAGACAGACATGAGACTTGGAGAAAGAAGGGGGTATCACATGTAAGACGGCCAGACGGCTGAAATTGAAGTTGAAGACCTGAGTATAACGATCGCGAATAAATCAGGAAATGTGACCATCTGTCTATCTAATGTGCATTCAAGAACTGCTAACACAAAATAATAAGAACTTGGGCTGTGTTCTTGTTGTTTCAGAGGCTTCTTCACTCTGACAGGAATGAACGTTCCCAGAGGAAGATCAAATCTTATGACGTTTTGGCTTGAAAAGGATTAGTATTTAGAAGTTGGCACCAAATCTATTGAGTGTATGTATATATATATTCTAAAAAAAATCAAGATGTAGAGCTGGTGAGCTGCAACCATGTCACCAGACTAGAACGTCAACATTTTAAAAATTCTTGCTACAATATCTGCACATGGCACCTACAGCATGATTAAGGTTAAGTCCTATATGAAAGTCAGACATGCTACATGCCACCATCACGACCTCATCTCTGACAATGTAGCAGTGAACTTCCTGTGTGAGCTTCCTCTCCACCATATGGCCCAATATACAACAACTATAGTATACGATCCCTCCTATTTATTGTATACAGGCTGTTGTCCTTCAATGGATTCATTGACTATATTTGCCCCCTCCTGCACACAGACACACACACACACACACACACACACACAATGCTCTTTTATCAACTCTGCAGCATGCTATCCTTCAATAGACTCATTCACACACACACACACACACACACACACACACACACACACACAGATATATATACATTATATTTCCACTCCCTCTAACCAGAGCAGTGACCTCGGGGCAGGGTACACCCCGTTACCGCACTGATAGGCCCCACGCCTGTCCACACACACACACACACACCAACACACACACACACCACCCCCTCAGACACTTGATTGATTTAGATTGATCGTCCCATCGCACTTCCAGTGTCGTGTTTAATCCAGAGCAAGACTGAGTCACTGCTGAATCGCACTGATGATGTTTACTTCGTTTGACTCCTTGACAGAGCCATTGTCTCATTCACACTCCCTCCTGAGTTTTTTTTTTTTTTTTTTTTTGTCACCCGCTTCCTATTTTTTTTCTCCCCTTCTTCTCTTCTCTCTCTTTCTGCCTTTCGTGTTGCCTCACTTTCTGCTGCTTTCTCCCCTCTCCTGCAGCTATTCTTAGCTGGGAGCTGTATGCAGTGACTGTCTCTACCTCACAAACAGAAAACCTTGAGGGAAGAGTGATTAGAATACAGGTTTGTACCTTAAAGCGGTGATTTTTTTTTTTTTCAGGGACTCTAGAAGTCCATCCAGAAAGTGCCTGGGTCCTTAGAGACCTTTCAAAGTTTAATGTGCTGTAATTTACACTCCAACAGACGATCCAAAGAGTCTTCCAAGAAATAATCTTCCAGCATCAAACACACCTGGATTTTAGTCACTTAAAGGACCAGTATGTAGGATTCAGGGGGCTCTATTGGCAGAAATAGAATATAATATTCATAAGTATGTTTTAATCAGCGTATAATCACCTGAAACTAAGAATTTTCCAAGAATTTTCATTAGCTTAGAATGAGTCCTGTATATCTACATAGAGAGCGGGTCCTCTTCCACGGAGCCCGCCATGATGAAACGCCATATTTCTACGGTAGCCCAGAACAGACAAACCAAACATTGGCTCTAGAGAGGGCCTTTCAAGTTTTTTGTGAGTTTTATGGCCACTGTAGGTTCTCCTACATGCTTGGAAGGGGAGGGTGAGGGGGAGGGGTATTCAGTTGGTTGCAATCTGCAACCTCACCGCTGGATGCCACTAAATCCGACACGCTCGTCCCTTAACAAGTTATTTACTTCAGAGGGTGGCTAACTGTTATGGTATCCTATTTGAATTTTTCTCAAAAGCGTAATTTTTACCTAAAAATTGATTTATAGTTTATCTTAAAGTTTTATTAACAAGACTCCAGTTAGCAGCTACTAAATGGACCTTGAAGTGACTGTTTCCAAAGTAAAGAATAAACTTTGACACTCAAAATGGACAAAAAGTCTTTAAAGTTTTCAGGAAAAAAAAGACATCTGAGCACCAACATTTCGAGCACAACTGGGCTCCAGAACAGCTACAAAACGGACCATGAGGTGAGTTTTCAACCAGCTGTTTGTTTCCAAGCTCCTGAGTGAAAACACATTTTAAATGATCTCAAAGAAAAGATGGAAAATAAATGAAAAATAATCTCATTAACTAAATGAGAACAAGCATATTTGGGTTCTTGAGCATGCCAAAGCTAGAAAACATTTACCCCTACCTCTTTCCTGTGCAACATCCACACATCAATCAGGGATTAGAAATTAATTTCTTGAATATAAGATTGACTCAGAAGCAACTCTGTGTCTGTTCTGGTGCGGTGTGTGTGTATATGTGTGTGTGTGTGTGTGTGTGTGTGTGTGTGTGGACACTGCTAACGAAATCAAGCCTTCACAGGGAAGAAAAAAAAACAGGCTCAACTTCAGCAATCCTTGACTTAATTCTCATTGAAGCCCCAAATTGACATGTCTCCCTTATGATCTTGACATATTATTAAGATTTAATGGTGGAATTATGATCATTAAAACAACATGACTGATACAGGGGGCAGATGATGAGCTATTCATTTAACCTACTCTTCCTGTAATAATATTGAAACAGACAGTCTGCCAGTTATTAGATCATAATTAGCTGGTGCAATCTGTACGGAATCTGAGGAAATGACGCCAAGTTAGCGGCACGGCGAGGCGCAGCTCGCTCTCCGTTTAGCCTGAGAGAGAAATCGGCAGCCTTGTTGTTCTTAAAAACAGCCTTTTTGTGTCAGTAACATGAAACAAACAAACTGCACAGAGCAGGAGTCCATGTTTGAATAAGGAGGAATATAATGGACCAGATGGTAGCGAACAAAAATAACTGGCACTGTTTTTTATTGGTAGCGCTGCCACCCAAATATCAGGCCTTGTTTTGACTGACATGGCATGTGTGTTTGTGTGTTGTTGATGTTTTCTCGTCTGCCTTGAAGCAAAGAAGAGCTCATGTGTGGGTCCGTGTGATGGATCATCTTGGAGTCCACTTTTTTCTGTCCCCTTTCCTCCTCTTTCCCTTTATCTGTCTTTCTCTCTCTCCCCACACGTACAGTAAACACATGAAGCTCTGTGCTTTTCATGCATGGCTGACTAACACACCCTGGCTCTCTGATTTCCATACAGTGTGTGCGTGTGTGTGTGCGTGCACGTGTGTGTGTGTGTGCGTGCGTGCACCTACATCAACTGTGCCAGTTTAGCGATGAAAAATCTGCACCCTCAGCTGTTTTCCCCTTTGCACAGAAGAGAGAGAAAGTGCACCACACTGTAGGCGTCCCTCTCTTCCAGCTCCCCCCTCCGGCATTTCTCCAGGTAGCGTTCGCCAAAGTCGTCCTATTAATAAGCAACATATTTGATTTTCAATGTGAAACGCATCGTCTCAGGCCCCCAAAACGGCATGAGATGTGAGACGTATGGTCGGGGCAGAATTATTCAGAGGAGTTGCAGAGTGTGGGAGAGGTGTCACGCCGCCCTGGGGCGCCCAACATGCTTTGGGTGGGTGAGAATGCCGAGCTGAGAACACAGAGCTCACCAGCTCAGACGCCCCAGGTGAGCGGGGAGCTGAGAACGCCAAGTCTTGCAATTAGATTTCATTTTCCTTGTCACAACATGAATTGTTTACCACATTCAACACATATAAGCTCAAACTGTCCTGCA
The DNA here is from genome assembly GCF_910596095.1 of Thunnus maccoyii. NCBI lineage: Eukaryota > Metazoa > Chordata > Actinopteri > Scombriformes > Scombridae > Thunnus > Thunnus maccoyii. The sequence goes on from NC_056542.1 coordinate 6,381,333, forward strand.
ACAATTGTTCAGAGATTTTGAGGATTTCAATACAAAACTGGTAAAAGTGAGATAACCTTTCAAACACCAGGTGTCAAATAGTTATTAAGTGTGGTTCATCATAGCCACTGTTCAAGCACCTCCAAAGCTCATTAATTAGAGCATCCTATGTTTGTTTAATCCGTACACAAACAGAAATATAAAAGTGTACTAACGTACTAGCTTGGCAACCAGTGACTGGACGCAGTTTCTAGTTTTCCTGCTGCCTTCTGTCTTTACGCTAAGCTAAGCTAACTAGCTAAGCTCCTGGCTGTAGCTCCACAGTGGTATCAATGTTCTCATCTAAGTCTTGGCAAGAAAGTAGAAGGGTATTTCTCAAAATGTCAAACTATTATTGCAATGCATTAATGCTTTTTTTTTATTATTTAATGTTGATTTACTTCAGTACCTTCAGTGCTACTGGGTAATGTTACTGCATGTTAAACAGAAATATTGCTGACCTAGAGTCAGTTAGCAAAGCACTATCAGTGTGATGTGTTCACCAAAGAAGTCACTATCATTGCAAATTATTTTGTTAATATAGATTTTTAGTAATGTGACAGTGAAAGACATTTTTCATTTTTATTCCTTAGCTTGCATTTAGCTAAAACTGTGTTATAGTTAGCTAGCTCACAGCTAGCATTAATTGGTGGGTAATTTCTAATCAGAGTTCAACACAGATGATTTCTTTGTTTATAAGGGCAACTTAAATTAATTAATATTCCTGTAAATGTTAGCCAGCTAACTGACTAACTAAATTTATTTAATTTTAAATGCAGGCCACTGATTTTGCATGTTTAACAGTGATACAGAAAGAAATCCCATACAGACTACGACAGCATGAGGACAAAAACAAGGAGCAATGCAGGTTTTTTTTTTTATGTGGCATCACATTTTTAGAAACATGTTTGTGCCCTGCAAAAGTGGAAGAACATGCTAAAGTGAAGTTTTCCTTTAAAGTTTACTCCCCTCCTTAATCTATTCAAAACCTTCTGTAATAGATTTTACAACTGCTGACTGTTTTTAAAGGTGCAGTGTTTAGGATTTAGTGGCATCTAGTGGTGAGGTTGCACATTGCAACCAACTGAATACCTCTCCCCTCACCCTCCCCTTCCAAGCATGTAGATGAACATATGGTGGCCACTAAACTCGCGAAAAACGCAAAAGGCCCTCTTAAGAGCCAGTGTTTGGTTTGTCCCTTCTGGGCTACTGTAGAAACATGGCGGGCTCCGTGGAAGAGGACCCGCTCCCTATGTAGATATAAAGGGCTCATTCTAAGGTAACAAAAACACAACAATTCTTATTTTCAGGTGATTATACACTAATGAAAACATACTTATAAATATTATATACAATTTCTGCGAAGTCCTTTCTGCTACATGCAACTAAATTCTACACACTGTACCTTTAAAACAGGACAGAAAAATACATTTAAAGGAAACTGAGAAGAAAACCAAGTGCCACAAACAAATTAGGTATGATATGACAGCAAGATTGTTTTGCACTGAAATATTATTATTATGAGATGTTTCTTCAGAACAAATCATCAAAATCTGTTCGGTAATCTGCAGTGAATTTTAACTGGTGGATTTGTATTTGGTTAAAATCATTTAGAGTAACAAGTAACAAAAGCATGAATTAAGTACAAAGTATAGATTTCCACTTTTGCAGTAATTGATAATTATGTGACTGTGTTCAAAGTTGCTGATTTCTTTTTTCATATTTTGTGTCTTTTTCCCCTTATTCCTACAAAAAGGTGTCATGTTTCTTTATGAGCCTGATCAGGACTTAATAGGACCTTCCTCCACACCTGTTACCTGTTGCCCATTACTGCTCTTCCATTATAAAGCTGTGTGGGCCCTACAGGGCTCTGTTTGACACTAACTTTGAGAGTCATGTACAGTTCTTTGGCACTACGCACTACGTCCATTGTTGGTATTTTTAACTAGAACTTTTGTTTAATCTTGTATGTTCTGTTTTTCTTCCTCATGCTGACAAGGCAACTGTGTAACTTTCCGGAAAAAGCATCTTGGATGTGGAGACTCCAACGAGATCACGTCTCCAAGTCACAAAGTTCAGAGACTATTTGCAGACAAAACAATAACATGAGATGGGAGCCTGCTGCTCGGCCCATTGCTGCCCTTGGTTAGGGAGTGGTGAGCAGCGGTGACTGTGTCCTGTGCTGATTACAGTACTGATGGGCCTCCGTTTGTCACTGCTCTTGCTAGCTCCAGCGCTGAGCAGCAGGGTTCCCTGATTACTTAATTGCTTGTAAGAGCTCATTAAAGCTTCCTATCCATCATAAGTCGTATGGCGAGTATCAATTTCAGAGTGAGAGATGGAGAGAGAGAGAGAGAGAAAGAGAGGCAGAGATGCTCAGAACGCTGATGAGCAATTAGTGACGTGAAACGCCTTTGAATTGTTATAGTTTCATTTCTTTGGGAAATATGTGGAATTCATCACATGGATGGATGCTGCTGTGTTACCAAGTGATAAACACATCCCTAATTTCTCTTTCCTACCCCTCTGAAGGTTTTACAGTGAAAAGACAAGGAAACCTGTGTGTTTTTTAAGGACAGTAATGGCTAAATTTGTTTGGATCCAAGAAAACAAGACAGTTTTCAGATCTTTTCATAAGAGGTGGAGCAGGTTTTTTCTTTTTCTACAGATTTATTCTTGTATCAACACCATGTTGTTGTGTTAGAATAAAAGATCCCTCTCTTTCTTGCATTTCTTGCCTCTGAAACCCCTTCAGCTAAATTCTCTTCTCATCATCTGAAACACGACACCTTTCAAGCTAAACGGTCATTTTCATGGTTTCCACTGATGTTGGACTTGATGGGTTATGGACTTTTGCCATCGTTTTTTATTTTTTTTTTTTTTTTTGCTGTGATCCCAAAAGGGAGGGAGGGGGGGAGAAAAAACATCCAGTAATTTTGATCCATAGCTTAGAAGAGCTTTACAAGATACTCACAATCTTACCAGGTGCAAAATTAGAATTGGATGCTGTTCGTATTAATTGGTGATCATTTGCAAAGCGGGTGGAAAAAACGTCTTTTGCCAAGAGCAAGTCTTACAAGCCCCCAGCTGGGGTTGTCAGGGGCAGGCTTGTTGGCATTGTGGTAGCATATGTTTGGTGCCAAGAACACCATTGATTTGCATTTCTTTTATATGAATTTTACAAAGCAGAAATGCTCTTTTGTGTAGAAGTGATCCCAAAAGTGAGTGTTGCAATTAATCACAAGTGAAATTTATCGGCTGATGAAAAGCCATAATTCTACTTGCAATCTTTTTTTTTCTTTTTTTTTTTTTTTTTTTTTTTTAAGAAAAAGTGGCAGCATCTGCATTGCACTCATACTCGCTTTTTGATGAATGTGCCTTTAAAGCTGTGCAGTTTGGCTCCATTTAAAACTGGCTTGAAGGAAGAAAAACAGCAGTGCGATCTTTGAGATACTGCAAATGCCATAAGTCATGAAAATAGTTCTGTCTCAAAAACAAGCACTGCATAATGTCGTCGAGCGAAGCAAACTTGTAAAAGTGCTTGCATGATTGAAATGAGATTGTGACATGAGCAAATGGATATTAAGTAAGATTTTGAAACTTGTCTAGAATTGTCTCAACATCACACGACGGTGAGACGCAAATAACTCTCAGCACTCCACGACCTGAATGCCTCAACCACACAATCCTTTCAAATATTGATTCATAATTATTTGATGCACCCACTGCACGTCATCGGGACCTATTGGGACACCTAATTGATCCAATTAAGCAATTAATTCTTTGGTAGGATTAGAGACGATCAACCTTGTATGTGTAGAGACGAGACCGGCCCTGCCAAGAGATGGACAAGCTCCAGGTTTTTGCTTCATCTCCAAGATGGCTCCAGATGGGTTGGGGGCTTGAGACTCATCCGTGGCCAACTGGTCCAAAACCTCACACAGAGACTAGCCTACAGTATCATACACCCACAGTCCCTGAACAATGTGAAGCAACCGATTGCTGCATTTTCTTGTCAATATTGGAAAATAATTGTTAAATGATGCATTTCCCTGCTGACCTTTCTTTTCTCTGTCTCTCTTTAGATGCACCCCGTGGAATTTTCTTGTAAACAAACAGTTATGTTTACATTAACAGTCTCTCGCTTAAACACATAGTGTGTAACCTTGAGGCCTAAAAAAATGTTTTTCGATATATTTCCTTCCTCGTAAAAATTGTTCACACATCGGTGGTGACAGGAATCTGTGTTGTATCCTATATACTTGCACGCATGTTAGTAGAGAACAAAATAAAAACTGAATCAAGCTGCTCTAGTCAGTATTTTATATTAATGACTGATTAAATGACAATGTTTAATGTAATGTTAAATAGGTCACTGGTAGTGACAAACCTATAGAGAATTATCACCTGACTTTCCAGCTCTACGGAGCATTTTAGCATCTTTTTACTTGTTGTTTTGGTAAATTGCTGACATTTCCAGGCAGGTGTTTTCAACAAAAAAAAGCTCTGAAAAACCAATTGTGCACTGCCTGACCAGCACCAAACAGCAGGCAGACTAAGTTGTCAAGCAGCTGGTGAACATAGTAGAGCATTTAGCAGCCAGATGTTTTTCTTAGAGCTAAAGGAAAGTCAATATTGGACTTACATTCGTCAGGTAACCTTAACCATGACTTCCAAGAATACTTATGGTGCATGTGCAAATAGACAACCATTTTGCAACAACAACTTTATAAGCTCACAGGGTGTCAAGTGTTGTGTTTACGGCTTGTTGTGCTGCCCCACCGCAGTCAACAAAAATCATTAAAATGCAGGTTTAAGACTTCAGTGCTTTTGAAACACAATGGTTAATGGTCAGAGTGTGAAGTGTGTTTTAATAATTGCTGAGGGCAGCAAACACGCCTTGAATGGCTGCTGCAACAGGCTAGAGATGCAACAGAAGAAGAGCAATTTGGACACCTGTTACAACGCAGGCAAACAGAGGATTCATCACTCCATGTTTTTAATAGAGAAAGAAGTCAAGTACAACGTTTTTATATTATGATTTACGTCCAGTACATATAGTGCATGCACGGTTTCCAAGGAATACCGTATGTGTTGGTCCGCAATGGGAATCCTGCACAGGAAAGGTGTATTCTGTAACATCAAAAACTGTTGTACCTGTACATCAAAAGGCTTTTTTTTATTAAGCAGGCCATAAATTATGTCAAAAAGGGATTTGATGCTGAAAATCTTGACAGACAAGGTTGGTGTTATTTTATATTTTTTCTGATTGTCAATAAATATAATGAAAACGCAAAAAAACCAACGTGTTCAATGTCCATCTTTCAAAGCCATGTCTCAGCTCCAAGACTATACAGTCCTACTAAAAAAAAAAAAAAATAGGTCACAAATATATAGTTTAATTTATAAGCTAATTTAACAGGTTAAAAAAAATTTTTTATCATACAACAGATTGAATATTTAAGAGTCTGTAAGAACAGCGGTAAGTGTTGTTGAATGGTTTTTCAAAGATGGCTGGGTAATTATTTTTTTAGGAATATCGGATGCTTTGACTTGAATGTAATAGTAATAGATGAGAGGCACTAACTGGTTCCACCGACGTGGTACAAAACAAACTGGCTGTCATGTCGGCTGTGAGACAGGATGAGGGGCAGCAGCGTTATGGCCCGTGATGCTGAAATAATACGAAATGCTTGTGACACTTGTGAGAAAGAGTAAACTGTTGGTCCAACAAACTTTCCCAACCTCCAAGCCTATTTTGTGTCCTCCAAGAGATCCCCAGCGATCAATATTAAAGAGGGGAAGGACAGAGTTCCACCAAGGGCTCCGTGGATAAAACTGCACCCCTCCTCCCCGATGGAGCGTCTTGCTGAAAGCCTTGAGTTATATTCCTGTAATTAACTAAGTATCCACACCGACTCCCTCACACACACAGAGCTCCTGCATGAGTCCCTGTCGGCTCCGTACGCTCATCCCTGTAGATAGAAGATGCAATCAGAAAAACAGCAACACGGGAGGCGAATGGAAGGGGGGGTGGGAGGGAGGGGGGAATCAACGCATCAAAAAACAAACTTTAAACAATGACCTTACTTCTCATCTGCAACTTTTTCCCCTTACACCTTGCATTTTTTCTTCTGTCACGAGTATAAGGGGCAAGAGCGTTGCATCCTTTTTTTCCCTCTTCCAAGGATAATGATTTACAAAATGCCTCTCATCAAAGAATTCATTAACAACGAACGTTAATTAAAAAATAAATGAGTAAACATCAATATCAAATCTCAGCACTGTGGAAGGGAATACATTATGCAGAGTAATGATGTTTGAAAGGGGCTTTAGCACCTCTGTGGGACTCTTTTAAACCCCTTACCTCTTAGGCAGTTGCTTATTTTGCAACCCTTTGTTGTTTAACAACAAAGAGAATGGGCTCTCATAATGTTATATTAATCAGCGGATTAATATTTCAATTTGATTTGCTTTATAGTTGAGGTGCTGTTGGCATTTCCATTTTCCCTCCATATGTGCAGCGATGTTAAGTGGTATCATTACCATTTTCTACCTGGGGGTTCGGGGAGATAACAGGCACCAGTGATAGCTCTATTCTGCGGAGGGAGAGGGTGGTTTTTGGGGGGCGCTCATGCATTTTTAAAGGGCGTGTTTGGTGTGCCTTCACATCCATTATTCTCCAATGTTGCATGCAAACAGCTGAGTCACAGCCTTTCTGCCCGCCACAGGACAACAAAAAACAATAACGCCCTCAAAGTCAAAATTATAGTGCCGAGTATTAATATACAGATATATAGTCAAAGATGATTTATTTATTCAAAATTCTGTTTGACAGCCTTTTATTCCTGCAGGAGTCTGCAAATAAAGTCAAACAATGTGTTTTTAAATGAAGAGGACACAGAAGAGGGACCCTGGATTAGTTGTGATCCTCCTCAGTTTGTGCTCTACTGGTGCACGTCTTTTATAAAATAATAAAAAGTGCCTCTTTTCTGAAGTATGAACTGTTTATTCTTTGAGTCTGGTTGCATTTTCCAGGTGACAACAAAGCCTTTCACTCTTTTAGTTCTTAAAAAACACACCACAATTCCCCAAAAATCTGTTTCAGTCCTCCTCAAAGTTTGTCAGTTTGAGCAAGAATCTACTGAGTCTGTGACAAGAAACAACCCATAAAGTTTCATAGCTATATATTGTAGCTGTTGGTTCCTCATACTTTAAATTCTTACAGTAGCATGAAAAATGATTTCAGTGTGCAGTCTGGCCTGATGTTGTCATTTACTATTTCTCCATGTGTGTTGACTTGTATGAAGAGTCAACTAAGTCTCTAATTTAACTGTTTTTATTTCATTTCATATTATGATTTGAAGCAAAGGATGCTGGGAAGAAATAATTAGTGGTAGAGCAGCAATCATCAAACTGTTTGGTACAAATGTGTAAGACAGCCAGCAAACAGTCGGTGTGGGTACATGGAAGCATTGTTTGGTTCTGTGAACTGAATCATTCTTCATTGTTTTTAGTTTTTAAATAATCTGTCCCAACACGCCCATCATACCGTCAGAAACCTTCAACCTCACAACATTTTTGGGTTCATCCCTCAACAAGCTTAAGAGTCTCTGCCACATTCACCGTGTTAGGTTAGCATGTTAGCATGCTAACATTTGCTAATTAGCTCTAAACACAAAATACAACTGAGGTTGATGGAAAAGTTTCAAGAGTTACTGTTTTTGTTTTTTATTCTTATGTATTTTTTATGTTTATATGTTTATCTTGTTATTTATGTTTATATCAACTATTTTTCATCACAATCACAATTTACACCTGTTATACATGAATCTTGTGATGCTGAACCTCTTGTTTACCTGTATGTTTGTACCTATGTTTGTTCTGTTGAAATATAAATAAAAATAAACCAAAAAATTGGACAAATTTCATTTTGAGCTGATGATGGCGCTAGAGGAATGTCAGGGGATTCATCATGTGCACCATGGATGTTTGAAATATACCAAATTTCATGGAACTCCATCCAACAGTAAAAAATCATTAATGTCAACCTCGTGGTGGCACGAGAGGAAAAGTCAGAGGATCACTAAAGTCAGTAGGAGTCATCCTCTGGGAAACTCTGTACCATATGTCATTACAATCCATCGCCTGAATGACATTGCCATCCCTATAGCCATGGTTAGCATGATTAAAAAAGAAAGATGCAGTTTATTGAGACATCAGTCTATTATACTTTTGCATGCTTAAAAACAGTTTCAAACAGCTTTTTAGCAGAAAAAAGGATTATGGCTGACATAACTTATTCATTGTAAACAATCCAGAATTTGTTACACCTCAAAAATGATGCACAAATCACTCTTTTACAGTCTCTCTCCACTTTGTCCCACCGCAAAGTTTCAATCATAAATATGTTGATTTAAGGACGCGGATCACTCTGACACTCAGGCAACTTTTAGTTTATTTTTTATGAAGCTCAAATCTATCAAATCTATGGATGACCAAAGAAGAAATCTTTCTTGTAATCATTTGTTGTGTGTGATCATGAGAAACATTTGTCTTGTTTTGTTATCACAACATAAGAAACTCATCTCATCTCAAAACCTTTTTTGTGATCACTGAATTATTATTTGTTCAATCATGAATGTCAGACAGTTTTCTTATGATCACAATCTCTAACGTGTCTTCTTCGATCTTCCGTACAATTCTCCCCTGAACAGTTTTTAAATATTTTCATCCAGTATGATTGTGATATCTGCAGTTAGGTGACGTTGCCTTATACAGCCAACAAAAATTACTATGAGCCATATTTTCTTGTCAATGAGAGTTACTGAAGTCTTCACAAGACAGAAGAAGGAGAAAATATGATTTGTTATGAACTTTTTAAAAACTGGAGAGCTGAAACTTTGTACAAAAACATAATGTAGCAACACAAAAGCTTTTCCCTATACGTTAGACAATCCTAAAAGTCTTCCCTCTGCTTCTAAACATAACCTGTATGATCAGTGTCAACTTTGTTTTTATTCTTCAGCCTCCAGCTAATCACATCCTATCAGCACTACACGTCTTAAGGAAAACAGACAAGCAATTAGGACATGGATTATTTGTCATAAACACCATTCACTGCCATGCAAATGCTACATAATTGCCCAGCAGACCTTGAGTGACAAGTCATTAGATGATTGTTCACAACAGTTGATTACGATATGACAGACGTGTCTCACTGGATACATAGTGTACAGTGACTCAACTAAAGTGTTGACATCCTTTGAAAGAGGCCTCTGCTCATCACACTCAAACCCTCAATGAGCAGCATCATTGCTACAACATAAATATTGGCTCGTTGTTTTTATGATTTTTGCGACATTTACAATTTACGATATGGGCAGTGCACATTGGATGTTAAAGAAAACTAAAACTGTGTGGTATTTTCAACTTGTTTGAGGTTATTTACATCCTTTTTATTGGACTTGTAACTTGGTTTATACATAGTTACCCAATTTTTGGACAATGCAGGAGGAAAGTGCATGTAAAACATGCAGGCGCAGCAACCGAGAAGTGTAATGTTCTTGACTGGCCAAGTCAGTCAAATAACCTCAAGCCAACTGAATTAATTTTTAATCTGACGTTTTATATTTTATCTTCTATTTGATATTGTGCAATTAACAAACAAAGTGATTGTGTGTTTTACCTTTTTTAAGACAAAAAGTCCAAAATAAACCACCAGGGAAAATACCAAGAGTTTGGATTTTATACCAAATATTAAATTTGATGCCATTATACAATTTTGCAAACATTTCTTACTTTCTTTACCTTAAAATCAGAGGAATTTGTATAAAATGTCACTCACTCTTTATCTAATTAAAGCTGACAATCAGCACTAAACCTCCTGGTCATATTTTCCTTTTAAATCCAGCACTTTGCTGTCAAAACAACTACAACTGTGTCACTGTTTATACACATGTTCAGCATTGTACACACCTTTAAAACAACTGTGGGAAGTCACAGAGATTGATTGACTAATTGATAGATCTTTATTTGGGTATTTAAGCCACAGCCACAAAATAATGAATCAAAGACAGAAAAAGTTCCTTTTCATGATCCAAATCTGAACATTTATGAACAAGCTACACAGTCCAGAAAATAAAAGTTAGTTATTCATATACACACATAAACGCAAACATGCTTGCACACATGGCGCATATACAGTGTAAACACACACACATAAATACACATAAACACACGTTTTGATTGATGCATCACTGTTTCTCAGAGAGGTTGAACCTAAACATGGATTATGGGGATTATGAGATTGTGACAAGTATATATAAAAAAAAATTAAAAAAAGCAACTTGAGATGTGAATTATTAGTTTATGTGACACTTTCACACTTTCATATTTTTCATATGTGTTATTTTCTGACCTCCCCTTGTGATTCCCTAAACTTAACGACACTTGGAACCACAATTTATTTAGCTTTTGAGGAAAATCATCTTTATGGTTACTGATAGGATATTCAATTTAAACTACCATCTCTGGTTTGTTTTTAAGTGAATTTTCTTGTGTGTGTGTGTGTGTGTGTGTGTGTGTGTGTGTGTGTGTGTGTGTGTGTGTGTTGCAAGAAACAAGACAATAAAATGTCACTAGTTTGTCCTGTTAGTAGTATAATTGCTATATAAAACCCCTTTTTCAATAGGAAGGTGGCTACTGGAAAAGAACTGTCAAATATACAGCAATATAAATGTAATTTGCTCCTAATTCTGCACCTTTCACTCACTATTTTTGTGCATGTGACCAATTCTTGTTTTTTATCTTAATGTAGAAATCAGAGACGTGCGTTGATTCACACCAATTATCTGTCATGTGTCCATCAATTAAATACAGTTATGTTTCCATCAATATTTTTGACAATTTTGGTGATTTCAATTTTTTTTTTAATTATATCATGTTTTTTAAAGTGTCGCTGTGTTTATCGTCCTTTAATAAATCAGTAATGCTTCCTAAATACTGCAGTGACCCCTGTGTCTACATATAAATAGTTACGCGTGTGTGTGTCTACACGCATGCCTGTAAGTGTGTGTGTGTGTGTGTGTTTGTATAAGCACGTGCACCACTGCCCTTCATAATCAGAGGTCTGAAAGAGCCCCCACTCTGTTAGTGAATTGCTCACAGCTGTGGGCCCCTTGTCGCGCTGGCAGCCTCGGCCCTGTCATCGTGCGTCCGCCTATCTGACCTGCTAATTTGGAGCATATGTAAGTGCTCTTAAAGTGGCGGGCCTTTTGACATGCCACAAACAGCAGCTGTGGCAGCTGCCCCGAAGGAAAGCTTTATTTAATTCAATTACATCTTTTGGAGATATGTAAACGAGGAGCCGAGGAGCTGAGGGGCTGAGGAGAAGGGGGGCGGGGGGGTAGAAGAGGAGGAGGGGAAAGGTGGGTGACTGGGAGGAGAGAGAGGAGCACAGGGGGGTGGTCTGTCTTCCCTCCCTCCCCCTCACCGCACTACCTATCCTCATCATGCCCCTTCTCCTTGCCCCATAAAGACCCTCATCCCTGCCTCCTCACCGTTGCCTCCTTTCCAACTCCAAACTCAAAAGTGTCAAGGCCCAGGTGGCTCAGTAGGCAAACGATTGGGTGAGTAACTGTTGCAAAACCCCCTCCTCTCCCTTCTCAGACCTCCCCCCCCACACACACACTCCCCCTACTGCTCACTGTCTCTCCAGCGGGGGGAGTCTGAGGGGGGATAATCAGGGTCAGGATCCTCTGCCACACTGATCAGTACGTCTCAACCCCCGGGCAGCCCTGCAATTAATGCGCCGTTGAAAGGGAGCGAAAATATTCACCATCTGGCAATTAGGGCTCATAGGCTCCCTCTTTCTGTCTCTCCTCCTCTTCTTTCCATCTCTGGGCTTTAAATGCAATTGTGATCTTATTCTTGTTCCAGCTCCAGCGCCTCACACTGGCCCAAGGCCCATTTGCCGCTCTGAGGGCCTATATAGGAATGAACGAGCGCACCAGCGCAATCCAGGGCAATTCAGAAACCCCTCTCAGTCCCAAAATGGAGACGTAATAACGACTCTTCTTGTTATTTTTCTCCCCCTCACTTTGCCGAGGATTCATCCCATCTCTTGCTCTTCCAGCCCCAGCTGCTGCTGCTGGCCTGAAAAGGGGCTTGAAAAGAGACCGGTGTCATCATGATCAAATTAACTCTTTCTCTCTGGATGGGAGCAAAGGTTGTCAATGGTTCTGTCGTCTGTAGTCGTTTTTTTTTTAACACATCAATGATGTTATGATTAGTCATTTTGCAGCCGACAATGGCCGCCAAATGCATGTGAATGCCCTTTCGCGTCAAAGAGGAGCGGAGGGCTGTTGAAAGACATTGATTTTGAGAGAAGTCAGACATCTTTCCAGTTTTTTTTTTTTTTTCTTCTTCTTCTCTCTCCCTCCTCTTCTCCACACGCTCATTGTGAAATTCAAATCTGGGGATGACAAATAGAGTGATTACGTTTATCATTGATCTGGTTAGTTTTGAGTTGCAAATGCGCAACCTCGACATTTGGCTAGTGCGAATCAAGGTGTAAGGGACAATGGAGAAGCAAATTTGAGGAAGTAGTAGGTCGCAGATACGACACACACACACACACACACACAGAGAGACGGCAGTGAGGGGTGCTGTGCATGTCATCATGGAAGGGTTACCCGTTGATCAAGAAATTTAAGTTTTTGTGCAAGAAGACGTGAAGATGTTCAATCAAAACAGAAGAGAACAAAAATAAATCATTGTTGCTCTTTATTTCCAGCCTTTTTTCTTCACTCTTCTCATGAAAATTACAAGTTTTTATAACAACACCTGTGAGGTCAGCGTTCGTCGACTCGACAAGAAACCCCCCGCCGATCCGCTGACCCCGATCTCTCGTCTTTAATTGCTACCACCGTCCCTACAGCTAACCGCCGCCATTGTGCTTTCCTGTAAAGCAATAATTACACATATTGAATTATTAACAGTCATTATCAAAGCGTGTGCTTAACTTGTTTTGTTGTAGTGTAAGGTTCCTGTGATCTCGGGCAGTCATTACTTATTAACAGACTGGATGCTTTTCCCCCCGTTGCCGCATGTCGACGTGTGGCGTTAATGACGCGCTCATCCTGTTTGCCCCCGTTTTTAGCTTCAACTAAACGGCAGAAATAATATTGGGGTTACACTGAGGGGGAAAAAAACAGCAAAAATTACTATTTATTGGCCCAGATGAAATCATTATCATAAAGGGAAATTAATTAAACCAGTATTTTGAATTGACTGTTTACATAGCCGAGGAGCGGTTTTTGTCTGGGCCTGGCTGAGATTAATGGCACCGTTTCTTCAGGGAGATGCCCGGTTACTGTTTGAACACAGGCGGGCGACCAACCACTGCATTAACCTGCATTATACTGCTGTCAGGTGGAAACCTCGTATCTCCACGTGTATGTAAGCACAGAAACAGATGTGACCACTTCTTTATCCAGTGTATTTTGAAGGAGTTTCGGGAGTTTTTGTGTCTTATTAAAAAGATTTTAATCTGTTAACATCAATGAAAATTCAAAAATACACTTCAATTAAAAGTTTTCTATTACTAAAAAGTAAAATCACTAAGTTTAAAGATTTGTATAGCACTAATATGGCAAAGACCTGTGACCTGACTTCACAACAGGACAGTGTTTAGTACTCTGAACTAAAACATACTGAACTCTCTATGACATCCTAATGAAATTAGACAGAAACACATTTGTAAAATGTCCCAGTGACTCGCAGTGTATTCTACACCAAAATAATTTAAAAGAAAGACCCCACAGACCTGCTCTCTGTTCTTATGTTGTCAACATTTAACCATCACAAGGTTGTAAAAGTGTAAAAATACATCTTAACACACATCTACCTCACCTCTCAAAACCTTGTAATTGAATGATTCGTGTCGAATTTAAATGTCAAATGTAAAACGGACGAAAACAGACGGCCACAAAACAGGTCTTAAAGCTGGACCCACTTGCCTAAATTTAGGCCCTCAGGCGTACGTTTGCGGACAGGTACTCCTGAAATACCCCGAATGACCTTCAAAAACAACCACCTGGCTCTAAATTCGGCTCTATCCAAATGGAATCAGAGTATGGAAATAGAAAGACAAACATTGAGGGCAGAAACCGTGACAGACAACTGTGACTTGCGTGCCATTTTCTAACCCCCCTCGCTGCACAGAGACACCTCCTAAACCCAGGGGCCTGGAAAAAGCAGGTATTAGATGTCAAAACAACTTATCAGGGGCTGAGAGACAGGCTGCGGCTGTGGATGAGGAGCTTTCATAAGCACTTAAACAAATCGCAAACAGGTCGACCACACACGCTGACGAGCGCGGGGGGGGGGGGAGAGAGAGAGAGAGAGGCTACCCGCCGCAGCACTTCAGCACAGGGCTTTTTTGCACATGCAAATGTGGCGCTGGTGTGAGTGGCACGCCAAGCTGCAGCCAGGCGGAGAGAGAGAAAGAGAGACAGGCTAAACCCTCACCTGCAGGACCTCCACCCAACGCCAAACCCCCCAACCCCCACCCACCCTCTTTTATTCTCCTTTCCGCTCTTTTGTGCCTCTATATTTAGTTTGCATCTTGTTAAGTTTTTAAGGGGGGGGGGGGGGTTAAATCAATCATTAGAGGTGGAAGAATTCAGATAGTTTATGTTGGTTGTTGTAGATATACTGTAACATAATACAAAAAAAAGTTTTTAAAAGTCCTTCATTCATCATCAGGTTTATATGAATGTAAAAATGTACATATGTATTAAAAGTACAGTAACAAACGTGTGCCTTTCATAGTTATATATTAATATATGTTATTTTATTGTATTATTATCACTGATGGAGTAAGCAGCATTTTAATGTTATAATTGGCCAAGGTGGAGATAGTTGATCTATAATAAAGTGTCATATTTTTTTAAGATGATTACATTTTGACTGTAACCTAAAATGTGACTATAGCTGTCAATTGCAGGGTAAAAAGTATAATATTTCCTTCTGAATTGTAGTGAAGTAGAAGTATGAAGTACCTCAAAATTGTATTTGAGTAAATGTACTTTCCATCACTGTCTACTGCTCCTTATTATGAGGAATATTTTTTTTCTCAAATCCTTTTGTATCTCAGACAAGATGCTTAAAATCTTACATTTCAACCTCCTACTTCACTTCATGTTTCCCTTTTTCCTTGACAACACCTCATTTAAACACTTCAGGTAAAACACAGAAATGTACTGGCACTGCACAGGAAACTCTGCAGGATCTTTACAACTACAACAGTTATATAAGAAAGCAGAATCCATCCTGTCTGATTGTTCTCATCCTTTACATCAACAGTTTCAGTTTCTGCCATCTGCTACCCTCCTCAGACTTCCACCATCTAAAACCAACAGATACAAACACTCCTTTATAGCCTCTACCATCTCCCTCCTAAACTCTAGGAGGAAAAGCATCATTTTAACTTATTGGTTTTTTTTAATCTTTTTAATTGATTGAGTATTTTTACTGTGTCTGTATGTTTTTTGGTCTTAGTGTTGTATTTACATGCCTTGTGTTTAATGTGTCCTAAATGCATTCGTCCCACTGCTGCATAACCGATTGCTCCACTAAGGGCAAAAAAAAAGTTGCTGATTGATTGATTGATTTCTTTTGCTCAATCATTTGTTAAATCACTGTCCCCTCTCAGTGTTCGTCCTCACATCTCTTCTCCTCTTGTTTTCTTTCCTTCTGTCCTTTTGTCTCACATCTCTCCCGTCATTCCTTTACGTTTTCTCTCTCCCACCTCCCTTTTTTTCCTCTCATTTCTCCTCTTTTCCTCTCTTTCTCTCTCTGTCTCTCTCTCTCTCTCCTCAGGACCTTTCTCTTCCCATTTGTCAGCGGTGTTAACTGATCTGCCATTTCGAGCCCTCTCTCCCCTCTCCTCTGTCTGTCGCTCTCCGCTCTCCTTTCCCTGCGTTGAACAAATGGGTAATAAGCGCCACTTTGTACCTCTCTCCTCTTTCAGATCCAGAGTGAAGAGTCTGAT
The DNA here is from genome assembly GCF_910596095.1 of Thunnus maccoyii. Taxonomy (NCBI): domain Eukaryota; kingdom Metazoa; phylum Chordata; class Actinopteri; order Scombriformes; family Scombridae; genus Thunnus; species Thunnus maccoyii. The sequence goes on from NC_056542.1 coordinate 6,397,408, forward strand.
TAAATAATCATTGGAGGAGCGGTGTGCGTGCGGCTTTCCCCCTGCTCCTCACCTTGGGGACATATTGTCCCCTGTCACTGAAACCTCGGGGACAGAAGGCTCCGCCGTGGGGAGGCTCAGCGGGGGAGCAAGGAGCTGATGAAACGAAGATCGGGTAATGAAGGCATGGCCCATGGCTTCCGTGGCTCTGCCATATGTTTCACCAAATGCAAATTGCCCCCAATTCAAACAACTTTTTCATCTTGATATATGCAAATGTGTTTATAAATACTGGCTTATAAATATAGCATTACAGTTTTTAAGGAGGGAGCTTTGAATCATTTTCTCCCCTCTCTCTCTCTCTCTGCTGTTGTTCTGCGTGGCAGCGGGCGCAGCGTGACAAGCTTTAACGAACAGGCTCGGACCTGGCAGCGTCTAATGGTGTCCTGGGGGACAGGAAGTAAGGTGGTCAAAACCAATGAGAGCGGTCCTGATGAATGCCTCATCCAATTAAAATTAGCCCAGTTATCACACAAGCCAATGACAAATCAAAGAGGGCACATTTACAAACCGGTGCTAGAGGTGATGCGGCCAAACATTTGAACTTTTGACATTTTCAAATCTTGATTCATTTAAATTTACATTTAATACTTCAGACGACACTCATATCCACAGTGTAGCATTTTTAACCTTTACTCACAATACAAAATCAATAATCTAATATAAAAAATAATCACGTAAATATGAGCTTAGACAGAGTGTGTGTGTGTGTGTGTTTGTGTGTGTGAGCGTGTGTGCGCGTATGTGCACTGTGCTCAGAGCAATGAACCCAAAACATCAACATCAAAGAGGCAAAATGTTAAATAATGATAAAGCCTTGATTGCAGTCTAATTAACTTGATTGAGCTACCCGAGAGCTAAACAGCTTATATATTTCTATTCTGACCTGGAAAAACTTTGTGACACATCATCATCCTGCAGTAGAAAACATGTTCAATTAAAGAACAAAAAGCATTTTTATCTGATTTAAAACTTTGATTATTTACCTCTTTTTTTAAATTCACTCTTGGTTTTAGGACAGTTCCTTCGCGGATGTCTCTCCTCACATGTCACGTCAGGTCACCTGCCATTCCCGAGCCTCCTGTATCTCTGTCATTCAGGCCTGTTGAGGACAGCTGACGGTGTTAGCCGCTCCAGGTTGGGGGTGCAGTCAGGTGTCAGTCGCCGCGGAGATGATCAGATTGTCACAGTCCCGCTGGTTCCCTTGGAGACGGCACCTGAGTCGATGCCTGTGCCAACATCTTCATCATCACCCGCGGCAACAGCAGCTGGCGGCTCTGGACCGGACCGAGTGGCCGTCACGGGCCAAGTGGGTCAGACCTCACCGAGAGCGTAAGGCAGTCAACCGTGAGGCCTGTTGTTGTAGTCAGGCGTGGAGCATTATGGGAAGGCTGTATTCTTCACACCCTGGCCTGAGAGAGTAGAAAAGGTTTGTTTTCTGGGAGATGTTTGCAAACCCATAATGCATTGTTTTTTTTCTTGGAAACCTTCACCTCTTTGATATATCTGAACGCCTGCATCCAACATGGTGATTTTCATTAGTTTAATCACAAATATTGTGCAGTAAATATAACACACAGAAAGAATCCTAATTTAATGAACATAAGCGATCATTGTAGTTACTGTTGCGCTTTTACCACCTTTACTCTCACACTTCAGTTCAGGGTGCCAGTTCGTAACAATGCCAACATGTGCTGTTTGTTATTTACTAGCAGAGAAGATCAAGTGAACTGATTCTTCTAATTGGCAGGTTTTATTTACTACAGACTCATTATGGCGAAGGTTTCTGCAGAACAGACTTCATAAGGAACACAAAAAGAAACAGGTGTAAAACTGCCGCAAAACTTTCCCCAAGCATCACATGTTCCTTTAAATGCCACAAAGAGTCAAGATTGAAGATTATTCAAGATTTAGAGGGCTGTGTTTCTTTTTTACTTTCTGAAAAACACAATCCGACATGGACTGACTGACTGTGGTTTAAGTTTTGTCAACTAAAACTACTTAGTGAAGGGTTACAAGAAAGATCCCAGTCACGGTTATATTAATCATAATCTCTTTGCTGACCTAACCACACAGCCTTACCTCCTCCCTAAGTGGTTTTGTGACGTTTTGCCTATGTTTATATCATCATTTACCACCAGAGGTTATTGAGAAGATGAACATAGCTCAATTTAGGCTTTGAAAGAGACGACCAAAGCTGTCGTTAGAAGAAAGTAATTGGTACTTTTTTGACATATGTGCTGAGCAGGCAGCATGAATGTATTAAGTTGGATAGTTGGATACAGCGCTGCGAGTCGGACCTGCTGTCACCTTGCCCCGGTGGCAAACCGCAGTACTGCAATAATTTAAAAAAAATAATTTTTTCAATTCCTTACATACTGCCACTGTAGACTGTGAACAAGGAAAATATTGACTTGATTTGTAAAGATTTTTAAAACTTTCTCAGGGCAATATAAAGTCTAAGGGCCATGCTGCCGGTAAGAGATAATAATTCACACATCGTGGGCCGAATAATATGGAGGCAAACCAGGAAGAAGAAAAACTTTTTGTGACACTTCATCCATTCTTTGATAAATCCAGAGTATTTGTGGTAAATAAGGTGAACAAACATTACAGGTAGTTCAGTCTGTAGTTGCTGACGTCACTCCATCTCACACATCATCCAACCAACACGAGGCCTGTGTGTGTGTGTGTGTGTGTGTGTGTGTATGTGTGTCCACTAGTCTTCAGGTCTTGACAGATGAGCTGCGCTGGTTACCGTAACCTCCAGGTTCACAGTCAGCTCATTAGCCCGAGTGCTCTGCGGCTAATTCAGGGGGAGTTATGAACTGGATGCTAATTAATCACAGACAGAGATGACCTGGCAGGTAATCACAGACCACGCAGTGGTTAACGCTGCCGCCATGTAGGTGTCGCTCTCAAGTGTTGTTTGTGGGCGAACGCGGCAAAACAAGGGTTACTGTGTATTCTGAGGAAAAAAAATGATTGAAAGGTAAACAAAGAGAGGCGGTGAAACGACTGTGTGATCACAGGGAGCTTATAGGCAAGCTAGTTAAAAAGGGTGTGATTGAAGCGTTTTTAATTCATCTCGATGAGAAAGTCAAGTTGTGAAATGGATCCGCTATTAAAGATGAATTCAAACATTTCAAAGTTTACAGGAGGATCTTTTACCTTTTTCTTATTGATCGTAAAAGCATAAACCACTGAGCTGCATAGAAGACGCTCCGCAGCAGCTAATTTCTATACAACAAATCACGTCTATGGTTTGTGAAAGTGAAATTAATCCTTGATTAGCCACCAGCTAGGCTAAATGCACCGAGCTCCGCATGTTTCATTATTCCTGATGAAATCAGCTTAAATCAGCGCTGCATTTTATGTTAAATGAGGATGTTTGTGTTGTTGTTTTGTTTTTTTCAGAAACTAGAAGCGTTATATATTTCCCCCTGTGGTTCCTGTTCATTCAGAAGTCACTTCTGTAGTCAAAGTAAATATATTTCAGTTTAAACATATTCTGTTTGTGTCAAAGTATAGCCATCTTCTATAAAAAAACATTTTCCTTTAGGCAATATTACTTAATTGAGGGGGCGATCATCTATAATAACTTCTGCAGAATAAAAACCCATTCAATTTTTACATTTGATGTTATTTTTATAAACAACTTCCTTAAATGTATTTATTGATGGGATAGCATCATTCTATGATTTGTATGTTTTTTTCTTTCATTTTCTTTCTATAATATTAATATTTTGACTTTATTCTGATAGCTTTGTTTTCTACGTCTTTTACTTAATATATTATGTGATGCAATATTGTTTATTTCCAGTGTATTGTCTATTTATAGGCGCAGGTGTAAGCGATCTGTTTTCACTGTTTTCACCTCGATGACGATCCTGTGAGGTCGAAACCAGGCGGCACTTTGACCAATTTGCCCGACTAAATAAAGGCTTTTAAAATAACCTCTCTCCTTGCTCCGCCTAACAGCTCCCGAAGAACGTTTTCATTTCAGTTATGAATATTATATAAGTTTTCAGCCACTTGGGGACAGTGGAACAAGTTGGAAGCACCAACACTGACATATTATCACCTTTTAAAGTCGTTATAGCGAACTTGTTAGCAGGCGAACACATCCAGTAGACACAGGGCAACATTAGCATTCGTTTGGAGTCGTGTTTCTGTCTACCTGACGAAGTTAAGTCTAATATTCAGTCTTCTTTTAGCTGTAATTCGGTGTCCAACAACTTCTGAGGTCTTAAATAGCAAGATGCTCCTCTATGTTGTCATAATCTTCTCATGATATTCATCTATAAATCTCTACTGCTGAAGCTTCCAAATGACGTCACATCTCTTCTCTCTTTTCAATCTTGTAACTACAGAACAAAATCCAGTAACTACTCAACCTAATATACCTCATATGTAACACTAATCTGGGCAGAACTGGTTTCAGGTATTCTGCACCTTTTTAAATGGAAAGAACTGCAAACTGTCCTCAAACTAGAGTCTTTCAAACATCTTTGAGATTTAAAAATGTTATTATCGGATGTTTTTATGATTCTTGTAACTGTTTTTATTAATTCTTTGTTGATTGCGGCTGTTTGGCCTTAGCTGTGTTGTTTCTGTTTGATGATTGTTTGCTTGTCTGATTAGTCTCTCTTGAAAAAGAGATCTCAATCTCAACGAGACTTCCTGATTAAATAAAGATTAAATCAAAATTTAAAAATCTCCCACCAGCTTGTTGCTAGCGTCTGTCTGCTGTTAGTTGCTGGACAGGTACAGTAGGTTTATCTTAGCTGGAAACATGGTTAATGAGAGTGGTGAGACTGAACCAAAACAGTAAAGTCACAGCTGTAAAACCAAAACAATGAGCTGAAAGGCACTAAAATGCTCTGTGGAGCTGAAGGTAACTGTACAGTCAGGTGATAATATATGGGCTCATCACTATTATAGACACCTTTAACACCTGGTTATTTAACACATCTTTAACATAATAAGATGCAATATACTTTCTAGTCCCCTTAAGGAAATCTTTCTTCAGCTCAGCATTGCTCTATCACAAAACATTACATACTTTACATACATACATTACAATCATGCATACATTAAAACCCACACAATAAGATCAATGAAATCAAACACAGCTTATAAAACCAGAAAATAATATTGCATTAGTATTGCAGGATATTGCACGTTCAACATAAGACCAACATCTAAAGTATTGCACATGCTAATGTAGACCGACTGTAAAGTGCTCTGCGACCATGCAGTTTTCCACGAACACAGCATTTAACTGTGTTAATAATCACGATCAGTGCAGCTTTAATCTTGTCAAACGTTTAAAACTTCTCTTAAATTTCACAAATTTTGCAAGAAAACCTATTAACTCAAGTAAAGTCGTGGTCTGTGATTGAGCTTTTATGTTAAAAAACTACAATTAAATGTAGAGGTGTTACTGTAGAGGAGCACTGTTAGAAACACTGACATATAAGAATGTGTTTGTAGCTGACATTAGACACAGCAAACTGATCTTTTTTTGAATTTTTGAAAGAATTTTGCCAAAGAATACAATACAATATGTTATAAATTAGGACAAACATACCTGCAACTACTGTTTGAGTTTAAAGTATAATGAGTCCACATGACAGAAAGAACATGAACAGACACTCAAAGTAAACTTTAGGAGGTGGTGGTGGTGGGCTGTGTGTGTTCATCAGAGTAACAATGGCTCCCTCTTGTGAGGGAACAGGAGAGACCAAGATGAGCAAAACAGAAAGATGAAGAGAGTCATCATCATCTTCTTCATCATAGGTGCACAATTAATGAAGACTTATTATACTTTAAATTGTGTTTTATGTGTGTTTAACCAACTCTGCATCATGTTTAATGACAAAAATCAAATCTGACATTGATTGTTGTTGTCCTGACTTTGTGCTTTTATTCTTATTTTTGTTGTGGGGATTAAATATGTTTTAGGATTTTGCAGACTCAGCCTCAGTAAATGTATTGTCTGTTTGTAATGATGTTTGGCTTTTTATTTTACTGAAATGTGGTGATGAGAATGTAACAGTATTCATAATTTTAGGAGGAAATACATGTGTTTGTCATTATAGTGAATCTAAAAATAATATTGTAAGCAATATAGAGTACATTATGGTATTGTATATGAAAAGCTGATGTGATGTCTTAATACTCTGGAGTACACTGTGAACACCTGTACAAACGCCTACGTGTACAGTATCTGTTATAAATGTGTGTGTGTGTGTGTGTGTGTGTGTGTGTGTGTGTGTACGCTTCACTGTCCCTGGTGCCCTCATTAACACCACAGTATCTTGACTGAAGTGCAGCACCAGACAGCTGCATTGTTGATCACATGACAATGAGATGGATCTGTGTGTGTGTGTGTGTGTGTGCGTGTGTGTGTGTGTGTGTTTGAAAGCGTCACAAGAGAGAAAATTGTGTGGTAATAAGTGAATATTTGTGGCAGACCGATCAATCTGGTATTCATCAGAAAGACACAATAATAAACTTGTTTATACAGAAATACGCTGCTTCCACAAACTGCAGCAAAATGAGTCTAAATCATGACGAGAGCAGGTCAGTTGTACACCAGAGGGCAGCAGATGACAGCATGTCAGTTTGAGTCAGTACTGTAACTAAAAGATAACACAGTGATCTCACTGTAAAATAAAAAAGTAGACAATGTAGCATATATAAAAGAGATTTTTCTTCTCTATTTTATTCTGCTACTCTTCCTGTTAATATTATTTCTGCCAATACTTCAACTACTGCAATCTGTGCTGCTGCTACTACGACCACTACTACAGCATTTTTACTACAATTGGTACAACAGCATCCTTTTCACTTCTCTTACTGCTGCTATTATCACTTTTATTATGATCCTACAGCCTATAGGCCTTGTTATATATACAGCAGATGTTAATAATCATAACAATAGCATTAAAAGTTTTCACCCTGCTTATTAAAGCCCTCAGGGCCAAAAACCAAAATCCTTCTGACATGTTTCAGTATATGAGATCATAGTGCAGGTATTGTCATTAAAAACATGATCTGTTTGTGTTGTCAGATGACTTCACTGCTATGAAAAATAATGACTTTGACTGCAATGCAATGTAAAGGCATTTTGACATTCTGTTTCCCTTGATCATGTCACAGCAGACAGAAACAGAAAGCCTTGTCACCAACGACACCTGCATCGTGTGATCAACTTTATTAAAGACACAAATCACAGACAGAAACAGAGACAACAGAGAGATTGTTGGCTTACATCACTGGTAATGCAGACGCACAAGCATTACATCAGTTGAGTTTGTGAAAAGGAAAAGTTGCTCGTCTCCCTTCACAGGAAGGTCAGAGGTCAGCTTTAGATGCAAAGGAGTACTTTTAGAGGTGCTTAGATTCAGTGATTTTACAACTAAAGATTTTTCGACAAATCAATTAATCCAGCTACAATACTGACTTGCTCCTTAGGTGACATATAGAGTAAAGCTTAACTATTCAGAATCTGTTAAGAAAGATTACAGCAGTATTGATTGACTTTTGGACACTTGGGGGCAGCCGAGCGAGATGTAAGCACGAAATTGGCATGATATCACTTTATAAAGTTCATATGGTGAAAGTGTCACATTAGCAAACAGTTGTTTATTTATACAACAAGTAAACACAGAGCAACATTAGCATTCATTCTGAGTTGTGTTACTTGCAACTTGGTGAAAATAAGTGCATTATTAACTCTCCTTTTAGCCCTGTTTTGGTCTCCACCAATTTCTGAGAAAAATCTGTGTCTTTAACTGTTAAGTGCTTCACTATGTTCACCTGCTAGTCACTAACTTTGTCCATGATTTGGTGCTGGGCAGGTAGCGTACAGTGGATTTTTGGAGTTTTTTTGATGAAGACTGACAGTGAGACAAAGTTGCTGTAGCTCCAAAACAATGAGCTGAAAGATGATAAAAGGGGAAACTGCAAAGTTGGGTGATAAATCTCTGAGGGTTGATCACCACAAGCGACTCCTTTCACATTACACATAGTCATTTGACCTGTTTTTAATATAGGAATCTTATTAGTGCAGCTTTAAAGTAAAAATCTCAGTATATATTTGGGATACAGCCTTGATTATATTTGCTATTTGATAATCCCCACAGGTGCTTGCAGTTTACACACAGTCTCACAGGCTGATTCTGCTTTAATTAACATGTCAGCCACTTTACACACAGTTTGTTTTAGAGGACAAGAGCACTGAGACTCAGTGAAGCATTATAGGGAGCTGCTTTTTTTGCTCTGGCACTCACCAAAACAAATGTCTTGACTATCAACATCCCTCCAGTGCACAGTGCTGTTAACCCCCTGTGGATCAGAAAAGCAAGCTACTACTCTCCATTTAAACCCCCCACACACACATGCATATAAACACACTCACACAGAGACATGCAGCTCTGCTTACTCGCGCTCTCCTCATTTCTCACATTATGAGAATTCCCTCCAGACACTCATGTATAAAACAACTAGGGAGTTGAATGTATGCATGGGCTGTAATTGGTGGATTATAAATTCCTACACACTGTGGCACTGTTGACTTTACCATATCTGATCCCCCAGTGTATTCATTTCAAAGACCTCTATTTGTAGCCTTTTGGTGAAAAACCACAGTTTAATGTGAGTCCTGCAGCCCAAGCCCGGTGAAATACACACACATTATAATTGGGTCCTTTTACACAGCGATAAATTATGCATGAACTTAATGGTCGGGGTTTGTGGCCCCTGCTGATATGGAAGGGTTTGAAAGACTCTGTGGGGAAACAGCAGAAGAAATATATATATAAATATATATACACGAGGTCTGTGTATGTATTTAAATCATGTGTGGTTACTTAACTGTATCCTCATGATCATTAGATGGAAAAATAAGCAGTGTGACATTTTCCTTTCTCACTTTTATATGTCAGCATGTGTTTGAACATTGATGTGTTTCTGCACACGTGATGATTTTTTTTACACATTTACTGTATTTGGCAAACGAAGCCATGCTGTTTCTGATTAGAGCCATTCAATTCATTCAAATTGGTTAAGATAAAAATAAAGCCGTAGCTTCATCCAGCCAGTCAGCAGATGCAGTTCCACAGCTGAAGTCATACAGAGACATGAAACACACAGTTAGCACTAAAGGAATCTTAAATGTCTTCAAGATTTGGGAACAAACCTCCATCCTGACATGCAGAAACATGCAGGCTTGCACCACACACACACACACACACACTTCAAATATAGCCTCAGTGCCACAGGCAGGGTGGAGAAATTACCACCAGTTAAATGCTGTTAAATATTGGCTGTGACAAGTTTCTCCGCTTTAGCAGCCGCATTGGCAGGAAACCAAAAAATATTTAGACGTCCTACGCAGTTGTAAAAAAAACATTATATGCTGCTGTTAAAAAAGAGTGAAGCTGTAGTCTTGAATCCATCAGCAGCTGAAGCTGATGGGAGAAAAAGCTGTTTCCCTGCTCTGGTCACAGGTCGTGTTTAAGGGTCAAAATTATATTTCCTTTGGAAAAGTGGCTGAATAACAGACATCATACAGACACTTGCAACTATATTATACTTGTCTGGCATAATTTGTTATTCATTCCTAATGTCTTAAAAGCAAAGGTCCAAATCATTTTACAGCACACAGTGTGCTTACATTTTAAGCATGGGTGGTACCAGGAGTGTCTTATTTGCGGTAAGTGCAGAATAAACTGAGCCAAGTCCTGACTTGAACAGAGAGTTGGGAGAGTGGCGTGTAAGCTGTAAGTGATTTACTCAGTCATGCATTTTTGCATTTAAATCAATCATCAGTTAGAAAGATGATCACAGCTTCTAATTAATTAATTAAGATCTGGTTATAAATGTGGTGCTGAACATAGTCTAGTGATTAAGAACACCACTTCTTACAAGAACGTGAACGTTCCTCGGCTCTTGTTGGCTTTTTCTTAATCGGACTCAAATGCAAGATAGAAATTATAGATCTGTCTGGATCAATAAAAGAATTTGAACATACAAGGGATGTGCATTGCTTGATGCTACATCTAAAAGTGACAAAGCTGCTTTCACGTTTTTACACATAGTTGCTTTACAGTTGGTCTTATATTTGTAAATTTCATTTAATTACTTTTTATAGATCTACTGACATGCCCCCTTGTTTTACACAACTGCAAGAGAGAGTTAACATTTCCGTACTACATCATAAGGAAAGATAAAAAAGACTAGAACTGTGAAAATTATGTCAGATGACTACCAGATGAATGGTACATATTTTTAATATGTGTTGTGAAAGTGTTGTGCTTGTAGTGATGAAACCACAAGAATTATCACCCCACTGTGCAGCTCCCCTCAGCTCTGTGGGCTGATTTAGCATCTTTCGGCTGCTTGTTTTGTTTTTCCAGTCCGCTACTTTACTGTTTTGGCTTTACTGTCACTCTCAATGCTCTCATCAGCATAGTTTCCAGCTGCAGCAGGCAGCTGTTTTCAGCATAAAAGCTCTGATAAACTGACTCTCCAGCACCAAAGGACAGATTAGCAACTGGCTAATGAACAGAGTGGAGCATTAAGCAGCTAAAGAGTCAGATATTTCTCTCAGGAGCTGGTGGAAACCAAAACAGAGCTAGAAGGAGGATGAATATTTGTCTTATATCAATCAGGTGGCCAGAAACATGACTCAAATGTTGCTCCATGTCTGCTGGATATGTAACTCTGCTTGCACGGTTGCTATAAATCAAGTATATTATCAAGTGATAGTGTGTCAATGTGTTTACAGCTACGTTCACAGGTCAGTTTCTAAATGCTTTGCTCATAGAGACTGAGGACACATCCCAGGTTCTGTTGTTAAAACTGGGAAAACAGAGAGTTTAAAAATAACCCTGCACTGCAGAACCAATCCAAAGTCTTTAGGGCGGCCATTCATATTGGGTTGGTGACATGCAGTTCACTACGGAGGATTTCCGGTAAGGCGTGTCAACAAAGGCGTGTTGACAACTTGTAAGGGGTGTAGGTTTGTTGGCAGCTGTTCTCGCTGTCCTTCAAGCAACTGCCTCGCATTTAGAAATCCCCAGACTTCGGTAGGCAGAGATCCTTGATTGTCTGGCATTGCAAGACTTGTTTACAGCTTGTTCTGCTGCCCCCAAGTGGCCACAAATCACTTAACACAGGTTTACCCATCTGAATTACAGCGCATCAGGGCTTACAACTGAATTCAGCTGACATTAGCTGTGGTTACAAAGTGTTAGCTTACAATCAACTGCGATGGCTTCAGTATGTCAGACGACTGAATGGCCAAATGAATTTAATTTATTGATTGATTAACTTATTGGTCTGCTGTGTGGCGAGCGATGTTTAAGTTGTCTAAAAGCGTGAATGAACATGAAGTGTAGCCTAAATAACAGACTGCAGAGTCTCTTCCTCTCCCTAACCATCGGTAACGCTGTCAATAGATTTTATTAGTGTAAGGAGGCCAAATTACATAAAACAGTTAGTGACATGTCTGCCTGTGTCCTAAAGAAATTACACTAATACACTAAAATACTCTGTCATTAAAGGGGATAAAAAGTAAGATTGTTACTGCTACAAAATGAGCCTGACAAAATGTATGGAAGGCTTATAGTTACTGATCAGTTTACTGGAGTTTTCAATGAGAAATATTACAGCAATACATACCAAAATAGAGACTACTCATAGCTATGACTTTGATGTTTTAATTCCTGCCTGTCACTGGTAGATTTAAATAAAGGTCACAGTTTTCTCAGCGCCTCCTTTGAAATGTGTACTTATTCCCACCTGACTGCAGACTGTAGTGTACCAGCCACGGTGTGTTACATCCACACTCCCCCTCCTCTCTCTTTCTCTCAGTGAACGTGAGGAATGTCGTTACAGATGGGCTCACCGTCGTTTGGGATTTCACGTTAAACCAATTACTCATAAGGTCATGGGAAGTCATCACGTTTGACCGATTACTGATAAGTTTATCAGGCTCTTCTCCACCAAAGAGCCTCTGAGTCACACAGAAAGAATGAGAGAGTTACTTTATGCAAAAGGTAATCCAGCAGCCTTGTTTATATAAAAAAGACTCAACCAGTGGCTTGGTATGCATGTGATAAAGTACAAAAGCATTGAAACACTGACAGGCTAAAAATGTGCACAGGGAAATAAAAAACAGAAGAGAAAAGATAAATAAATGATAACAGAACACAATAAATGGTGCCAACAATAAAGAAGGAAAATAGGGTAAAAAATTCAAATCATGGAAAATTAATAATCCTCACTGTAACTTAGGTTTTACATTTCATTTTGGGATTGTGGATTAGGAGCACTGCACTGTGAAGTGTGACATTCACATGATTTGGATTGACCAAACACACACACACACACACACACACAAAAACACACGCACATATACACCAGCTGTATTATCCGACTTCACATGTTCGTCTGAACCCTTCAAATGTAAAAAGAAAAACATTAATTGGTGATTAATTGGTGAATGTTGAAGGAATCAGTAGCTGCTCTGCTTAGTGGAAAATTAACATGTGTTAAAATGTTTATATTTATAAAGCTAATTTCACTACTAAACATAAAATGTTACCAACAAAAGTTTTAATAGAGAAATGCATGTTTTGGCACTTTAACACAGCATACATTTTTAAACAGTATATCTAATGACACACTAGGAGGATTATACTGTTGAGATACATTATACAGTGACTGAACAGCCTTCATTATATTGAGTGATACAGTAGTAAATTTTGCTTAAATTTTGCTTACAAATGCAATAAAAAGCATATATGTTGTGCTTTTTATTATATTTATTACTGTGATTATATTAATGTAATCTTTATGTATTATGTATTGTTATTTGTACTATTTTTGTTGTTGTTGTTGTTGTTGTAATTGTGTCATGGGTTTTAACAACCAGAGCAGGAAAATAAGCAATAAACTCTCACTGTCACTGCACTGGCTTGCAGTTTTGGTTAGATATTTTTATAAACCCCGCAGGGTCTAATCTTCTTTATATACTGTATTTTTATTTTTGTATAAATATGCATAGAAAGTTGTTCAGTAAGGCAAATGAGTGAAGTAAGAAAACAGCAACTGACCCAGCATTACACAACATTTCTTGAAAATACAGTCATTAGGGTGTTGCGCAGATGTATGTAATGATGCACCAACAACTGTTTCTGGCAAGTGAGACAATAGTTGTGTTTAAAAAGTATATTTAGAGATGATGCTGGTGTTGTAATCCTTGATGTGTACATGGATCACAAGTTTCCTTTTTCACTGTAGAAAATGACCTCACCTTTTTACAAAATAACTTTTACCAGTAAAGGCTGATCTGAATTTCACACACAATAACCTATTTTCTTTAGCAATAGGCCAGTGTAACTTGTTTATTCAGGGAGAGTTTGCTGAGCGTGCAATGCTTTTTCTTTTTCCGCAGGGACCCAAACCACAGAGGTATCATTAAGACCTGGGAGCAGCCGGCCACATCCTCAGTCTTCTTTATTTTGGTCACAAAGTCGTTTCCAAAATCAGGTACAAGTCCTTAAAACAGGTTATAATATACAGATATGTCTTAACGAATGAAGAATGTAGAAATAATATAAAGTATTAGATCAATCTAGAGGCTTTGTGCTACATACTTCTACACTAAATCAGCTAAATGGGTTGGTTTCAACAAACGCACTGACTCTGAAGAATGATATCACTTACAACAAACAAGTGTAAACTGTTGGATTCTGGTGGCTTGGGGGGATAAGACATGTATACTCATGCTCATGTATGCTCATAAATTATAAAATAAAATAAATAAACTGATGTGATCCTTAAAAAGAGAAATATGAGTAAATGTTGACTGTTTTGTCTCAAATATCTTCAGATGTTTCAGCAGGAAAAAGTTGAATCAACATCAATTTGTAGCTAAAACCAAGACTTGACATCTGCTTTAGGCTAAACTGATGACATAAGAAAAGTGGTCAATACAAGAGTCAAGGTCCTGTGTGGTGTTTTCTCCCTGATAAGTGATCTAGCTCAGGACCAGCTGTTCAAACACACCTGAAAGAGGAGAGATGAAAAGTCTAATGGTCTGAACATATATGAACGCTGGCAGATCACTGACATTTTACACCTTCCCATCCATGTGGTTCAGTGACCCGGAGATGCACTTCAGCTCTTTTGTGTGCGGTTAAGACCCTGAAGTGAAAAACAATGAACATACATAATGCATTTTCCCCTTTTGGAAAATGACACTACCTGCGACAGGCCAGCAGACAAACAGCGCTAATGTCTGTTGTTGTTGTTCGACATCACAGCCCCATAATTCGGGGTTTTGAGTTACACTTTTGTCTCCGCAGAGTGAGCTCACGACACCTGCTAGGGAGAACATCAACAAAGCTGTGGTGCAGGAAGTGCTTTATTATTAGTGCGCAGGCTTTTGTTACTGTGTTTGCTCAGTGACATCATGGTAGGTTATCTAATGAGTAATGGAGGTTTGTTTGCTGTGAGGGTGTACCAGGCATGTCAGCAGAAAAGAAATTAAGGCTTGGTTTTTATGTGTTGTAGCTTCCTTTCTCTCCCTTGTGTTTTTAGCCATGCTAGTGTCACTGCTCTATGGGTGGTGTCAGTTCACCACCCTGGATCAGATTGAAATATCTCAACAAGTATTGGAGGTATTGCTGTGAAATTTTGTACAGACATTTATGGCTCCCAGAGGATAAATCTTAATAAACTTGGTGATCCACTGACTTTTCTTTTAGTGCCACCAGCAGGTCAAAGTTGTCCCTTACCCAGTGAAACATCTCGTCATCTACAGGATGGATTTACACAAGATTTGGTACAGAGATCACTGGTGTGCAAACGATGAATCCTGTTTGGTGATCCCCTGACTTTCCCTCTATTGCCACCATGAAGTTGACATTTGTGGTTTTGACTGAAATGTGTTGACAACTATTGGATGGACTGCAATGGAATTTGGTATAAACATTAATGGCACCCTCAGAATGATTTTTAAAAACTTTGGTGATCTTCATGACACCATCATCAGGTCAAAATTTTATTATCAATAATACTTTAATAGTAATGTATCTATAATAATAGTAATGTAACTGAACCTGCCTTGAGAAAGACCAAGTGTCGTCGAAACGTGGGTTATATAACAAAATAATTGGATATTAGTGTGCAGTCATCTTCCTGTCAACATTGTTCATTGTGCGCATATTAGCATGCTGACATTAGCATTTAGCTCAAAGCACCATTGTGCCTAAAGCCTTGCATAGCGGCTAGCGTGGCTGTAGACTCTTAGTCATGTTATCATTAAATTCAAGAACAAAAACTTAAAATATATAAAGGATAAAATATTGGAAGTCTAATGTTCCTCTTCTCTCAAAGATAGGTGTCTATTTTTAGTGAGATACTTATCAAAAGATAGTTTCTCATTACTCTTTACTGATATATTCAATGGTTCCTAAATACCCATCAAACTGCCTGATTGAACAGGAAATGAATACAGTCTGACCTGCCATATTGTGCTTGAATAATTCAGACTTTCATTTGGGGAGACCACTTGCAATCAGTCAGTAGCACCAGGGAAGGGACATCCCTATTATGAAATGCAAATTCTTAAAACCTTAATTTGATTCTTCTGTGTGTTGTGAACAGGTATGACATGTTCGCTAACTGGCGCATTCAGAGCGCTAACCCACAAAAACAGACTAGCCCTGATTAAAATGTCTTTCCGTCCTTATCACAACCAGAATCCCATTATATAATTGTGTAACTCATTGTGTTTCCTGGTCAGTGAGCATACTAACATGGAGAGTGGATTTCTCTCCACTCTCCCCTCATTAGGATGCAAGTGGGGCCGAGGTCCCCGATGGATGAGAAGGCCTTTGTTTGTGTCTGAGTTGAAGTAGGACCCATTTGTCCCGCTGTCTCAACAGGGACACGGGAGTTTAATAGCTGGAGGTTGACCTACTTGCTTCGTCTAGCCTACGCTTGTCTCTGAGAGCGGCTGAGAGTGAAAGAGAAAAAGTCGGGGGTGGGGGAAAGAAAAAGGAGAGGAATTGGGGTATGCCTCCCTCCCCTGCTGAGTGATGGGACAGCTGAGGGCAACTGTATGGCAGCAAAACAAACCCACATATTCTCACTGCTCTCCGTGCAGAAATAGAACGACAGCATCCATGAAGGCATGTGTAGCAACTGATGCTAACAGGCGTGATGTTGGTTTGATTCCGCCCACATAACAGACAAAAGAGAATTAAAAAATTAAGATATATAAGAAAATATCTTTAAAAATTAACATCTCATACTGTAATTTATCATAACGTATCATGCATGAACCAAAATTTGGTCCACATTTGGAAAGAACTGGCAACAAGCACTTAAACCATTTGCTAAAACCAGCTTTAATCACAGGTTGTGATATAAACACTTCTGATATTAACACTCAATCAAAAGATAATTATCACCCAACTCTACAGCTCAGCTGAGCCACTTTAGCTCATTGCTTTGGTGTTATGACACATTTATCTCGTTTCCAGAAGGGGCAGAAAGCTGTTATCAGGGAAAAAAAAAGTTCAGATAAATCATATACTACCTGTACAGCAGCAACGGGGGACCCAAAAATGTTTTAAAAACTGTCATTGTAAATCTTTCAGTCGTACCTTTCTAATCCCCTTCAAAGGACTCCCCTTGAGATGCGATACACTTGTTCCAGCGCTTCGACTCATTCCTAGAAACATTTCCTGTAGTCATCTTTTGTCACCGTGTCCAGAGCCTCCAGCATTTCTTCCTGGATTTGATCCATGGTGGTGAATCTTCTCCTTTTCATTCCCAGTTTTAGTTTCACCAAGCTATAGGCGTACATAGCGGCAAATTTGATCAATGGCCTTTGGTGGAGACCAAATCAGAACTAAAAGGACAGTAAATATTGGAGCTATATTCATCGAGTGACAGAGACACGACTCCAAATGAATGTTAATGTTTCTCTGTATATCTACTGGGTGTGTAAGTATTCACTGTTATCTACACTGACAGACTTCCCTTCAAAGCTTTATAAGGCAGTCATATGGTGGCTGCTTATCTGTCAGGTTGTTTGGATGTTTTTCTGCCTCCTCCAGGTCAAAAACAGATTAATGCACCTTTAGGTAAAATTACCTCAATGTAAAAGCATATGAAAGTCAGGCATTCAAAACTTTGATAAATGCATTAGTGGTCAAATATACTATTTCATTTAAATTACTTGTTATGAATGGTCCCTTAAAATGATATCCAATATCCAGTTTTCAGGATTTTTATATTTCAGATTTGTTGCAGGATTAATTTGTCAGTATGCTTTAGATGAAATGCTTGTCGAATCGTCAAACCAAAATTGTCTGAAACCCCCTCTGCCCACACTTTTTCCACATCAGAATTGGGGAGGTTATGGTTTGTCCGTTAATTTTGTGACTTTCTGAAACTGACATTCTGACAATCACACCCACTACACGCAGTGATGTGGTGTGCTGGGTTGAGAAAGTAGGCGGAATTTGAACTTCTCTCTCACGCTCTCTTTTTTCCTTCTTCAAACATTATTACTGTCAGTTTTGTATGTACAGACGAGTGCAACAGTATCTTCCAGGAGAGACTGTTTGATAGTGTGTTCAATTATTACAGCTGGAACAATTAACGCATCTTCATCCTCTCAACAGACTTTTTGCCCCATCTTCAAATGTGGCCATTCAGCCAAGCCTTTAGACACAACCAGACATTTCATACAACTTCATCTTTACATGCCGCTCTACAGGCTGAGAAAATCTCTCTAATCTCCTTTCTATTTTAAAACTAGATATTGTCAAAACAGTATTGTTTGTCACTGTTCCTGAGAAGAAGATATTCTTATACAACAAAAGTGATTCTTCTTATATTAAATCATAAACCATGCAAACTAACTACTACCAGGCATCAGACTACTGCTATGGAGTAAAAAGAACAGTTTTTCCCTTTTATATGTAGTGAATATGAAGTGGAAAGTCCCCCAAAGGGAATTTAGAAGTACATGAAAGAAGATGGAAAAAGGGGTTTAATTATGAAAAACATGTGTCTGAACCAACCATACACCCACACATCATAGTTCTATTTAATATCTATAATTATAAATTAATGTGTATCGGACTGTTGGCATCATCCTTATTTGTTGTTGTTATGTATATGGTATATATGTATACTGTATTTTGATCTTTGTAAATGAAAATGTAAACAGTGTTGCGTCTGTTTGGTTTTTGGTTGCTTGGGGCTTTTTTTGTCGGTGTGTGTTTTGCTTATATGATTCATTGACTGGTATATTGTTTCTTTTCTTTCTCACCTTAATATTTATTAATTTATTTATGCAATATTTTGAAATTTGTGAATATTGCCACAAAGAATGCTTTCGTTTATGCTTTGATTCAAGATGACAATAGAAAAATTCAAATATGAAGTCCCCTAAGATGCAAATACTCAAAAAAGTACATGAAGTTCAAAACTGCATTTATGTAAAGTGCTTGAGATCTGGTGAGATCTAGTGTTTGAAGCTGTAAACATACAAGGAAGCTAATATACTGTGTGTTTATCATCCCAGTGCCCTCATTTCACGTTAGCCATCAGGAAGCAATATGTTTACCGTACATCCTGGACACATTTATAGCCTTTATTACCTTTTTAACTCTGTGTTTTACAACCTGTATTTTCCTGCCGTGCTGTAAGCAGTGACTGAATTTCCTCCTGGGCTTCCATAAAGTTCATCTAGTCATATCTCAGGTTATCTTGTCGGTCCACACAACTTGTCCTCGGGGGGTTTTTAGCAAAACATGTTGTCAGCTCTCAAATGTAGACGTCAAAAAAAAAAAACTCTGAATTTAAAATAGCCTTATCAACCCGAGCAGTCATAGAAACACCAACACGCTACGAGACAAAAGGAATCAAAACAGAGGAGATATTTTGTCAGCATTCCCAGATTGGGGTTTAAAGCACTGGAATACAGAAAGTCCTCAAAATGTCACATTCAGTGTCATGGCACAACATACTGCATGAAATCCTTTAGGCAGGATCATTGAGTTAAGGTTAAAAAAAAATGCTGAAATGCAGATGTTGACAATAGCTGATGAGGGATTGTTCGCTACTTGATTTTCCTTCCCAGAATTGCCTCTGCCCACGTGTTTTTCCAGCAGAGAGTGTGCAGGGCCTGCAGCAAAGACTTAAAGCAAAGACAGGACGAGGATGCACCTGCTCTGGTTAAACAGGTCTTCACGGCGGCAATCACGTCATGGCCTTCCCCAGTGGGGGAAGCTTATTGTACCAAATGCTGCTGAACTTGTAGAACACAATCTACGTGTCAAGAAACACAGTCACAAGCTGCTGCAGGTTGTTGCAATGTTTATTTTTCTCTCTTTGAAAGGAACTTAGTGTAAGCTCATGAGGTGCAGATAAAGGTCCTGAACCAATATGGCAATGTTGAAGCTCCTATGAATGTCTTTCTTTGCATTTTTTCTCCAAAAAGTGTGCACCATTATAAGGTTATTTATCATGGCCACTTTAATTTTAAAATGCTTAAATGTTATCTAAAAACATTTCAGATTTTGCTAAAAGTGTGTAATACCACTGCTACAAAACAGGAAAAGGATGTTTTTGTTTGCTTTCGTTCTAATTAGACTGAATTGCCGTTTTGTTTGACTTCATTCATTACAATCCAACAAGTGAGTAGTCAGTGACGTGTCCGCCCCACAACGTCATTTGCAATCGAAAATGAAAAGTCACGAGTTGAAAGTCGCAAACCTGTCACACCGGTTATTAAATATTTGTTCACATTCATCACAGAAATATGTTGATTTAACAGTTGTAAATCGACTTACAACAACGCACAGCTGCGTCAATCTGATCCAAGCTTGTCGTCATTTTTTTGTTATTTTTTATGAACGTAGTAAGGTAGCTAGACAGCTACTGTGTGTGGGAAGATGACGTCCCCGTTCTTAATCC
Source organism: Thunnus maccoyii (assembly GCF_910596095.1). NCBI lineage: Eukaryota > Metazoa > Chordata > Actinopteri > Scombriformes > Scombridae > Thunnus > Thunnus maccoyii. Next base: position 6,417,466 of record NC_056542.1, read on the forward strand.
TGCCTACAAAGTTGTGATCTGTTCATCGGCGGAAATGAGGACAACACCAGACCTGTGTAAATCACCGAACAAATCAGAGATGTCAGCAGCAATTTAGAGGTCTGGAACCAGGTTATCTCTGCCAGGGTTTATGGATATTCTATGAAACACTGGCACAAACAACAGTTCAGACAAGGGATACCAAAAGTGCTTAGGGTATGACCTTTTAAAATGGCATTCATCCTAAAATAACAGTTTTGTAAATTAGCAACAGCACTGCAAAACATTATCATCATCCCTGAGCATGCTCCTCATTTTTTAACCTCCTAATTTAACTTCCTGTTTCTGCGTCATTCACTTTTCCTTCCATTCAAGTTTTTCCCGTCAACATGCTTGACAGACACTCAAAACCGCATCTGCAAGAAAGAAAAACTTCCCCTGAATTCCCCAGACTGAAGTTCCTGGAGCATGTTTGACACGAGCAAATAAAAAGCTATTAGAATTTGGACTCATGCCAATCATTACATTAATATTTGATTTACAAAATAATGTATTTTGAGGTTTTAGATACTCAGCATAGTGATTACGTGGGCGCCACTGCAATGTACTGATTGCTCTTCATGCTGAACAAGGCCTCATCTGTCTTTTCTGTGGTTTCGGAGGCAGGTGGAGGTGGACACTGGCTACTTTTGAAGTCTCTACTTTCAGTCCTCGTTGTGTCTCTGAGCTCAGGGGCCCCGCTGCAGCATCTCAAACGCTGCCCAAAGACAAAGCTACTTTGTGTTTTTGTTTCATGGCCACAAAGATAGATTACTAATGAGGCTCCAGTCTCTGAGCTCAGATCTAGCTTTGAGACTCTTGTCTCGGGTTTCAGCTCACATTGCAAAAAAAAAAAAAAAAAGACAGAGACTTTATCACTCTGCTCTCATTTCTGCAACCCAAGTAAAGCTCAAAGGGATTTTTAAATATCTCTTTGGGTGGTTTATGGTTTCTCAGAATATATTTAAATACACATACTGCATCAGTGTTGAATTTTGATCTTTCTCTTATTCAGTTGACTTTGTTGTGAACATTATTTCGTTAATATTTCATTCTTTACAATCTGTAAAACTCATAAAGAAAAAGTTATTTTTTATCTAAACTTCCATTTAAATGATTTACGATGAATTTTTACAGTTGTATTGGAGTAGAAATGTTAATTTCTTTGCTGGGAGTTAGATTTGGGTGTTGAATATAGATGAGCAGGCTTTAATAAGTTAAGATGTTGCTTTTTTATGTATTATTTTCTTTATGTATAAATTATATTATACAGTATAATTTATCTAACTGTAGATTCAACCTTGGATGAAATATGTTTGCTGAACCGATTTCTATACAAAAAAATAAAACACTGGAAAAACCTGTTCACCTACAAAGGAGGAAATGACCTCGTGGTTTGTAACAGAGAACAAAACAGAGGATTTAATCTGGGAGGAAATGTGTCTGTGAATGTAGACAAGGGTGACAAACGGGTTTGCATAGTTGCTTGAATGTGATCTGTATCGACCCAGATTTTCTTTGACAGAACGGTCAGCAAACATTACATAAGTGGGTTACAATAATGTGAACACCTGAACAATAAAACACAATCAATACAACACTGCTGCAGTCAATCAAAGTTTTATAATGTCTCATTTAGACTGTCAGTGTTGAACTCCACAGGACAGTCGGTCAACAATTCCCAGGAACAGTAGGCTTTGCATTGCATATTATCATAGAGGTATTTGTGTTATTTTGTCCATCCTAAACAGTGAAGATATTATCAACACTTCATTTGATTGTCTGTGTTGTGAGACAGAATGAACCTGTGTGTTTTAATATTCTACATGTGAGTGGAAAACTTACACATACCGTTTATGGTTTTATAGTCAGCAGTCTGACTGCATATGTTATTGATTACAGCAAATGTGTGTCAAGTGAGTGTTTGCTCAAAGATGTCCCTAAAAAATAAGCTAAAAGCTATAAAATAGGTTTTTAGCATTATATGCATTTCTATGGTACCTTCTATAATAGCTATAAACTATACTAGCTCTTGTCCAATCACATGATCAAAAAAGCAGATTTTAAAAGATTTTAAAGGAGACACTTAAAGCTTTTTGTGATTTTCTGTTATTTATATGCTGTTATGATGTTGGATGTCGATGTTAAACATGATTGTATGTAAAAATGCTCTCTGCAAGTCAAAAGCCAGGGTTTCAGCCTGCTCTGAACACTTTGTTCGCAATGTTTGTTTTCTTTTAACTTTCCCAGCGAGCTGACGTCAGTTTGTCATGCATGTCCATAAATAGCAGTCAGTTCCGTAATCTTTATTGCTGAGGTTTTTGGCGTTGTCCACTCTCATATTTCAGATCTGATTTTGGTTTGAACATGTTCAAGTGAAGAATGAGAAAAAGATGTGAAGTCCTACCACTGTTGTTTGTACGTAGCCATCGAAGCCGGCCAATCAGAAGAGAGTGGGCTCATCAGGAGTGGGGCCTTAAAGCGACAGGAGCTAAAAAGACCTTCAGACAGAGGCTGAACTGAGGAGCTGCTTAAAAGGCCGGTATGACTTGAATAGGGAGTTTTTTTTTAACTGTAAATCATGCAAAGATATTCCAGTAAAATCCCAAAATAAAATTATGGACCTGTAAATGTGCATAATGTGTCCCCTCTGATGTTAACATATCAGTCTGATCCACCTTCAAACATTCACTACTGGAATCTCTAACATGCTGCACAGTAGATTAAATCCTGGAAGAAAACAATTGTCCAGTACACAGTGTGTTTGGCTTATAGCTCTATGGGAATTGTAGACAATTATAGAGCTGAAGCTTTTGCAAGCTGCAAAAATATTACATTATTTTGTGATTCGTTCAGGCAAAAAAATATATATATACATATTTATATAAATTCTGTATTTTCTTCTACTTGTGTTGAATGTGCTAGCAACCCACAATCACCATGTCAACCATTTATCATCAGATAAAAAGCATTCATCAGAACAATTACAGTCGGGGGTTTTTCAATGTAAAAGAACTCATTGTGGCAGTCAGTGCCAAATAAAGGTGGTGACAGATCCTTGTGGGTCAGTCAGCTGTATGAAGGACAGAGCTAATTACATGTGAAGGACAGAAGATTACTCAGCTTTAACTGGACTGTCAGTCTTTTCTAACGAGATAAGATGAATTTACGAGGACGACCCTTTAGCTAAGCCACAGGCTCACTGAGTGGTCCCAGTGTCACGGAGTAGGGTCAGGCTGAAAGCACAATCAGGAATTTGAAATTGCTTCACTGTACCACTCGAGCATAAAACTCCAGCCATCTGACAGATTAATTAATTCATATTAAAATCCTCAAATATGAAGCGAAAACGTCTGACGTACAGTATGTATAATGCTTTGTCTTATGCTGTGTTCCCATGATGTCCTGTAGATGGGTCTTTCATGTTACGTTGACTTCACTCAGAGCAGAAATCAGACATGCAAGGTTTAACTGAGAGTTAAAAGAGCACGAACAAAAGAGCACTGTGGGAGAGAAAATGATAAGAGGCTTAACGTTGGCTCAGTGGCAGTGAATGCTATGTGCAGTGAATTTACTGCCACATGAGACAGAGTAGAAAAAGAAAAGGGAGGTGATTGTCATGCAGGGGGGTTCTTATTGCATTTTTACCCTGCAAAGCATCAGTTGTTTTCAAAATATTAAAGTACATTGGAGTTCCAGAGCAATTTTGTCCATATAAATGTTTAACAAGGTACTTTTATTAAAAAAATCAAATGAGTGTGGCTTGATTCCTTTTGAAATATAAGGCATAAATGTGTTTTTTCTCAGTATAATAGTATTCTTTTCAGAGCTGTAATAATGGTGCATGCAGTAATAACTTTTTAACAATGGCTACATGTACTTAGGTGTATCCCTCCCATGTTTTTAAAGGGAAGAGCTGTAATTAGTTGCAACAGTGATTAAGACCATGGATGTACGTCTACTTCAGGGATCATAATTATCTACATACAGTACAGTTTACACAGAATGTCTGTGTATACTGTACACAAGAAAGTTTTCTAAATCAGGTCCTGGAGAGCCTGATGCACCGGCTGTTTGTAACTTAGCCACGTTATAACTCAAGTGGTAATTAAGGGGAGATTTACGCATGATTAAATTAAACTGGGTTACACCACACAAACTGGCTTTTATGTAGAAGTCAGTTGTTACTTATTTACACACAGTAAATGCCAGGTGTAGTGAAATTAGGAAACTGACAAAGCTAACATTCACTTGGTAACATACTGTTTGACCCCTCTGACCTGACACTTGATCCAAATGCTGTTTAATAATGTTGTAAACTGAGAAATGTTTTAATTTCTTTTGATAAACATAACAGAGCTCAAACTACAAAATGCCATATAATTAGACTAAGTATGTATTGTATACACTTGTAGTAGTATACATTTGTAAATAAAACAGTTATACCTACATTTACATTATTATTATTATTGGAAGTAAAGATTAAGATATCGTTGGGCCCTTAAAACTGTTGTTGATTAAAGTTATGTTATAGCTTGTGATGCTTCTTCTACTAGTGTGAAAACAGCTAGTAGTTACTAAGAATTTAGGAAGGACAATACACAAAAACTCAGTCATGGATTTACGAGTAGTGGGATCAACCCAGTCCCGGTTTAGAAAAGTCCTGTTACTGTGGGCACCATATGTGCTGGGTGAGCCTGACTTTAATTTATTTTGATTTATGGCTCTGAGGGCGAGAGGACATAACCCAGCCCACCCGTGGACCCCCTTTCCCCTCCCCCTCACCCAGAGGTTTTAAGAGTCTGGTTCTCATAGAAAACCTGCATTGATTGTTCCGCTCCACGCCCAGCCCCTGATACAGCAGCAGGGTAGAGTTGATAAGATTTCTGATGGGCTCAAATCTTTAGTTTTTGCTAGGGGTTTCTTTTAAAGATAATGACCTTATCTAGGTCACAAATCTGACACCCTGCAGTTGACAAGACGAAGTGCAACCTATCCACCAGGCAGGTATCCCCAGGCATCCCACAGACGGTGAGCAGATAAAGAGCATGCCTGCTTGCAGACGACTGTGAAACCCAGACTCTGTAAAAAACCCCAATCAATCCTCTCTTATCTATAACTTCTGCTCAGCTGTGGGGCAGATGGTCCTCAAACGTACCACATTTCAAAATATCTGTGATCAGAGTAACCAGGCCTAAAACTTCAGCTTTATAAAGCTGCAGGTTCCTACGGTGAAGGGCCAGCCCTGATTGCCATGGAAATCAAAGCAGATTGAGACGTTCTGGCTGGTAACTCGGGAGTGTTAATCATTCAGGAACATCAATATAACAAACCCCCACCCCTTCCTCATCCTTGCTAAAAAAAGTCCCAGTTCATTATTCAGACTCGCCATTCTTTGCAGTTAATGAACTCCTAGTAGAGACTCCTTATGTTGTGGTTGTTTAAATACCTCCGTCAGTCTTATTGCCAGTATCAGGGGAGTCATGCTGTTTACACCAAGAGGAGGTCAGCAGCAGCTAGCTTCATTACACGAGGAGAGAAGAAAAACAACACACTAGTTGAGACATCAACCTCTCTCATTTAGAGGTTGAATGAAATGGTGTTGTTTAGCGTTGGCCGTAGATTAGATTACGGTCCAATGTGATTCCAATAAGAACAATTTGATTTTGAGGTAATGTTTAGTGTGTGTCGCTGAGAGCAGCTATATTTGGTGTCCCAAAAGGCTCCTCTGAGGAGAGGACATGAAATCTTATCACCACACAGACTAAATGCTGGAGCTGGTTGCACCAGTTATTCATGATTTCAGACTTAGATATAAGAAAACCCCAAAAATAAGTTCTTACTTAGAGATTTGTCATAATTACAACCACTACCAGGTGTGAAAGTGTGTTCAGACAGAATGTGCAGCAAATTTTCACACCATTTGTGCAAGTTTGACCGCTGGACTGTTTGTGTTTATTCACCAATGTACCAGCCAATGTACCAACTGTATGTTAAGAGAGCTATCAACTGATGCACCAACTGTGTCTGTGTATTTGTGTTCAGCTTAGTTTCTGACTGAACTGACCAGACTCCAGTTCTTTCTGTTATTTTCCTCCAGTCTTTCTCCTTTCTCGTCTCATACGTTTATGAGGCAGATTCATAAAGCTCCAGGATATATGTGAATTTTTTCGCTCAAGTTGAATCATTGTCAAATTGCACAGATGCATCAATTCGTGCCCCTATGGGTGAATTCACCTCTACTCACATCTCTCCATTGACTTTATATGCAGTCGCACCATGTCTAAAATTTGCTTCACGTTCTGTCTGAACACAGAAGAGCTTGCTAATACTGATTTAGATGTGGATAGATACGCTCAACACATCTGACCTGACACTTGATCAAAATGCTGCTGTGAATTAGGAAGATCTTAACAAAAATATAATCAAATTACAATAATTTTTGCCAACAAGACAAAAGAACCAAATGACCTAGGTTAGCACAACTGGATATTTCCCAATCATTCTAAACTGCAAATACTACCAACTCTGGAGCATATTTTTATTTCTCCACATGTGCATAAAACACAAAACAAAGACATACTTTGATATAAGACATACCCTTAAGGGTTAGGTTTAAGGTATTGTTTGCCTCCTTAAAGTTTAACTCATGATATATGAAGTCTATTTACTAGCTAGGACTTTTTTTTTTAAGTTTTAATGGTGCAACCCAATTTAGTAAATCACAGTTTGAAACTAGCTAGTATTTTTAAGAACCTAGGAAGAACTTTACACAAACTTAGTGATGGATTTAAGAACATCTGGTGAAACCCAATCCCGGAGCATCGAAGTGACTCAGCAGTCTACAAGGCTGATGTTATCTGCTTATACAACATACATTTTAAATCCCACTCATGACCTTGGCTGCATATCATTCCTCTCCCCCTCCTGTCTATACACTATCTCATAATGCAGACATGCAGTTAAAATATCTTGGAGAGAAGAAGACATATGACCTCTGTGTGAACCCATGGTAAGGCTTCTTTCTTTGGTTTGGGAATTAATTTCAGGGTTGACACCGCTAAGAGGCGTTTAGGTGAATCACAGACAGTATCTGATTTGAATTTCAATTATCACACAGAGGGCAGAGTGTCTAGACAAAACAACTGCCCTGCGTCTTAACTGACAAAAAAGACTTCTGACAAGTGTATAAACCTGCAACAGATGCAGTAAATAATTTAGGATGCACAACACAACAGACATCTTAACTCTTGAATCCTACATGGCAGTTGATTTAAATCTGTGACATCTGTCCCTTCAAAACAATGTCAGTGCTCCCACATGTGAACTGTAGATCTGATTATGTCCATGTCGTGACTGTTTGTGGCTGCTTTAAGATGGAACGTTCTGTACAATTATTCAAGCACTGTATTTGAGTATAAAATTAAGGTACTGGTACTTAACTTGCATATTTCCATTTTATTAGACTTTGACCTTTAATCTTTGCTTTATTGCTTTACCACTTATCTGTACTATCTGTACTTTTATCTGATGGTAGCTAGTTGGTTAATATTTTACGTTTTTCTTTCCTCATTCTCTCCTTACTTTCCTTTGTTTTCTTCTATCCATCCATTTGTTCGTCTCTTTTCCTCATTCCTTCCTTCTTTGCTTTGATTCTTCAACTATGATGAAATCATGAAAAAAAAAATTCAACTTTAAACTGTAACTTCTTGTAATGGAGCCTTTTTGTGGCATTGTTACTTTTGTTTTACTAAAAGGTTTGAATAGCTCTACCAGTTGATCCTGGGTTTTAGATGTGTGTTGTATTTGTCTTTCCTGCAATTTGTACTGTCCATATTGCTGCAGATTGTGGTATTATAATCCTTTTTAAGCTCTGAATCTCGGATCCTAAATCTTTAAACTATTTTGGACCTCTCATCTCAGTGGAATGCTGAAACTGTACCCAACAACGAGTCTGCTGCTCATCATGAATCTCCCCATCAGCCAATGTGTGAACATAAAGCTTTGGACACCACAGCCTAAACCCACCATAATCCCTCATGCCCAAACAAGACCAAAGACAGATTTCACAGGCTTGTGCTTCACAATACCCAGACTGCAGGGGACACAGCTCTTTGTGGACTCGATTTGAGTCTGGACATGGGTGCGTTATGGATGTTGAGTGGGTGTAACTGTGTAGCAGAGGGTTCAAGGTCAAAATGGTAGGGAGAATGAAAAAGTCATTTGCTCATCATCTTGTGCACGCACCCACGCGCACAGATTTCCCCCCGTTGCCCTTCCAGCTGCCTTCAGTCATGCTCTCTCAGACGGAGACTGAGAGGTGAAAGAGCAATCATCACCTCAACAATGAGGCTTTCACACACGCTGAACCAAGGAATGCTACTGCATGAGCACTGTCAACCACCCATGACAAAAGTCACTGTTGCAGCAAACAAGTAGCGTCTAATCGTTTGGATCTGTTCTTAAAAAAAAACAAAAAAAAAAAAACATTTAGCTGTTATATCGTCCAAGTAACAACTCATTTTGGATTTGCTTCAAGATTGAAGGTTAGAGTTTATCAGATTTTTGGAGCAGGCTGCAATTTGGAAGAGTTCACTTAGCAAAGAGCTTTATTTACAGCACAGTAGTCCCACAAACATTGACTATGTTTACATGCACACTAATATTCCACTATTATTGCAACTATGCCAATATTCCGAATTTGGTATGGGTCATGTAAACAGCATATTCTGTTTGGATTGATTTAGGCCTTATTACGGCCTACTTTAGATGTGGGATTTGCCAATATTATTCAGGTTTTAGAAGCATTCTTTGGACATGTATACAGCGCATTCAGAATATGCGTCTCAATTGAGGTTTTTACCGCAGTTTGTGACACACAGCCCTCTTGCCTGTTTACCCCTGTGCAGTCAAAATGACATATGCTGGAGCAGGAAGGCAGACAGAGGACAGGAAGGAGAGGAGAGTGGAGAGCTGTTCAGGGTGGGCTGGAAAAACAGAGCGTGCCTTCTCCACGATGGGGACGGAGGGGGTTGGTTATTATTTTGACATGCAGCCATGGACTGACGGTGACGACTCTGTGTGATGCACCAAAAACACTCAGCAGTGTAGTAAACATCATGGGACAACCTAGATACTGGATGTGTTTGTACCTATAATTTTATAATATCAGTCAATATCACTTATAAACTTATGTTTTTCACCTCGCTCGTTTACTTCACTGCCTGCAGAGATCTTGTGATTCCCATTCCCACTGGAGCAGTGACAAATCCTGAAAACCCTCTGTATGTAAAAGGGAATATTAGTGGAATATTCATTTTCATTAGAAATGTAAACAGCTTGGTAGAAATATTGTCTTTTTCGGAATAAGGGCAAAAACCAGAATATTTTGTGCATGTAAATGTAGTCGTTGTCACCGATCTCAAGCAGATTAGATTATGTATACTGCACTGATATCACTTCATCCTGCAAATTGAAAGTGTTTCAAAGTGTTGCCTGTGCAATGGTAAATGGTCTACTTTGTCAACAGCAATACTCATTGTGTAGATCTAAAATTAAGCATGACTGTGCAACTTCATTGCTGATTCGTGCCCTAAGATTTAATCAGAAACCACTTTTGAGGGATAGTTTACGCAAAATTTGATGTTTTCAAGTTTGAAAACCCACAGTAAAAACCAAGCTAAAGCCCAACAAGCAGTGCATTAACATAATCCAGTCAGTTTTAGAAGGGGTTAATGTTGATGTTTGGCTGACCCAACCGCCTGCGTTTCAGTCTACATTACATCTATTTTGGTGCATGAAATGAGTTTTGTGTGCTGATTTTACAAGGAAAGTAAAAACACGTATGCAGACGAAACTCTACTGTTCATTTCAGTCCTGTCTCTCTCCTGACTTGAAGCATGACACAGAATGCGTTGCCTTTTTTAATATATAACTAAAACCACTATCGTTGCCCGAGCTTAACCAAATGTTTTGGTCGCCTAAACCTCATAACATATGGGATGCGGGAGGTGAACCTCAGTCACTGGTGTCAAAGTTCAGTGCTTCATAAACCAAGCTACTCTGATCTCCTCCCTGTGACTTCAGTGCAAGATGTCACAAAATTTTGCCAGTTAGGGATTATTCTTGAAACAAACATTCATGCAAAATGTTGTCCAACCTTTTCTAAAGGCAAAATTGCCCTCTCAATAGGCACACTTAAAGGCACAAAACCCTGCTGTCATGGAGAGAGGCAGGGAAAAAACAATTGTTCAAAATTAGAATAATAAACTTTGCTTATTTTCTCACCTCCACACACTTGGCCAACGGTTGCTTATCAGATTGCCAGATTGGGAAGTTGGAAGAATTGCTGGACAGGATGCAGCCCAACCAATTCCAGTGTAAGAAAGGTATGAGGGGAGTGAGTTTAAGACGCTGCTCCACAATCTATTATGCACTTTGCTTGAAGCATAGGCCTTTAACTTGAGCCAAGCAGAAATTATGTTTCCTGCAAGATGTATTTGGCAAGGCAGATTAGCATTTAAAAATATTTTACAGGAGATAAGGTTGTTCAGTCTGATTTATCCTCTACCATTTCTCATTTTCAGCAAAGGTTATGAAATCTGCAGATGTTTTACTGGAATCAATAACCCCCCCCCCCAAAAAAAAAAATCTTAACTGATTGCACATCTTAGTGAGTGTATTCAGGTTATAAAACAGAACCTCTGTCTTTTCTGCCTTTGTTCATCTTGCCACAGCTCTCTCCGTCTATCTCCATGGATTCGAAGGATTAATGAAACCGGCTCTTCTGTGCTCCAAAGAAAACAGGAGTACACTTCTCTAGCTCCTCAAACAGCCTCTCCCCTCCTCCCCCCTCTCCCCTTGCAGGTGGCCCCGTTCGCTACTTTGAGCAAGGCTGCAGGGCTGTGGGAGGAATTCACATGTAAATAGGCCACTCGTTCTCAGTAGACTCGGGGAAGAAAAATGAATCCCGTCATGATAACCTTGCATAATAAGCAGGCTAAGAGTATGCATATATTGCAGTGTCCCCTTTTAATTACACAACAGGATAAATCTAAACTCAGCAGAATAAGAACCCCCTAGAGATGGGTTTATGGTAGAGTGCAGTCGTGCAGTTTGACATAAACATTACTGTGTCATGGCCATGCAGAAAGAGAGTCATATGCTATGTGCTTATAATTTTACCTCCTTCATCTACCAACAGTTTGTTGCATTACACCAAATGTGCCTAAACGAAGACATCAGATTTCAAAGGCTTCTTTTTGAACCTTTGTGTGTCTGAGCATGCTAATTCTCTGGAGGCTGGGCAATTGTCAACAGTGTACCCAAAGGTTCAAGGTCAAAATTATAGAGCTGGAAAAGGGCATTTACCCATTGTCTCACACACCCACCCACATATGTATGCACTCACATTTAGTTTCCCTTTTAACTCATACATATTTTGACCTTATTTCCTAGCTAGGATCATTTAAATCTAACCTTAAAGCATATCATGGAGAGCCAAAGTCCCACTCTGCCTCCAGCTTAACTCTGAGCTTTAACTGGGGACATCTTTTGTAATTCTTTCTTGAAGGAAGACCAATGATATGTTGTTTTTAGATTTCAACAACTACAGCTGTAGTTATGCTTTGGCAGCAACTCAAGAGCTAAGCTGTGTTGTGTGAATGGATGTTTATTCTTGAAACTCATAGATTCTCTTCCACCATGTAGGCTAGTTGTTATTGTTGTTGAACACTAACAAGAGTATTATTTTACTTCATGGTTATGTTACTGCTATTTAGAAAAACTGATGAAAGACAGCTCTCAGTGAGAATATACATACTAGCTAAGGCATGTGAAACAGAAGCTAAAAGTGAGGTGGGAAAAGTTGTTTTGAGCATCCAGGGTTCATAAAGTAGAAATCTCTTTCATTTTCTGCATACGTTAAAGTATTTTCAAGGCTTGGATGGACAAGAAACTCCCTGTTGAATCGCCAGTACAAAAGATGTTAGAAAACATCAGGGTTCCTTTGACAAAAAGTCAAAGGTACAAGCCTTTGCACGTAAGAGCTTAAGAACATAAGTCAACAACAACTCCCAAGGAACAGATTCTGGGCCAATGTTCCTTGAATTCAGGAACTATGGTGCTGGTTTTTGTTGTCAACAAAGACGCCCTCTGAATTTGCAATAGCTTCTGACTGGCTTCTTCTCCATGGCAACAGAAACTGAGGCTTGTGAGTACTGTAGTATTTACAGCCATACAAACTGACAAACAAAAACATGATTTCTTAGAAACAAAGTAAACTGATGGCCATGACACCATAAACTCTTTGAGTTATCTTTGAGACTCTTTGATAATTTGTGTTCTTGTGTTGAGCGTGTTTCAAGGGTGTGTCTACGCTGAGGAACATTGGAGGATCTCATTAAATTAAAAATATGACATGGGAATTCACAGTGGAGCGAAATACCTCTATAATCAACAGTCCTCCCACTTTTCATCTTCTATGTAAGATGTAGCATATAAAATATCATTGCTTTACACATGTGTTCACCAAACACACACACAGTAGAACATTTTGTACAGTATTCAGCTGTATGCTGCCCAACCTTGAAAATAACTGCCGAACGCGATCACGCCTGAGGCAGCTCTCAGCGAGAACAGCTGAGATCGCTCCAGTACAGTACAAAAGCAGTAATGGGTGGGAATTCTTGTACGGATGAGTTACTCCAAACAAGACAAGCTCATGACGACACTGCTGTGTGCTTTTATTTAATGTTGGTCGGAGCATTTCCGTGCCAAGCACACCATCTGAGGTTAATGGGTTAATGGATGGCCCCTGGACAAAGAGATTTATTCACCCTAATCCACCTTTCACTGAGGACTTTACAAGTACAAGAATGGATAAAGACTGAGATAAAGGACAGGGGGGAATCCTATCCACGTAGAGGAAATGAACATATGAACAAGAAAAGTGATTACGGTTGTTATAGTCGCGTTAGGTTTCATATGACATATTAAAATGAGTCAGCAAAAACAGAGAAAAGGAAAGGAAAAAAGGTTCGTGATTTACAGAGACAATAACTACACGTAATCCCCTGGTGAGCGCTTCAGCAGATCAAAGGAAATGACCTGAGGTACATACAGCGAAGGAAAGCAGGACAGACATGGATTGACTTATAAACACACACACACACACACACACTGACAACTGACTTGGCTTGCAAAGAACAGGAAGGAGAATGAGGAAAAGTGTGAATGTGCCTTTGCCCTCTTGAGTTTCCTTTCTCGGTAAACAAGTTGTGAAGAGGCACCTGGGCTACTCAACACAAAAACATCATTCATCAACATCTGACAAAAAAAACGGGGCACTCTGGGAGTTTAGCAATCATGTAATTGCAACGCTTTGGGTTTCAAATCCAGCCACGACCCTTGTCTCATACCTCACTCCTCACTCTCCAGCCATAATTCCTGTTCCACTCTGCTTAAACTGCCTGATATAGTTTTAAAAAGCCCAAAACAATTTATAGCAATCAGGTCGTATTCCATTGATTTCAATTATATTCCGCTGTAGCCCTAAGGTCATGCATTTTTTTGGAATCTAGTGCAAAGGATGAGGTTTTTCATTATCAATCTATTTTTAAATGCAACCCCCTTGTGAGATACAGCACCAAAACCCCACATGTAGGTCATAATTATCACATTTAACTGGAACAGATATTTTTATGGTCAGGGTGTTTGGTGATTCAGCCACTGAGCGGTGTAAACTACCAATCTGCATCGCATAGTTATTTTGGAAAGCCAGCTGCTGCACTGGCCTGCTGGGCTTATAGTCATTAATTGTGAGAGCAAATGGCATTAATACACTGGGCTACATATCCACAAAACTCAGTCCAAAAATACTCAGTAATGCTTCTGGCTTCAGTCTCCCACCCCAGCCTGTTGTACTGGGTCTGGACTCCAGACTGCCTTGACAACATTTTCAAGCCCTAAGGACGACCTGTCTGTGCTGTGATGCATCAATGCATTTTTTTCACCCCTTTGAAAAGCAGCAGCCAATAGTTGAAAGACTTTTTTTTTTTTTTTTTTTTACTGTGGACAGCTTTGTATTGTTTCTTAGATGTTAGTATTAGGTCTCATTGATGTGCTCCAACTTTGCTTTTGATGTGTATGATATGCACCATTAGATTGACAGCACCTGTGTCTGTATATCATTAGTTAATAACAAGACATGCAAACAATGCGGCACATCATATACAGTATTTGATGTGAAACATAGCAGACATATACTGTAGGTATGTTGAAGTTCGCCTTAACAGGCAGTACAGGTCTCTAAATCTGCACACAATCATCTAAATGGACCTTGAAGCTTTGGGCGTGCTCCTGTGTCAGCACAATCATTGTGCAAGATGCCTAAAATGAAACCGAGGAAGATTTCTCAAAGTGATAATTAGAGGGTAGGTTGACTGAGCATGTATTTTGTTTTTCGGAAACCCCTTGCATCACATTCACACGTGGCAGTACAAGCAGTCCTGTACTGGAGGACTCGTGGTGGTTTAATCATCCCTCTCAGATTCAAACAAGACTTTTAATGTTCAAGCCTGCTATCACCCAAATGAACTGAAGGTTATAATCCTTACTATCTATGAGCAGCTGCTTTTTAAATAAAAGCTATTTAATAACACAGTGGACAGAATAATAGCCTCCATACCATTGTCAACATTGGTCTAAATATGTTTTATTTAGCAAAACATAATGCATAACCTGTCTAGTGACAATGTGGCCGATGAGGACCACCTACTGTACAGTAGCATCTGTTGTATTTTGCCAAAACATTTCTGTAAAATTCAACACAATATGCTCTATTTAAAAACTGTAAACTCAATAAAAAGTGATACTCTAAAGTGCTTTTGAAAAATAAACTTGAGAGATATAAGACAGCAAACAAATCGATAATAATGCAATAATGCACAATAATACTTTTCTTTCACAAAGAAAGTCCAGTGTAAAAAAATAACAAGTTATAATAACATAAAACTGTAAAATAAAATGTGATGTTAATGACATTTCATTGCCTCTCTGGTGAAATGATGTTCATTCATTTACCAAAATAACCCTTCAACTAGTCAATGTCTTTTCTTAAATTATTTTTGGTAATAATGTTTGGAACAGCCATGAGCCATTAATGAATCATACAGCATCCTAAAAACAACTTCTATCACCCTTCCAGACCCCAAACCATCCGTGCTTTTTGAACCATATAAACTCTTTATACCCACACATGTCTGAGACTTTCTCATCTTCATACTATATTCCTTTTTGTGTCACTTCCTGATCAACAGCATCCTCACAAGACCAAGACCGGGAATCCTAAAGCTCAATTTTGGACTGATAAAACTCAGCGTGTTGAATCTGGACCTGCAGTGGATGCTTGTATCCACTCAGGAGAACATCCTTTATGTTTCCTTCACACATTAAAAAGTAGACAAGTCTTTCTTGTGAAGTTCATCTCTTTTTCTTCTGCTGTCGAAGCACCTTTCTCCGTTTCAGGATCAAGTCATGGAGTCTTTCCAGGCCCTCCTTGAGCCCGTCTCCTATGATGGCGCAGGCTGGCTGCAGGTGCCACGGTGTTGCGGGGCTCAGTTCTTTCAGAGCCAGCAATTTCTCAATTTCAGCCAGTCCAAGAGAGTGTCTCAAGTCCTGTTTGTTGGCCACCACCAGCAGGGGTACCCCTTGGTTTTCAGAGGTCTTGGCGATTTTATGGAGCTCTGTCTTGGCCTCCTCCATGCGCTCTGCATCCACAGAGTCCACCACAAATATGATGCCGTCCGTGCATCGCGTGTACGACTTCCACAGAGGGCGTAGCTTCTCCTGGCCACCAACGTCCCAGAAGTGGAACGTCACAGTCCTGTGGCCACCCAGAGACACTTTGACCTTCTCTGCATTGAAACCTTTGGTGGGAACCGTGTTCACAAACTCGTTGAACTGCAGCCTGTACAAGACGGTGGTCTTCCCTGCAGAGTCCAGCCCGAGGATGGCGATGTGAAAAGACTGGAAGAACGGGATGCTTGAGAGCATGCTAGGTTGTTCTGACAATCCATTCCCCATCTTTCCTCATGGGGAAGGATTAGTGATTTGGGAGATTTGATCCAATCGTCCAACAATAATCCTCAGAGTTGCTTATATTCCAAATTGACTGCAGCAATTACCTGAAAGCATATTGCACATGTTATTAAGGTTGAAACACAGGCTTACAGAAGCAGTAGCACTTAAAAGTTGCACTAATCAATATTTTTATATTAACAATGGATCAAATGACTATGAGTAACGAGAAAGGTATCATTCGTACTGACAAACCAACTGAGAATTAAAAGCGAACTGCCGTTGCCTTCAGTTCAACTGCGCTTTTTTAGCCTCTTTTAGCTTATATTTTGGTTTTCCGGCCTGCAAATTACATAACTCAACAACCTCGTCTCAGGAGGCTGCTGTTTTCAGCAAAAACCTCCTGAACTCTGGCTGCCCGGCACCAAATGGCAGACAAAGTTAGTGACGAGCCAATGAACACTGTGAAGAATGTAGCAAGCTAAAGAGACAGATATTTTTCTACAGAGTGATTGGAGACCAATACAGAGCTAGAAGGAGAGTCACTACTAGACTTCTGTTCGTCCAGTTGACAGAAACTCAAAATTAATGCTAAACTTGCTCCGTATCAACTGGACCATTTGCTAACACGTTCTGCATAACAACTTGATAAGGTTATGTAAGATGTTGTGCTTTCACCCATGTGGCCAAAAAAAAAAAAAAAAAAAATCAATCAATGCAGCCTTAACTACTTGAGTACTAACAGAAGGTTATTTACTTTGGTGAGGCCACATTTACAGAGAAAAACCATCAAAATTACACTGTAAAGTGAGCAGTAAAATTACACCAGCATATAGAACAAATATTTTTTACTTCATGTGTGATATAAGGAAATGTGATGACATTTTAGGGATGACTAATAGTGCTTGATTTTCACATGCAATGCAATTCTTAGAAATGGTTATTTATATAGACAGAGATAAGGGTATTTATTGTTCCTTTCATTTAGTCAAACTACACAGTTGTGCGTCACTTACTATATAAAACAGCCTTTATGATCAGGAAAAGACTTGTGACCTACATATCATATTCATTCTGATATCACCATTTTTATATTATATTGATTTATTACCCTGCTTGAACAGAGCCCAAAACGATCAAACGTTCCATGACAGAAATATACTTCATTTCATACTTGTAGCGTCTTAAGTCACACACTGAGGAGTTTACAGCCACCAAATTTTACTACATAGCCTAAAATGTCTGAAACAGTCAGAAAATAATGTGTTTATAGCCACCTTATTACACTACATTTAATTCATCTATCTGATATGGTATGACTGTTACATTCCTATAGGGAATTAGTAAACTATGATATCCTTCTTAATTGTTTTACATGCTAAATTGAGTTCAGTCTCTAATTACTCAGTATTTTATCTGAATAGCAGTCATAGATGGGTGTTGCACTAAAATCACAAGAGGGCTGACACCCTGAATCATCCAAGTATTCACATGGCAGGTGAACAAACACACATACACAGTTCAGTTGGTTACCTACCAGTCTGTAGAGAAAACAGTAGACCTGCTCTGAACACAATCACGGTCCCTCCAGCGTCTAACAACCTTTTAGATATTCAAGTCCCGGTGTATTTCCACCTCTTATGTCGACAACGACGACTGAAAAACCCTCGCCAGAGACGGTCAAACACTCCCTGCCTGTCCTCGGCGTCCTGTGTGGATCCACCGCTGATGACACTGCTGCTGTGTACGTGTGTGTGTGTGTGCGTCTCCCTGTGTGTATGTGTGTGTGTGCCCGGTTTGGATCAACGCCCACACGGACACTGCGGGAGTATGCGATTGGTGCGAACGCATCCCTCTCTGTCAGCTGATTGGCTAAGACAGCTGTCAATCACAGTTCTGCCCGGGAACCAGGAACACCTGTTGCTCAGTGAGTCTGTCACACCATTTTACGTTTAATATTTAGTTGTTGAGCTGCGGACAGGTTGCAGCCGGTGGTGTGTGCGAACTCCAT
Source organism: Thunnus maccoyii (assembly GCF_910596095.1). Classification (NCBI taxonomy): domain Eukaryota; kingdom Metazoa; phylum Chordata; class Actinopteri; order Scombriformes; family Scombridae; genus Thunnus; species Thunnus maccoyii. Next base: position 6,435,572 of record NC_056542.1, read on the forward strand.
GTTCTTATTAAAGGAACATAAATTGAAAAAAAAAAAAAAAAAAAGTTAAAAGTTCAAACTTCCATTTCGACGACGTTCATAACAAAATCTGTCGTGCCATTAACGTGCAGATAGAAGACGTTTATAGGAAAATGTATTAACCTAAGGTGCTGAATCAATAGCGCTGTTTTGTAGTCCATTCGCGTTGTTTTGTAGTCCATATTAAACCATAAACAAATATTCAGATAGTAGCCAACTAGCTGGTGGTCTCACCGGACATTTTGGACGTTAGCAGTTGACCGTTAAAAGCAAAATTCAAACTTACCGTTGATGCAGCTCGGCGAGTCAGCATGTTTTCACTTTTCTGTCCGTTTGTGTGTGACTGTGTGTGTGAAGAGAGAGAGAAAAAGTGTGTGTGACTGTGTGTGTGTTTGTGCTGCAGTACCGCCCCCATTCATCCGCGTGTTTTTGTTTAAAATGATTGGTCAGAGGAAAAGCACCACAGCTCACTGCAGCCCTCCATGCATGAAGTGTAACAAACACTAACTGGCTTACATAACCTGCTTCTGTTTTAGGTCATCTTTAGTCGGTTTGATTTGTTTATTTTCACACAGATATTCTGAATATAACACATAAAACAGTTTGCATCAGCCACACCATTATATAACCATGTATCATATAAGGGATAGTTATTATATACATTATGTTAGTTCCTGTTCATTAGGCATTTAACTATTAGTTTTTTAACAGTTAAATAGTGACTAATGATTATCTTCTCGATTAATCAATTAGTTGTTTGGTCTATAAAATGTCAGAAAATGGTGAAACATGTCAACCACTGCTTCCCAGAACTTAAGGTGATGTCCTCAAATGTCCTGTTTTGTCCCGGCCAACAGTCCACAACCCAAAGATATTAAGTTTATTGTCATAGAATAAGATTAGATAACTTTATTGATCCCTAGATATTTGTGTGCAGTGCAGAAAACAACAGATAACAACTAGGAGTAATGACGAAATAAGAGGTCAAGTAAATGGAATTCAATACAAAACAATTAATCGATCATCAAAATAGTTGGTGATTAATTTATTAGTTGACAACTCGTTAATCAACTAATTGTTGCAGCTTCACAATTATTATTTAAGGTATTCAGTCGTCTTTCATTCATTCTAAACTGGCTCTAAAATGTTGCATTTTTGTACATATTTTAGGTTCAAGATTCAGTTTTATTGTCATTATACAACACAGGATTGCACAGTGAAATGCAGCTGTAGCCCTCTCCATGCGACACACTAAGAAAATGTATTAGCAAATATTAACATGTTTTCCATTAGAATAGAATAAAACAATAAATTTGGCAATAAAACAGAACAAAGTATATAAAAGTAGCAAAGAATGAAAAAACATACAAAAAACATATAAACATCTAAATAATATGTCCTAATATGATACTATAGTCTATTTTAAAAGTCATATACACTTTCTGAAAAGATCAATGACACTAGTAAATAAAATCTTTATTATCCATGCTGCAATAAGCCTTTTTTAATGAGATGGAAGATTTTATTTCTTTATGTTATGAAAAGATGATAAGAAAAAACATACAGCAGCCTTTGGGGTTCATGCGGTTTAATGCAGTTGCTGATATTCTTTTGATTTTATATTTAGTGTGTGAGTTATGCACAGAGTCACAGATGGTTCATTCAACGGAGCTATTTCAGATATGCTTCGAACATGTGCAGGCTTCATGTGTTTATATTTCTTGGGGTGCCGAATGAGCAGCTGTCAGTGGACCAGTGGGCTTCTTATAGTGGTTCATGACACCACAATCACTGCATGTCTTCTGCCATCATCTTAAAGCTAAAATAATCTCTAATAATACCTTTTTTTTTCATTTTTTTGTGCTTTCAGCTGCGTTACCACTCAACAATAACATACTGTAGCTGTTTTTCATTTACACTGTATTGAAACAAATCCAAACCTTGTGGCTACAACATAAAACTATATGCATAGTCACTGTTGTGCTCCTTAACAATGTCTTATACTCTTATTTCTTTCCTAAAGCATCACTGTTTTGCTGTGTTTTATGATCACAACTGTATTTTATCAAGTTTTTCATCCCTATTTCCTGTTTGTATAGTCTATAATTTGGAACCACATTACACTTTTTTCTAAAGGAAAACAAATATGCACATGTTAAACTAATTAAAAAAACACATTTAAAAAGAGAATCATGATCTGTTTTTCCAGGATTTTGAGAGTTTCTCTTCCACACGGTCCAAGAACGCACTGTAGGCTCCTCGTCTTCGCCGGTGTCTCTGTGAAACAGACATTTAGTGTCAGTATAGGTGTAACATTAAACAGTTGTAACTGTTGCAATCACTGTTCCTGTTTGGTAGACTCAAACAATTATAGCATATAAACCACCAGAAGCCACGTGGTTTTAATCATTTTATTACATGTATATCTTTATTTTCTGAGTATATATTCTTATGGATGTGTAATACTTTGATGATCTTATTTTATTCAGTGGTCCTGTACAGCTTAAGGCAGACATATTACGCTTTTGGTGATTTTTCATCATTTATATACTGTTATAATGTGGGATCTCTATGTTAAACATGGTCAAACTTCCAAACTTGAGGTGAACATATGTAGAAATGCTCCCTGACAGTCAAAGGCCAGAGCTTCAGCCTGCTCTGAATGCTTCGTTTGCAAAGTTACCTCTTGCCCATCAAACTGGTGACAGATTGTGGTTGTCATATTGTCTTGGTTGCCTTGGTTGTCTTGAACAACCTTGTTGCTAAGGTTGTTCTACGGCTTTTTCACATTGTCCACTCATATTTTGCATTGGATCGTTCTCGAACATGTGCAGATGTAATTGAGAAATTCACATTTTGCGTAAAGAATTAGAAAAAGTAGTGAAATGCAACTACTATTGTTTGTTTATGTGGCATCCAGAGCCGGTAGAAGTCTGCCAAGGGGCAGCATCGTGGAGTCGGCCAATCAGAACAGAGTGGACTCATCAGAAGGGGAGCCTTACAGACACAGGAGCTAAAATGGCCTCTTTCAGACAGAGGCTGAACTGAGGAGCTGCATAAAGGGCCAGTATAAGATAAACAAGGAGTTTTTTGAACTGTAAATCATGCAAAAATATTCCAGTAGAGCTCCAGAATATAATTATAGACCTGTAAATGTCTATAATATGTCCCCTTTATAGGGCATATAGCATGCTTTTTGTTATTTTCTGTCATTTATATACTGTTATAATGTTGGATCTCTATGTTAAATATAGTCAAACTTCCAAAACTTGAGGTGGACATATGTAAAAATGCTCCCTGAAAGTCAAAAGTCAGGGCCCCAGAATAAAAATATAGACCAGGAAATGTACCTCTGACAATGTTTTACTGTAATCACTTGTCATTTGTAGTTTCACTTGACCACTATAATCAACATAAGTAAATACTGCCTTTTGATTTTTACAGCACACAATATGTGTATATTACATTACATACAAGTATTAGAAGTGGCTTTTTATGTAGCTATGATGTTGCAACACTGACTGTGTAGGAAGCTGATTTTGGAGGCCAGGGTCGGTGAGGGAGCATGAGCCTCGCATCCCATCTAGGCTCTGCAGGTTTATAGGTGTTCATCCTTGTCTTGGTGTCCCTCGAACTAAAGTCTGACTCTGATCTGGTGGTACGCACTGGAATATAAAAGATATTTATTTATTAATTTGTTGGTGCAGACATTGTATTCAACAATGTACGGAAACAAGCTTTTGACTGGGTAAGACTAAACAACTCTTGTTTAAATCCTGTTGAGTGAAACTCTCAACTCATGATCCAATAACAGGCATTTTTTTCTTTTGTGTGCAGACTTTGGCACGAAATGTATTTGTTCAATGACTGGTGGTGACACAGTTTAGAAGTAAATTCAGACTACAAGAGTCTGAGACAAAGTTGAAGCCATAATTAACTCAGAGAAAGAACCACTTACTGATGTCGAGGTGCCTTAATTTTAAATTGAGGTTACCAGGGTCCCTCTCATAAGCAGTTACTACGTCTGGAAGGTCTTCATCAAGCTGAAGTGAGGTAATAAAAAGAAAAAGTTCATTTTCTTCAGGTCAATCATTTGTGTGTATCGCCATCTTGTGGTCAAATCAAACATTACAACATGCTGTCCTCTCTCATATTCAGTTCGGTCTGTATATTCATTCATCATTATTTTGTCTTCAAGGTAGACACAACAAACATATATATTTTGTGTTTACAGACACTTACCGGTCTGAAGTTATGAGGTTTGTGGTTCTTGAAAGGCCTAGTAGGGTATTTCCCCCTCTTGACGTACATAAGCTCAGACTCCAGAGCATCAGGAGGCCGATATGATGTGATGAACTTTGGAGAGTCTTTCCTCTTGTGACTTTCATGTAAAACATTTGGCAGAGATATTCCAGTTCTCCACTTTGTTTCACTTGGTTGTGATACAACTAGATTTGGATGTGGCTTTCTTTCTTTCTTTTGAGGAACTGACAGAGACCTGTACAGTTTAAGAGAGAAATCGGGTGGCTTGATGCTCCACACATCGCCTCGGTTCTCAGTCTCGGGGAGTGTGAACCATTTGCTTCTTGCTAAGGAGAGATCCTGACTTGCAGAGAACTGGATTTTTTCTTCAAAGCGGACTGAGGACAGCGGGTGCAACAAACCATATGGAATCATTTTGACTTGTTGATGGACAAATTAGTTATCTGCTTACCTTGAATTTCATGGAGATATCTACTGGCCTGTCAATTTTAGACACTTAGAAGTTTAAATCCACAGAGTTTGAGGTTGAACTGTTACTTCATATGTCAGGAACATAGCAGTGGCCCCAGGAGAAAGTAACAGACAGTGTGGCACAAGAGCTGATTACAGACACAACACATAAAAAGTGCTGCTTGGTAACCAGCAGCTTTAGTCTTAACAAAAAGAATTAAGTTAAGTGGGCTGAGCTCAGTTGGACATTCAACAAAAGCAGAAATCAGGAACTTAGCAACAGTGCAAACAATGTGCCCTCTGAATAGCAATGCACCTTTTAAAAACCCATAGAAACAAATTGTGTGTGTATTTCAAAACTTTAAATTTTAAATGTAGTTTTACATTTATAAATTTGACATGTGGAAAACACTCATGTTGTTCAGTGGTGATTATGACAACATCATCAGATCATCACAAGTAAACATGGATATTTGCCAGTTTGCGATCAGTTTGAGTGCACCAAATGCCTCAAAGAGTAAACCTTTACTCTGCTGGATTAACAAACTCCAAATCCAAAACAGATTCCTATTTAGGTTAGTAAACAATCCAGTAGATAGTCATGCTTTCCTTGATGAAGAAAACTGAGTGAACTAAAAATCCCCCACACACTGCAGGTCAGCCGTACTGACTTTATTTAATTATGACGTAAGCTAACATTAGTAATTAAATAAAGCAAGTACAAGTGACAGGCAGTGTGCAGGATATCTGGTTCAGATCTTTGTTTATAGTTTAGAGTTTTTGGTCCTGCACACCCATCATTAAGCTTATATGGTGTGCAAGAACTTTGTTGAAGTTCTTACTTTAGGAAGGAATTTGTCATATTGTGGGGAATCATCTTCCATCTGATGTATCCAAAAGGCTTGTCATAAATAGAGTTAAGACTTGGTTTTTGGTTAAAGTAGAAATGATGCATAGATCAAGGTTAGGGTAAGGGTAAGGTTTAGGCATGTAGCAGTAACGGTTAAAGCCTCTATGTTTCACTGAGATTTGTTTTGTTTCTCCTTTATTTAACCAGGTAAACATCTTAAAACCTCTATTTGTAGAGAGACCTAGCCAAGAGAGCAGCATAAAAACATTGTTTACAACAAATACAAACATATACAGGCTAAGACAAATGCTACATGCTATGAAAGGGTATAGACAATATCCACTTAAATTCATAAACAGGTATGTATTACCAAATCTAAAACTAGAAAACACAAGTTCAGAAGCAAATGTACATTGTTCCGGGAGGAAGGAGCAGAACCAACAAAAAACTTATATTGTCAGAATAACATGGAAGATCCTATAATCTCATAAGATTTTAATTATCACATATGGCCTTTAATGTTGAGTTAAGTCTTCAGGGAACTCATGACAGTCTGTATAATGTTCTCACAAAACAATTGTATGTGTAATGTTTAAATGACTCCACTAGATGGCAGCAGATACCGGAGTCAAGCAGTTGTGAACAGTCAGAAAACAGATGATACTGAGTGCTATTTTCAGTTTTTAGACAGAAGCAGACAGTTCAGTCCCCCACTAATTCTGGTTTTATAAAATAGTTGTTAAGTTCAGACTGAGCAGAGAAGATGAAACACAGCTAAGTAAGCAGTAGGATTCAGTCTGTGGCCTGTGTGGCAGTGAAGAGGTGAACAGACTGAGAGGAACAAAGGTTGAGCTTTGGCCACCTGACTTTAAATTCATTTGAAACAGTCCTGGTAACTCAGTGTACTGCAGCATAATGAATGCTTACGTATGTAGGGAGTCTCAAGAGACAGGCTGGGACTTGGCATGCAGAGATGATGCTTCTTCCAGATGCCCTCCGTACTGCAATCACTCTGGATGAAAGCTGTTTAATGTCTGCTACATAAGACATTTTTACAGACTAAACCTCCCAGAAAAGTCAGGGAAATAGTCTGGAAAGGAGCTTGTAGTAAAAGGGAAGGGTACTGTTTTTCCTTTATGCTTTGAATGATTAATTAGTGTAGAACATCTGGCTTCTGAAGTGATCAAATCTCACTATATGTGAATATCAAAAATATTACAGTACAGCAAATGTTTTCCCCTTTTTCCTGTATTATGGTTGGTTGTTAATCAACCTTTCTTTCATGTTGGACTAAGGAGATGACTGACATGCAGCTCCCACTATGTTAAAGTCCCTGCATGCTGTTTATGACTCATCAATTAGATTTATTACTGATGATCCCATCTATAAACATCATTGTGGTCTTTATCAGAAAGCTTTCCTTTTTATTATGATTATGACTATAGATTATTATAGACTTTTATCATGATTATGATTAGAATCTCGTTCTTTTTTGTGAAAAACAAAGAAAGAGGCACACTCGTGATGGAGGGCACTTGCCGTCAGTGTGTTAATGAGTTTAAAGCTGCACTTATCAATAGTTTTGTAATGGATGAAAAGACTACTCACAGAGATTTATCACTCGTCCCTGCAATTTCCCCTCAGCTCAACAGAGTGTTTTAGTGTCTTTCAGCTCATTGTTTTGGTATTTGGACTCGCAACTTTACTGTTTTGGTTCACTCTCACTGCTCTCAACAACCCAAAGACCACAGCAGACTACCTGCCCAACACCAAACAACAATAGTGAGGCATTTAGCAGTTAAAACAGCAGATATTTCCCCCAGGAGCTAGAGGTAGAGAGTAAAACAGAGCTAGAAGGAGAAAGAATATATAATAAAAGAACTCAGCAGGTGGCCAGAAAACAACAACAAATGAATGCTAATGTTGCTCCGTGTCTACTGAATGTGTAAATAGACAGGTGTTTAAATAAAATACAGCTTTAAATAATACATACATGTAACTATAAGCAGACAGTACAGAATGAGTGCTCACTAAAATAATACCATATGGAATAAAAAAATCTTCTTCATACATATATTTGTATGTATGGTTGCTCTAAACATGGAGGACAGAGCTGGTGGACACACTGTGCCTTGAAAGAGCCAACAATGTATTATTATACAGCATTTAGATCAAGTGGATGATTTTTTTCTAACTCCATGATGAACTGCTAATATATTTTTTCCAATTCCTGACTACAGCCAAAACCTGGAAATGATTTAATTTTCATTTCACTGTTTCATTAAAAGCTATCATAACTTACTAGAGGTCAGGAATCCTTTAAAAATATAGTCTCTCTTTTGTCACTGATCAGGACCAAATGTGTTATGAGAGGTCATAATGGTAGAAAAACAGTAGTATAAGAGGTCATAGCTGTGATTTACAAAGGCAGAGGAGATCCCCTCATGTAAACACTGATCTGTATGCTTGAGAGTTTATCCAGACAGTTGTCACGGCAATCACTTTGTTTGTACCGACTGGGACAGCTGACTCAAGGGGGCAAAGGCAACAGGAAACCTGAGCTGAGACCAAACAGCGCCTGTCAGGGAGCTGACCTCCTTGCCCCTGTAAAACCAGGAGCCTCCACCTACATAGGCTCCTTTCGACCTCTGGCCCTGCAGCTCTGTGTCTGAAAAAGTCCTGCCATTGTATCCAGTGACATTTACAGCCACTGTGCAATCAGTGGTTTGGCTGAAACAATTATGGGAGCCTTTTGTCAGACGTGACAGCCCGAGATGCTACTATTGACCCTGCTTTTCAGAGTCGTCTCTACGTCACTCTGACAACATGATGGTGCCTAATTGCATTGTTGTTTGAACACAGAGAAAAAGCACTACAGATAAGTAATGCTGCAATACACAGAAGCTTGTAAATTATAGCTACGTAACTGCTGGAGGAAGTAGAAACAAGCTGAGATTGAGGATCCTAGGCTAAGCTAAAGACATGGTTTCCCACATACTGGTTTCATTTATGGACTCATTTCCAACGTCTGACTGTGTGTCAGGACCTCCATCTGTTTTTACTGTTGTTTGAGCATCGTTACTGAGACAAGAGAAGATTTCTGGTTTTTGCCATCACTGCCCATCCCATCAAATCAGACGCTCTTCCTTCCTTTTCCTCTTTGCTTTCATCTTGGCTCAGATGGAGGAGGGGATATGCTGTAAATCAAACGATGTTAAATGAAATGCGGTAAATCCTGAAATGTAATAAATGTGGATAAAACAGACTCATACAGGGCTAGTTATGAATTTGTGATACTGATTTCATTCATTGGTTTGGCTTTTTGATTTGCTATTTTGTGATGAAGGGGCATTATATTATTTTTTACAGTGCACATTTTCCCTAAACTCCCACATCTGCCTCAACTTCCATAAGCAATTCCCTAATTCCTGAGCTCGGGAAATGACAATTCAATAGTACAAGTCATTGTACAGTGCATTTTACAGTAGTTTTGGTTGAAATCTGATGTTAAAAAGTAGTCGAATTTGTTGAGAACACTAGGTTTGTTCAGAATTTAAGCACAAATAAACGCAAAAGAGATGCTTTTGCAAAGTAAACTTGAAGTTGTGCAACATTGTCTGGTCTTGATGATACAGTTGGACTAAAATAGGCGTCCCACTCGGGTTTCCTCAGCACCAAAACAGCCAAACTAACCATAGTTGTATTTTTAACATCTATTCTTAAGCAAAATTGTTACTAGACGGACCACATGTAGCAAGAACCTACCTCATACACATACACATTGTGAGGAGCTCTTTATAAATCTACAAAGAAGCAAAATGTGCATTTATGTCTATTGATACTATTGTTAGTGTATAAATGTGTATCTCCTCATATTCTACTACTGTATGTAATTCTGCTTGTGTAATTGTTGTGTATCAGTTTAAAACAATAAGGTGAACCTTGAAAGAAGTTCTTGCTCTTTGTTTCTGAGTTGCTGACACCAAACTGTGGAGTTTACTGTCATAGTTTTAGTTTCTGTAACGTTTTAGACTCTCAAATTTTATTGTAACTGCACTGGAGATATGTCAGTCATCATGTCATCTAAATTCAGCATCTACAGGAGAAATACACTTACAAACAAGAAATAGTCCCAGAATTGTTTGTTATGTCACAACTAACTATTTTATAACTGTTATAGTCTTAAGTTATGTTTGACTCTGAAAGAATATTGATTTGTTACTGGATCAGAGTGAGTGTGTAGACATTGTTTGCATTGTTGGTAGATAGTGATGAGTGGTCAGTCTGGTTTGTGGCATGTGATGGGAGGCTGGATGTCGGGGGCTGAGGCAGGAATAGCTCGTGTCATGACCCAGCTGCTCTGAGGTCACATTTGTCCTCTACAGTAACCAAACACAAAACAGTTCCTTCTGCAGCGTGGCCCAATCACAAAACAAACCCAAACTCAGCAGTTCTGATATGTTAAGTACATTTACCAGTAATCAAGTATTGCATTTTCATTTTGGGAGACTATTTTTTTTCTCTACTGCAGTTCAGAAGGAAATATTGAACTCAGTACGCGACAAAGGATTTATCTGATAGCTGCAGTTACTTTGCAGAGTAGATTTTACATTTAAAACATGAGATAAGCTCTAAAAATACAAATATAATTTTGTTTTTTGTCTTTTCTTTCTTCCTTCTTTCTTTCTTTCATTATTTCCTTTTTCTGTCCTCTGTCTCCTCTCCCTCTTTCCTAATATTTCTCCTTCTTCAGGAGATCTGACAGCAAGCACATCCTAGTGGCCTAGAGGTTTAACATACTAACCTTGTAGTAACAACACCCCTCATTTAAGTTTATTCCTTCACTCTGTCTGATGAAGGAACAAAATGCCCCAAACGTATCTAAAAGCCTGTAAATCCAAACAGAAAAAGTAACTCTATTCCTCTGTACAATGAGTACTTTACTTTTCATTTACTTCACACTTGAGTACATTTACAACTTTTACCAAAGTAAAAATTAAAACGCAGGACTGTTTTTTTTATAGCACAGTTATTCCCAACTTGTACCCTTCTGCAACCCACTAAACTCAACTGTACAACTGACCATCAACCTGAGTCAGTTGTAACACATTAACACCATGTGTTGCAATGAGAGTGTGTGAAAAAAAAAAGGTTGAAATAGTTAGCTAAAAGTAATTAGCTCAAAGTTATGAATCAACAGTTGAAATCATTAGCTAAAAGCAATGAATAAACAGTTGAAATTGTTTGCTAAAAGTAATGAGCTGAAAGTTATGATCTAACAGTTGAAATCGTTAGGATAGAAGTAATGGAAGTAATGGATAAACTGTTGAAACTGTTAGCTAAAAGTAAGGGCTAAATTGTTGTATGTTGGTTATTTGAAAATATATTCTTACAATATCTGTTTTAGATCAATAATAGTGCTATATAACATCCAGTTTGTAATCGATTCATACAGTAAGCACATATTTGAGTGGTGCCAATGAACATCAGACCAAAAAATGTTGGAAACCACTGATATAATACACCACTTTTCCACTAAGGTGATGCCACTTTTACTTAAGTTTGGGATTTGAGAAATTTGTTTGGATCCACAATCCGAATCCAAGTAGTTTGGGTTCAACTTTCTCCATCGTACCACCTGGATGATTAAGACAAACCTTACTTCTCCAACTGTTGTCAAAACAACATGCGCTTGTTAAACAAGACAGTTTGAGGAATTATTACATGATGTTTTCCAAATCTTCCCCACAGGGGCCCAACAAAGGCAGTAGGGAAGCCCATCACCCCAATGTGCTTGAGACCTAAAAAATAAGCACTTTCACCTTTTTACTGAGTGTGAGCAGCCTCAGGTGGGCTATAAATCAGAGAGCTGATTTAGTCCTGTAGATGTGTTGAATTATTAATTTCAGCTGATGTTTGTGATTTCCCTGCAGGTGATGGAGGGAGACACAACAGCAAAGAAGACACAGAGGAAAAAACTGGGAAAATGTACCTGCACAACATGGTGTTGGAGGATTTACTGTACCTGGCTCCTGAACATGTTGGCTTGGTTCTGGTCCGACTGCTGTAAACCACATCATTATTCAAATTGTCAGTGGTAAGTGGAGGAGCTTATAGGTGAATCACTACATGTATGCATCATATATTCATTCATCCATTCATTCAAACCTCATTGAGGTTGTCCTCATTTGCAATGATGTTGAGAAACAGAGTTAAATACAAAACACGTGGGGTTAAATAGATCAGAAGAAGAAAAATACTCAGTGAAAACAATTGCACACTGAGGTTAAGTGGTTTGAGATTGTAGTCTTGAATTGTCCAGGGGTAGCGAGAGTGTTGATCTTGAGGATGTGTTTATTCCATGTGTTTGGTGCACAAAAAATAAAGGCAGTTTTTTCAGAATAAACCTGGAGGACTTGAAGGGTCCCAAGGTCCAGTCCAGCATAGATGTTAGGGTGGTAAATGTCCATCAAGGGCTTTATGGATAAAAAGATGCAAGTGTTGCAAATGTATGTGTGTGTGTGTGTGCATATATGTATAAGTATGTATATATGTATATATGTCACTATAATGGTTACAAATAAAAATAATAATTTTTGACACTGAACTTCCAGTGAATGATTTATTTGTGCCAGAGTCTTTTATTTTCGTGTGCTTTTCTTCTTCTTGTGTTCTCCTCATGTACATTTTAAGACTTTAAAGTTGTGCAATCAGTTTTCCTGTCAGCGGTAGAGGTTAAGGTAATTATATACAGTTTGCAGTCCCTGCATCATTTAGCTGATATCACATTCCCCGGGGGACGCTGAAGTGCTCCCACGTCTGCAAAACTGATTATAATGAGAGAAAATTGCACAAAATGAGTTTGTGTGTAGATTAAGGTATTAAACGAGGCAATTATCCTCATTTGTTTACTGCTTCTTTTTTTTTTTTTTTGCTCCCTGGATTTAACTTGAAAGGTACAAACTCATGCATGTCATGTACTGTGTGTTATATGTTCACTTGACACAGATTCATATTTTCCATCCAGGGGGGCCAATTGAGATTTAATTGCTGGTTGTGTAAGTCGAGGCATGAGGAGACAGGAAGAAAGTGGGTTAAGGTTTTTTACCTGATGGCTATTCCAGGCTCTTACCAGGTTGATGGTCCAAGAGATTTACGAGGGAGGGGTTATATCCCTCCGCCGCCTGGGAGTAAAACAGGCGAGTGTCTCAACAAGACAGTCAGGCACCTTCATGTACTGGGAGAAGTCTACGACCTGCACAGCTGTCAGCTTCCCATTAGTTCTCTTTAAATCCTCTGAAATAACTGTCCAAAGGTTTATTCATCGTTAATCACAGAATATTATCTTACTGACTTTATTGAAACTTTACAGTTCACGTCAACTGTTCACTTTATTTCAGAAATTGTCCTCCTGTTGATACTTAGCAAAATCATCAGCCTGAGACATTTGAAGACAAAATGCCAACCAGCCTCTTAAATGTGGCCTTTTAAAAATGCTTCTCTCTGTTTTAAATCAACAAAAATGTAATATATTTGGGTTTAAGATTGTTGGTTTGATAAAAGAAGACGTTTAAAGATGTAACCTTGGGCTCTGTGAAACTGTGACGGGTGTTTTTCATTATTTTCTTATATTTTATAGATAAAATGATAAATCACTTAATTAAGAAAATAATGGGCAGATTAATTGATGGTGGAAATAATTGTTTGTTGAAACCCTTAATTCTTACAACATGCAAACAAAATAGAAAAGAAAATATTGATTCCTGTTTGTAATTGACTTTATAATGATAATAATTTGATGACAGCAACCTCTTATCATATCAGCATATAACTGTCCAAAACAACACACAGCTTCTTCTCCTTCTTCTTATCTAACATCTCAGAGTTAATCCCACAAACTAATATCCAAACCACTTAATGAGGAAGTTCAGTTTTGTCAAAATGCCTCCAGAATTGACAATTCCCCAGAATTGTGTTTCATATTTCCTCCCCGAAAGAGATCAGTTTCAGGTGTTTGACAGAACAATCAGCTCCAGCTCTCCAGCTCCTCCCGGTGAAACTCTATCTGAGGAGCACGGCTGCAGTTAAAGCGTGAGAATGGAAAACGAGCAGTTTGGAAAAGGACGTGAATGTGATATCTTGCTTATCCAAAATCCCACTCTTTGGCTGAGGCCATTTCCCTGAAAAATGCAGCATCTGTTTTAGTGGTTTGGAGTGGTGACTAATGAAATATCACTGGCTGGCCAGTGGTGAGCCTACATGATTGGACCATCAGTCTGCTTCTCTCTCCCTTTAGAAATGGAGAAAAGAAATTTGGAGAGTTGTACACGCATAAATTGATTCAGATTATTGATTTTAAATGGCTCAGAATCATCGCATGATTGATGAAGCTTTATTCTAAAGACTTTGCCAAACACGTAGGTGTTTTGGAAATCCCTATTGTTTGGGTAGTCATGGTGATTTAGGTTTATGATGCTTTACCCCCGTAAATCTGTCTGTTTAATATTATAAATGTAAAACTTTAGTAATGAAGCAGTTTTATTAGTTTTAGGTGCATTTCGACTTATTAATTTTTAACTTTTCCTCTGGACATCCTGATTCACTCTCGATACATTTTGACTTGTAGAAAACCTGTCAAAACAAAAATGTGACTGTCAAGAATGAATCAGGATGTCCAACATTTTTAATTCCCATAATTATGTATTTCTTTGTCTGATTTACTTTTTTTTTTAAAAGTGGTATCATGTTATTCACATTTTAAGTTCACAAATGCTCTTTGTTGTTGTTTTTTCACATTGTTTAATCAGCTTTAATTGATAGGTCAATGGACAGAAAATTACTATTCTGATAGTTGGGTAATGGTTTAAGACATTAGTAAGTCTCATTTCCTGTTTCCAGCCTCTCAACTTTGATATTTTGCTGCATTTCTTTGTCATATGTGAAACTGAATATCTATAAGGTTTGATCTGTTTGTCCAAAACCCAAAGACAAGCTGAAGACTAATTTGAAATGTAATAAACCAAATGATTAATCAATTAATTGAGAAAACAATCAGCAGATTAATCGATAATGAAAATACTCTTAAGTCACAGCCCCTAGTACTGTTTAATGCATATGGTCCTTGCATGAGATAACTTGTTTTCCTGTCACATAACCACAGGGGAAAGCAAACAAAATATGAAAGAAAGATGAAATGTAATTTAAGTTTTTTGTAGCACGTCTACAGTCAGAGTCCTGCAGCTCGGTGGCAGATGTGTGCAGAGGTTTGGAGGTGTGGGTCATGGGAAGGTGCACCGTTGATGCCCCTCCTCTGTGATGCTGCAGCAGTCTGTGGTCAGCCGCTGCAGTCCGGCGTGTCGGAGCAGCCGACAAGCTTCTTCCACTCTGCAACAAGAAGTGACTTTAACAAGCCGTCAAGTGTCTCCGGATTTCCTGCTGCGGCTGTTTGTGTTGGGAAAACGTTAAAAAAAGAGACAGAAAACAGATAGAAGACGGTGCCACAGAACAGACACAAGACTTTGGGGGTTAAACGGTGCCAGTGCTCGCGCTGTTTGGTGCTCGCTCGCGCTGTTTGGTTGGCAAAGTCGCGCGTGTGACCGCTGCAGGACGATGAGACTTGAAACAGTTTGGAAACTTCTTCCGTGCCTTGTGTTGTTACTTCCTCTCGCAATGCACGCTCAAGCAGGTAAGTTCAACCATAAGTTATTCAAATACTTTGACAATTTATAAAATATTTGCCTCCCTGTGTGCTGTTTTCATACATATAATGGACAAAACATCTTGTTTAACTGCTCTCTAGTGATGATGAGGACTGGATTCCTTTCCTTAGTAAGAAAAATCACAGTTTACAAACCAAAAATGGGATGAAAAATCAGATTTAATCACTTAATATCAAGTAGTACCTCTAGTAGGTTTTGTCCTGTTGCCAAAAAGAAGCTGACACCATCTCATCCATCATGGAGCTGTCATTCAAGGGCAAATACTGCACCTCCAAGTCTCATGGTCAGACTGTAATCTAATGAGCTATCATTAGCCTTTAGCTCCCGGCTGCCCCCCCCCTCCCCCTCAGACAGGCAGACAGGAGGTGTGAGTTCCTGTTCAGGTGATGAGGACTGAAGTGACCAGGTGCTGAGATTGAAAGATAGAAGGATGTCTTGGTCAGCTCTGACATCACCTGTCGTCACCCTCAGCGACTCGTCCGCCTGTCACCGCTGTGGCAGACTCAGTCAGACTATCACCTTTCACTTGACCTCTCAGGTCAGGGCCGAAAACTTGCTCTTTGATGAAGCAGAGGCCGGTGCTTCTGAGTCCCAGCTTGTGTCTTTTTCCCTCTTTTTACTCTGACTTTTTGTGGTTGTATATTTTTATGAGTTTTATGGTCATGTTTCAACTCCTATGGTCACACATCATAAACTTCACGCCTCCTCTTTTTGACCTCTCTCATCACCTGTCTTCACTTCCTAATCTCGAGTTAACATCCCTCCCTAATTTCCTGCACCCTGTAGCCATTAGACTGAAATTTATATTACTATTTGAGTTCCTCCCCCTAAAAATATCTGAGAAACAGGCAAATGTGTCACCTTTTGCCACTTGCAACTCCCAGAAAACTGTCTTTTCTCTGGATTTGTTTCCTCAGCTGACTTATTAGGATTCACTGTTCATTGCTCCACAAAGCAACAGGTTTGTGATAATTAAAATATTTTCGGGAATATGCAGATAAAGAGCCTTAAGGTGGATCCTGCTTTACCTGATATTGAGGCCTCATCCTGATGAGGGGCCCTGTGTCATAACCTAGTTTGAAGATCTGGTACTTCAGTTTTGTGTGTTGTTGCATATTCCAAAGTTAAAGAGGACATATCATGCATATTTCCAGGTCTGCATTTATACACAGGGGCTCTACTGGAATATCTTTACATAATTTACTTATTTATCTCATACTGGCTCTTTATGCAGCTCCTCAGCTCAGCTTCTGTCTGAAGCTTCAGGAAGCTTCCTCCAGCTCCGGAGGCTGCAAAAAAACCCAGTAATAGTAGGATTTTCACTTCTTTTTGTCGTTCTTTACTCAAAATGTCACCTTCTCAAATATATCTGTACATGTTGGAGCTGAAATCTGATCTGAAATATGCGGGTGGAAAAGGTGAACAACCCGTGGAACAACCTTAGCGACGAAGACTACAGTATAGCCGGATGTTTGTGGGCAGGTGGAAATGATCTGACGTCAGTTCGATGGGGAAGTAGAAGTAACTTTGTCAAAAGAGCATTCAGAGCAGGCTGAAGCCCTGGCTTTTGATGTGCAGAAAGTTTTTTTTCATATGTTCACCTCAAGTTTTTCAACTTAAACTATGTTTAACATAGATATCTGACAATATAACAGTATATAAATGACATAAAATCACAAAAAGTATGATATGCCTCCTTTAAATTGTGCTTGAAGGTCCTGAAAACATTTTTTTCTGAGCTTCTTACTTCAGCGATGGAGTCTTACAATCAAATCTGACCAACAACACAGTCATGATGATGCAGATTAGATGAGTTTAGGGTGTTAAAATCTCCATAAAAATGAATTAATGGGTTTTTTTTCAAAACTGACTTAAACTTCAGCTTTAAATCTCATTGTTGCTCATTTATTCATGGATATTTAATGTGGCAGAGAAATACTTAAGATTTGAAACCAGGCTTTAATCAATTTAGCACATAGCAAACACCATAGCAGGTTAACTTGGCCGTGCTGATGAGGTTTCATCTTAAAATCATGTTTCTCTCTGACCACTTCTTGTAGTCACAGTCCCATCTGAGTTTCACACATGGAAATGGTCACAACAAAACACTTGTAGCCTCTAGTCAACAGGTCTCCTCGACATCTTTTCATAATCCTCGGTCAAAGTTTTGTGCAGATGTGAAATGTCCCTGTTTTTATTTTTATTGACTGCTCTAATGATCACAAAGCACTCAAACTGTGTGTTTAAGAGTCGTCTTTTAACCTTTAACCTGCTGTCACCTTTTTCTTGCCTCTGTTGCAGATTTAGGACTTCCTTCCACTCAGCAAAGTTTTAAAGAGGATGTCTTTCATTTAGAGTTTTTTTTTTTTCTTTCTGAAATACCCCCCAGGATTTACTTTGGTATGATCCAAATAAATAGTTGCCTTCATGTTTTATATTCAAGTACAAGATTCTTTGAAGTTTTTTAAAATGTGCTTATCATAAACAAAAAAGACTGATGTCTCTGACAGTGTTACGACAAGCCGATGAATACCAAGTACTTCCTCCCTTTATGATACATCTCATGTGAAGCCATGTCTTAAGATGAACCATATGGACATCAACAGTCACATCCTGCTTAGAAATGTATTAATAATAATGCTGTTAGGTTTGGCTGCAGCTCAGATCTTCATCGTTCTGAAGCTCTTTTATTCAATAAAAAGATGATGTGATTCATTAGTTGAAACCTCTAAACTACAGATGACATACCTGATTATGACCTGATGGGGAGAATAGATCAAAAGGGTGCAGGTGTGAAAAGATAATTTCATCTTGGTGTGTTAGCCGAAGCTTTTTTGCACTATTGGGTTCACATTTTTTTGTACATAAAATCAAATGATAACATCATTCTTTCTTCCACATGATCTGTGTGCAAACCTCCATGCTGGGCAGCGCTGCAACTTATTTATCATCTTTGAAATTCAATTTCAAACATTTATCTTGAACGCAGACCAGCTGGAAAATGCATGTCTGCAATCCACTATTTGGATAACCTGAAGAAAGCCTTCCATATATTGATCATTGGTATTGACAGTCTTGGTGTACATCCAGTGCTTATGTTGTCTGTTTGGCTGTACTCGCAGTTCTCCCTCCGGAGTGTGCGCCGGGCGGCCACTCGGTCCTCGACAACCCCTACCGCAGCACCACCTTCAGCTCCAGCTGGCTGCAGCAGTCGTCCCTGCAGGACTTCATCTGTGATCACTCCCTCACTCCGGGCTGGTACCAGTTTCAGATTTTTGACAAGCCGGCCAGCATGCCCACCCAGTGTGTGGAGGTAAACATCTTGCAAAGAAACACACTGGAGAGTTTTACAGGAATGTATCTGTTATACATTATATGAACTATCAGAAATATTTAGTAACATCTATGCTGTGGGTTACGGGATTTAAAGGATTATACCGGTGTTTTTGTCTGTTTTAACTAATTTACTGCAAATCATGTCTGATTTACATCACAACTAATAATCTGCAAATCCATTAAATTGAACATATTTTATCCACCTTCCCAGACAGCTTCATTTGAGTATGTTATGAAAATCAATTAGCTGACTTGAGTTGCGCAATCCATCATAATAAACATCAAGTCTGTCTTTTTTTTCCCCCAAAGTTACACTAGTGATGGAAAGCACGCTTTTCAAATCAATCTGCACTTAAACTCTGCTAATTGTTCTTCATATTGAACAGAAAAGAATAGTATGAATGTAATCTTTGACTGATATTGTGTTCATTGTTAGTCCAAATGTTTATATGTTGTATTGTCATATTATTTTAATGGAGTAGTTCAATATTTTGGGAAATAGGCTTTTTCACTTTTTGACTTGAGAGTTAGATGAGATAATACTCTTTAATCTGTGCACTAAATATAAGTTTAATAATTATAAGATATGTAATACAGTTTCTGCTATGTACTTACAGTATATGTCACTTCAAGCACCTGCAAACTTTGCAACACTTCTGTCAGGTAAAACAGTGGAACCGAATGTCAACGCACTTTTACTGTAGCTTGGATTGTACCTCATTTGTACTTTGCATCGGACAAAAGCATCTGCAAAATGAATAAATGTAATGTAAATGTAAATATGACTCTAGATCCAGCAGGCGATTAGCTTAACTTTGCACATTCTTGTAAAAAATGACATGTTGTGGTTTCTACACGGGAGTTACATACTGAAACTATTTCTTGGGGTTGTGGGTGTATTCTGAAACTCTGGACAGAGCCAGACTTCATATGGAATAGACAGATGTGAGAGTGGTTTTGATCTTCTCATCTGACGCTCAGCTAGAAAGCTATTTCCCCAAAATGTCAAACTGTTCCTTTATCCTGTAGAGATCCAGCGGAGGTTTGCTGAGCATGCAAGCTCTCTTTCAGCCAGCTGTCAGAAGCTTCACTTCATCAGTCTTGGGCATTAAGATACTTACTCAAGGACCCCAAGGTGATACCTGTTTGCCAGAGACGATTGTAATGATGAAAGATTGCCTTATTAGAACCATTTATGGGATTCAAACTGACTTCGAGCTAGAAGTTCACCCGTCTAACCCTTCAGCTTATTCGGCTTTCTGAGCTGCAGCAATGTTAACAGACTGATTTGGTCACGCTGACATATGTTAAGACGCTGCAAACAATATCCTCACAAATGTTTGGAGAGAGATTTTTTTCTGGGTCACAAAGAAAAAGAAAAAAAATCTCCATACTTGTGTTTTTTGGGAATTTCTTTGGCAGAAAAGTCATCCAACTCAAATGTTGGCATAGATTTAGACGATTGAAATTGGTCTCCAAAAGATTCCATACAGGTCAAATCATACTTCAGGTAGACCAGAGTTTTTAACCGTTTGCCAGCTGTGACCTTAGTCCAAGGTCGTAAAATTCTCATGACCCCAGCAATTAAGGAGTTTTCATTCAATCACGTTTCTTTGATTACAAATATCAATACATCAGTCTTTAAAATCTCTTGAGACCTCATTTGTGATCTCATGTGGAGAAAAACTCTGAGGTGGCCTCCAAGCTTTGTCTGATATACACAAACATATACAAAAACTGATATATACACTTACGGACACACACACAGTTATCAGTGCATGTGTGTGTGTGTGTGTGTGTGTGTACATATTTATGAAGGAGATAGCAAGGAGAGCTGGAATGTGTCTCATTTCCTGCGGGCTGCCTGCTGTGAAGAGCCTGCAGGATCCGTCTGAAGTGTCAGCCTCCTTCTGCCTTCCCAGGGCATCGTCGCTCTCTCTGGGTGATGGATATCCACAGGAGTGGGCGGAGGAAGGAAGAGAGGATGAGAGAGAGTTGTTACATAATAAGGCGATGTCTTTATGAAGATAGCGGATAAATGGCTTGTCAGGCCAAGGATTTCTTCAAAGGGGAATTAACTAAAATAAGTAGTACAAAGTAGTTTTTGTCAAATATACTCCCAGTGGTGACATCTTTGGTGCAAAGCCGGCATTATTATTATAATCTGTTTCTTTGCTGAGTTGTTGTTTTTTTTCATGAATAATGGGTTCATTTAATTTTGTCAGTTTTTATTGTTTGAGGATGTTTGTTCTCTTTCTTTGTTCAGTCATGTTGGTAGTTTATTTCTTCTTCTCTTTCTTATTCCAATCTTTTTTTTTTGGTCTTGAAACTCAACATCAGGTGTTGAGAATAGCAAATGTTTAACCTTTCATTAATATGTCACATTTGACCTTTTACAGCAAAGTAACTGCACCCAAGATATTTCCACTTTCACCAAACTGTTTGAATGTTCTCTGCTTTGTCCATCCAGGTGAACCACTGCGGGACCCAGGCCCCGGTGTGGCTGTCTCTGGGTGAGGGTGAGTCCCTGCCAGGTCCGCTGGAGGTCAGGCAGCTGACGGCCTGCGCTGCCTGGCAGTTCTTCCCGAGCAGCAGCAAGGACTGCTGTCTGTTCCGCATCCCGGTCACCGTCCGCAACTGTGGAGATTTCTACGTTTACCTGCTGCAGCCTACGCAGGGATGCATGGGATACTGCGCTCAGGGCAAGTCAGAGCATGGTGGTGACGTAATATTCATTAAAAAATATATTATACAAACCATTGAAAACAAAACAACCATTTTAAACATGCAATAGCTGATTTCTTGGCCACTTAAAGGCAGCAGTAACAAGCTCTAAACTGACAAATTATCACCTTTTAAGTTGATGTATGATTAACAGGTCACCAATTAACGCATCCTGCAAACACAGAGCATTGCAGAAACGTTAGCATTCCTTTGGAGTCGTGTTTCTGGCCACCGTTGAAATGTTGAAGTCCAACATTCACTCTCTTTTTTAGCTCTATTATTGGTGTCCACTAACTCTTCAGGGAAATATCTTTCACTTTAGCTGCTAAATCATCCGAAATGTTCACCGTCTAGTTGCTAACTTTATCTGTCTGCCATTTTTGGCAGGGCAGGTAGCATACAATCGGTTTTTAGAGCTTTTTCATTGAGAACTGCTGTTTGCTGCACCCAAAAAATGAGCTGAAAGACGCTATAAAGCTCCAGCTCTGCAGAGATGATTACACTCTGTGGTGTGCAAACCGTTTTATATACAAGTAGTCTTGTGATCCATTGTTGATATATTGGAAAAATGTTGATTCAAGCTGTTGTGGTTGTGCTTTGCAAATGTTTTTAACTCAACATGCTGTCAGTGACTTTCTGTGACTTTGCAGCTTTGACCAGCAGCTAGTAGAGCGCAGCAGTTGCTCTGTTGGTCGGTTGTATCAGTCAAAATAAGTTAGTGCATGTATGCTGCAGTATGTGCCAATGCGGGACAAAGCTACACAATCTGAGAGTCTGACTACTGCAACATGTGAGTTAAGATCAGCTGGAGAGCCAGTTTTCCGCTGGTTCTAATCCCAAGTGAGTAAATTCAGTGTCAGATTTTGTCAAGCTGGCCGGCCTGGTCCTTCTCAGAGAGTCATTCTGAAATAACAAACAAATGCTGAGGTACCCTCAAATTAACAAGTTAGTATTTACGTTCTGTGAAGCCCCTATAAAGAACATCACACAAACATAATACATCACTCTATGCCTTAATAATGTGCCATGATGCCTTGTAAAAACAGTCACAGTATGATCATATTTTTTGAAATGTAAGTATCACAATATTTCATCACCACTTTACCCATATTACATCAATTATTGTAGATTCTTATGAGTCTATTACTTTCTATTTAAGGGCTTAAAGTGTATTATTGCACTTACAGTAAATTATACAATAACCACTTACAGACAAAAAGATGTACACAGATTGTCATACATTATTTAAAGTCGGAGTGTGGTTGAACTGTCGACTGGAGCCACATTTGAGGTTTCCTGCCAGTCAGTCAGACAACTCTATTTTCCTTGGCCATGGTTTATTAACTATAATGGCTGGATAATGTGGTTGTTACTTGTCACAACATCTTAGAGACAGCTCACGTCTTCTTCACATGAAATAAAGATGTACTGACATCATGCAAACATACCATAGAGCCCAGACAGAAAGCGGGATACCACATCAATATGCAGAACAAGACCGCATCAGAGTTATGAGTGTGCAGCTTCCCCCTCCATAGGATGTAACATCAAAGCATTTTTTTGATCCTGACAACGCTCCCAACCCAACATGCAGCGAGACAGAGATTAAAAGTGGAAACAAAACCGCAACCTTATCGGAAGAATAACACTTTTCAGCAAAAGACTGAACTGCTTCTCAGATAAGCACTTAGAAACAAATTCTCCTCTCTTCCATGTAGTATAATCTATTATGTTAATTAAACTTCGCTTTGAGGCTTTCCACTGGTTTATAATTGAATGCTGTAATCACTCTCCTGTTTTTCTTACAGAGATGTTGGACACTTTACCCACAACGTCACTGACCTGCGGCCCTAATGAGGTGAACGTCGGAGGAACATGTAAAAGTAAGGACCCTGTTGCTGTGTTTATGGCCCGCGCTTGTCTCCTCGTGTTAGGTCAAACACCAAAACAATCAGGAGGTCAGGGAGTTACCATGTGGTCAGGAATGCACCGCCGGCCCCCTAACCGCTCCTCTTAATGAGCTGAGCATGTGTCCCGGTGTCCGCTGGGCCTCGTCTCCATGGTGACGGCCCTCGGCCAGGTTGTGAATTATGCCAAGGCAGGTTTTTAGGAAGCTGGCAGAGATGGAAGGAGGGAGGGAGGTTTAATTAGAGGTGAGCAAAAGATCACTAAACATGTTCATTAACTTGTTTTAAATAAATTACACAAGCTCACTTTTCTACTTTGGAATTAATAGAACAGACCTAGCTGAATATTTCCTGGATAGAACTGCTCATATGAATGAAGCATTAGCTGCTTTCCTCGACATAATTATTTGCTGCGTTATAAATTACGACTAGTTTATTTAGAAGTAGCGTTAGTATTACCTCCTCAGAGTGGGGAATTTTTTTCATTCACTCCAACTGGAATGGAAATTAGCACCAGCCTCCAGCCAAATGTTAGTAAATTATGTGTGTATGATTTATAAATTTAATATTAGCAGTTAACCAAAAAAGTTAATGATACCACATACTGAACCAATAACAACAAAGCTATTTTCCTGGGTATATAGACACTTAAATGTTAAACCTATTTGTTATTATTGAACATCTCATTCAAACACAGAGATTAATATGCTGCTATAACAGCCTCCAGTCTTTTGGGAAGGTATTTCCACAAGATTTTGAAACCTGGCTGCAGAGATTTGCTTCCATTCAGCTACAAGAGTTAGTTAGTGAGGTCTGCAGTGATGGTTGGTGATAAAGTCAGTCAAGTTCTTCCACACCAAACTCAGAAAAACTTTTGTTATGGACGTGGCCACGAGGGCCAAACTGTGCCACGAGGTTGGAAACCTTTTAACCTTTTAACACTTTGATGATTCTTACATTACTTTCTTGTTGTTTATGCTATTTCTTATGCACTTGTCTACTTACAATCTTAGCTTCTGTCTAGCAGTCGTTCTCATTGCACTTGTACCTGGTCAGCTACTTTAGAATTTGTACTACGGCTCTTTTGAGTCACTGTGCTCTAATGCTTGATTGTCTTTCCTCGCTAGATAAAAGTGACAAAATGTAAATGTATCGTCTAAAATATCTGTGTATGCTGTAGCTTCAAGATTACATCCAGTTACATTAACTGGAAGAAAGAGTCCAAACCATGAAAAAACCCCAGACCACAGTGTTCACATACTTTTGAGTGTCTAGTGAACTTTTTCGGATGTGAAAAAACCTTTATAGGAGGAGATTAAAGAGTCAAATTACAGATTACTTTGACAAAAGACACTGATGAAGAGTGTTCAACATATGACCATATGTTTTGATTTCTTAAATAAAGTTCAAACAGTTGCATTGCCTTCCCTCTCCACCTCTGTTGTGGTTTTTTTAACAGCATCCACAGAACAATTTGCATAAATGTCATCTAATCAACCCCACTACCCTTTCTTCTTCTCCCCTTGTCAGCCAAGCAGCCTCCCACTCCATCTGCACCAGAGATTGTCTCAGAGGTGATGGGGAACTCCGTCTACCTGAAGTGCAGCTTTGAGAGCAGCTCCAACAGCTCCCTGGGCTTCGTAGTGGCCTGGTCCCGCCTCTCACCTCAGGGCAGGAACGAAGAGCTCAAACAGGAGACCACCATCCAGACCTCCGCCTTCATCGAGCTGGACGGCTTTAACCTCCGGCTGGGGGACAAGGTGATGCGGGGCTGCAGTGGTTTCACATGATCTTTGTTGGGGTCAGTTTCAGGATGAGTTCTCGTTCAACTTTTAGTCAAGCAGATGACTAAAGGAGCCCAAGACAAGAGCAAGAACTTAACAAAGCACTGAAAAAAACAAGATAAAATAGGCAACAGATAGTGTACATTTCCTGCAAATGTAGTTTAAGAACGACTAACATGTCAGTAAAGGCTTTATACTTCATTGGGCTAATATTATTAGCATTGGGTTAATAATATCCATAAAGAAAGCAGCCATGGCTAACTTAATCTTATGTCAGTCTTGTGTTTATGAAATGAGTTAAACTTACACCTGGCTGTTTACGATCTATAGCTCAGGGTTATTATTGGCTCTGATAACAGTCATAATGGCCTTTCTCTGTGCAATTTCACACTTGAGCATTTCAAAGTCGTATGTTATCCCGGGGCTATTGTGGATCTTAAATATCCCCATATTTGAAATGAAAACCAAAAGGGGGGAACCAAAGGAAACATTCTACAGTATATTTCAACGTTTAATAGTGAAGACCATCCAAAGATAGATCCAAGTCCAAGTGACTACGTATCTTAAAAAAAGGAAACTGAAGATCAGAAGTCAGATCATTCATAGATCATTCCTATGACAATCGACTTCCCATCCGACTGGAAATAAGACATAACTGTATAAATCAAAGATGTTGCTCCTGACTTTGAGCCAACAGCGACTGAAGCTATTTTTGAAGCCTGTCAACATGCCGTTTTGTTTTACAGTGCTGTTCGTGTCTGTGACCTGACCTTAGCTATAAAATCTTTTATACATCCAAGATTTTTTCCCCTTTTATTTGCCGTGTCGTTCCCTTTGCTCTCTCTCTCTCTCTCACTAATTCAAATTTTTCTTTATTGCCATGAGCGTGATTAGTTCAGTATTGCCAAAGCAGCAATATACAGTAGTTGTAATAATTTTGAGAAATATTTTAAGACAAGACAACAAATGGTTACTTCATAGAAAGACAAATCATTGGAAAATGATCTCTCCCTCTCTCTCTCGCTCTCTCAGATTTACTGCTCCACCTCCAGTTTCTTCTTGGACTCGCCCGACATCCGCAGTCCTTCAGTGGAAAGTCAGGAGTTCTTCGCTGGGATCAGGGTATATCACAGTCAGCTGATGTTTCACAACAGTGTGTGTGGTGTATCTTGATGAACAGTATTTGTCCGATTATACCACACAGTGACAACAATACGGACAAAACAGGAAGCTGCTGATCTCCCAACATCATAGACGAAAAAACAAAAATGTTAATGTTAATTATGTTGTTTAATTGGTCTTTTGTACAATTCATATTACACCATAAATTGGTCTTAATTCGTGTGCTTACAATCCACAAACTTCTAAAACATTACTGTAAACAAAGAAAAAGAAATGTGAAGACAAAAATGGAAACTACTACACACTCGATGTTTAACTGCTCAGATTAGTATTTGCCCTGAGTGTTAATCTCAGTGATTTTTATTTGATTTGATTTAATTACCGGGTCATGACCTAGTGCTGAGCCGTGAGAAGTCGGCCACCTGGCTGCAGAGATGTTGTGTAATACAAAAAAGGAAAATTATTTCCACAAGACTGATTTGGACTCATTTGTTGGGCAATAAAACTTTCTAAAGCTATATTTAATTTAGATTTTGCTAAGTTTCTTCTTTTCCTCTTAGCCTAGCAGCTGCCACTCTTTCACGTTACTCGCTGAGATTTAACTCTAGCAAAGAAATTATTTGTCTCAAGATATATCTGTGTGACTAAAACCTCTCCTTCAGAAGGTCATGTAATCTCTCCCTTTATAACCGTTATCTGCAGCTAAGACCGGAGGTGAGCAGTGTCTCTGAGGATGGGAAGCTGTATGAGTTGGTGGTTGAGAGCACAGTTCCCATCCCATGTCTGGAAGAGTCCTCTTCCTCTACAGAGCAGTGCACTGTGTCCCTGCAGCTCAGCACAAGCAGTCAAGGTGAGGATGTACGGCAAGATAACGACGAAACATGATAACTGGTTGTTAGCTGTGTGACGTTACTAATTTAAGTAACTAGTTAGCCAGGCATGCTTACGTTAAAGCAGACAAACACTGTTTTTAATGCATTCCTTCACTCTTTTCTTCTTACAAATGGTCAGATATTACATTTTAAATAATTTGTTTTAGATAGTTATTAGCTTTTGCCTTTTGTTTCAGACATACTGGATGATGCACCTTGCATGTGATCTCCTTTATCCTTAACATGCATATAAGGGATAATTGTGCAATTAATGGGGGCAGTTGTAACTTAAAATTTGCATAGGTAATTACAAAGAGGGTGTCATTTTACTTCACTTCAAATGTCTATAACAGCAGACAAAGGGTAAGATCATGCAGAGGAGCTGACTGAATTAGCTCATAAACAATAAATAACACTTTTCTGTTTTCTTTTCTGTTCTTTTCTCTTCTATCATCACGTAAATAACACTGAGTCTAAATCCTTGTTGTGTTGCAGATGAGGTTTTGTTGGGTGCAGATCTGTCTCTGTCCTCTTGTGTGGTGCATCTGTCCCGGGGTCCCTGCAGGGACGGGATCTGTGGCCGGGCTGCGGTCCACTTCAGCCCTGTCACTGACTTTGTCAAAGATGGCAACAGGACAACTCAGATCTCTATCAAACCCATCGTGACACAGAATTTCCTCTGGAACGGATACTCACCAGAACCTGCTGAGGTAAACAGATCAGATTATCCTGGGGTGTTTGGAAAAACTGATATTTTTCTCATGGTGTATGAATTCATGAGATGTGGATTTTTAGATATCAAATAGTTCTTCATCTCTCTATATACACTATGTAGCTCATTGCACATTGTAGTATTCCCATTTAACCATCTGATTTATAAGTTTTATAATGATTTTTCTGCTGCAGCATTTTTTGTTGGTTTTTAAACATGCAGTGAAGAGTTAACTCTTTATTCCCGTACTGTACTCCTTTATCCTGAGTATTTTAATTTAAAAAGGACCGAACTGATCTCTCATTTTCAGATAAAGGTGAAGGATGTCCCCTCAGCCTACTGCTACTCCTTCACTGATCCTCACATGATCACATTTGACGGCAGGTACTTCAGTCAAATATACAGAAAACATACATTATATATATTATACACTGTACTATGTGTTATTGCCGTTTTCATTATATGTAGAAATGTTGATGTGTGATGGAGAATGATGCCTGTAATGCAGTAGCAAACATCTAGAGTAATTCATTCACCTGATGCATGCTGGGATAGAGAGTTCACAGGAACAGGCAGGTTAAAAAAAATCACTTAATGTTCCTTTTTGTTTACCTACAGGCACTATGAAAACTACCAAATAGGAACCTTTGTTCTCTATAAGAGCAGCCTCTGGCCATTTGAAGTCCACGTCCGTCAGTGGGAGTGCGGCAGTTTGGTGCACGCCGCCTCGTGTGTGTGCGGCTTTGTAGCGAGGGACGGAGGCGATGTAATCGCTTTTGACATGTGCAGCGGGGAAATGGGTGAAACCAAGCCACACCTGTCTGTGAAGAACAGAGACTTGAGCAAGAGTGGCATCCGCATCACCGAGTCCTATCAGGGACGCAAAGTCACTGTGAGTGAGGATGAGTCAGCAAAAATCTGTCTTAACACAAATATAATAATACCTAAATTTATTATGAAACTGACGCAGTTTCTGGTATCTATTCACAGCCCAACCTATCAACTTATAGAACAGTACCAGCAAGATTTTAAATTAATAGTTTTGGGAAATTCACTTATCTGCTTCCTTGCTGACAGTAAGATTAGAAGATCGATACCACTCAGACTTCTCATCTTATGCTCAAAAAAGCAACTGTTCCTTTAAATTGTTTGGAAAACATTATTAATAATGCTAGTAGATGTGTAAAAAGAAAAAAAACTATGGCAATATGACTGCCTTGGTGTCAAAACTTACGCAGCGGCTTGTTGTTGAAGATGCTGTAATATTTTCTCTTCACTCCATGTTATAATTCTGATGTTGTTTTGCAGATGACCTTCTCATCAGGAGCTTTTGTTCGTGCCGATGTGTCCAACTGGGGAATGAGTCTGACGTTGAGAGCCCCCAGTTCAGACCGGAGCCACACTGAAGGCCTGTGTGGGACCTATGACGGACAGTCAGAGAATGACTTCCACGCAGCAGGGGGCGCCACACTGGAGCATCTGCACGCTTTTATTTCTGAATGGAGGTCAGTATATTTTGTCGTGTCTGTCAGTCGACATGAAAGCTCGGCTGTGAGGAGCAGTTAACATTTTCAACAGTGATCAAAGACAAAAGTCCACTTACAGCTTGTACACCTACGTCAGTCTCATCCATGCTTATCACCATTTTTAGCTGCCTAATAAACTCTAATTGGCCATTTAGTTATATATTTGTTGTTGCACTAAACATGCCTTTTGCCATTTTGTATGTGTACAAATTTTAGACATTTTAAGTAGTCGTTTAGCATCTTCACCAAAGCTTTGTTCTAGTATACATTAACTCCAAAGAGCCAAGGCCTCAAACCCCAGGGGCCACAAAAGCCTCAGGTTCACTGGGTGTCAGTTGGATATACGTAATTTGATTAGACATTGTTTAGACATTTGCACCACTCATCACAATATCAACTAAAATAGGAAGCAGTAGGGGTCCAACAACTCGTTTTTTCCCCGGAGCCACCTAACAGGTTGATCCAGCCTCGTACAGACCCTCCTGTCACCCCGCTGTTGGCTCCAGCTGTGCTTCTTCACTGATATCTTCTTCTTTTTTTTTTCCTCTGTCAGGCTCCCTCCAGGCACCAGTCTGTTTGATGCTGTGCCTTCCTCTCTGAGTACACTGAACCCCCGCAAGTTCTGTAACTGTCAGGCAGAACCCCGCCTCACATCTCCACAAAGTCGCTCTCAAGCAGTCACCTCGTCTGACTCCGCCTGCTCTCACTATGGCAACGTGCAACTCCCCAGTGTCATCCCCACTCTGGACGTCACGGCGGAGTACATCGGCTCGGTAGAACTACTCAGAGGTGAGGGGAATCGAAGACAGTCTCTGCCTCCGGGCCTCTTTAGCCAACACACCCAGGATGCTCAGCCACATGAAAGAGGCTTCAGCTCGTCCTCGAGAGCCTCCAGGGATGGAGCAGCCCAGCAGCAGCAGCAGCGTAGGGGCAGGAGGCAGTCCCACCGTTACATATCTAACTCCCCACACCAAAGCCTCAGCCAGTCTGACTTGGAAGGCTTCACTTATTTCTTCCCAGAGGACCATGAACTAGCAGTTCATTTAGACTCTTCCCCAATATGGCCGACACCTTCTGGCCTGACGGAGCAGCAGGCCAGAGCTCAGTGCCATCAGGCTGTGGCAAACTCCAGCATAGCTTTAGGTTGCAGGCGTCTTCTAGAAGAAACGATAGTTAGTCGTGCAGCCGCCATGTGTGTTACCGACCTACAGCTGAAGGATGACCAGTCATGGCTGAATGCAACGTTACCGCTGCTGGAGAACGAGTGTGAGAGGAGGCTGGTGGAGGAGAGGAAGAGAGAAGAAGAATACATGGATGTTCTGGCCATCCTCAAGTGTCCTAATCTGTGCAACGGGAACGGCCAGTGCTCGGAGTGGGGTTGTGTCTGCTTCCCGGGATTTGGGTCTTCTGACTGCAGTGTGCTGTCTGGTAACATACTAAACATACACTGACACACAGACGCAACTCATCCTATAGAGGTAAAGCCGATCAATCAGCCGATATTAGCAGTAACAGTGCCTGCTTGTCTGCACTCTTTGTCGTTCATGGTGTGAAGACCAGATCCCAGAGATTACTGAGTTGGAGAAGGAGGGTCTGTGTGACGTCCGACAGGGAGATTGCTCCACCATCCAAGTCTACGGTCAAGGCTTTAAGGACTCCTACGAGCTCAAGTGTGAGTTTGTTAAAGAAAAGGTACTTTGTTTTTCTGCTTCTTCTTCTGTTTCTTTTTTCCGACTTGCTCCGCCTAGATTTTTCCAGAGAGTCAGATTTCCCGTTTATTGACAAACATTCTGGTCCAGTGGATGATTTCATCTGAACTACATATCCAAGTATTCTCTGTGGGAGAGCTCAAGAAGTTCTAATAGCTTAACTCAGTTGAGTCTATCGATCTAGTTTCTTTGAGTCCAACCAAAACACGAGAAACTTCCAAGTCCTTGTGTGACTCACAACAGTAACATATTATCACTTTATGAAAAGACAGGTTCACAGTTTTTCAGGTGTGTCTTAAAACAACAGTCAGGTACCCAAATGAACACTGAAAGAGGTTTTCCTCCTGTTCATACTGGCTATTCAAAGATCCCCTTCAAATATGCTTTCAATATACGTTGTGGGAGCCAAAATCCACAGTATGTCCACACAGTCATTTTGTGTAAAAATTTATTGAAAGGTTTATCTGAAGATTATATGAGGCTTCAGCAGTCTGAGTTAGTCATAACAAGTGGATATCTGCCACATTTTAGCTTAAAATTCCCTCTTTGTGTTTCTTCAGACAGTGTTTCCTTATTGAGCTGCAGTGGAAATATAGTAACAAAAAGAGGAACCTTGGCACTAAAAAGACTGTAACCTTGAAAGATATCTACTTGATTTGACTCATTTGAAGCTTCATATTAGTTTCAGATAAACTTTTAAATACATTTTTGCACTGAAGGAGGATTGTGGATTTTGGCTCCCATCACTTACACTATAAGTGCATTATGAAGGGATCTTCTAAAGGTCAGTATGAAGAGAAAGAGAAAAACCTACTTCATTTTGCACCTGATAGTTGTTTTAAGACAAGCTGAAAAATTTTGAACCTGTCCTTTAAGTTGATATGACCCAAGTGTTAGCGAACAGTAGCTTATTTGCACATCCAGCAGACAAAGAGCAACATTAGCATTTCAAGTCATGTTTTTGACAAACTGACAAATTTAAGTCCAATATTTATTCTCCTTTCAGCTGTGTTTTTGGTCTCCAAATACTCAACTCTTTAGCCATTAAATGCTTCACTATGTTCACCAGGTACTTGCTAACGGTGTCACATTCAACATTCTGACCTGACGAAGATCTGAATAGAATTGAAATGTTGATTAAATTTTGTGGCTTAGAGTAAGTGTGCAGGTGTTATCTTCATTCATTCATACTGCTTTCTAATAGCGTTGC
Organism: Thunnus maccoyii; assembly: GCF_910596095.1. Lineage (NCBI taxonomy): Eukaryota > Metazoa > Chordata > Actinopteri > Scombriformes > Scombridae > Thunnus > Thunnus maccoyii. The sequence goes on from NC_056542.1 coordinate 6,467,774, forward strand.
ACCTACGTGATGTGTGTATAACTACTCTCCTTTAACTGGTGCTGAGCAGGTGGCATACAGAATTTATTAGAGCTTTTTCTGCCTGCTGCAGCTGGAGACGAGGTTGATAAAAGCCATGAGAATAACCCAAACAGTCGGGTTGCAGGCCGTGAAACCAAAACAATGATCTGAAACTCACAAAAACGCTCCTTAAAGCTGAGTAGAATCACAGAGTCTGTTTGTTCATAATTACAAGTGACTCCTCTCACATTATATATAGTAATTTGAGCCATTTTTAATGTAGGAATATATTAAGTACAGCTTTAAGGTTAATTAATACAACGTTATATGCTTGTTATAATTACCATTGCTGCTGTATTACTCAGAATTACAGCTAACAGGCTAACACTCTCATTGCACTGTGTCGTTTGTCTCCTTCTATCTTGCTACGTTATCCTTTTCCCTCCCTGTTCCCATCTCTAATTTCTCTCTCTTTTGCACCTTCTCCCACTCATGGCTACCCCCCCGCCCCCCTTTCCTCTCCCTCCCTATCTTTTGTCCAGTTTGTGGATGGGGAGTGGGTTCTGGATGAGCCCCAGTTTGTTCTGGCCACCTTTCTGGATGTGACGGCTCTGGAGTGCCAGCTGCCTCTGGAGAGCAGCCAGGCTCCTGGAGACGTGGACCTGGAAACAGTGACAAACAGACCGCTGGCCCGCTGGCAGATCAAAGTTAGTCATGTCTCCAGTCATTTCTGCACTGTACACTGGTGAATCTGCTATAAATGAGTAATTTCTCCTCTCTAATGATCCCGGAATCCTCAAGAAACCTCTATTCTTATTTTGAAAGACATTTTAATTATCTCAGGATAGTCTCTGTATCAGCGTGAACAGTAAATCTGCACCGAAGTAATGAAAAGTGGACAGATGCAATAGATCTGCTAGTTTTAATTTGCTGGCTGCTGCTTGTGTAAAGGCTCCACAGAGTGCAGCTGAACATTTTGTCCTGTTTTGACTTGGTTTAGGAGAAAAATGGACTCAGCGGTGTGAAACTGTGGAAATTGGATCGTTTACCTGACTGTCAATGAAAGAGTGTGGGAATACTTTTTCACAACAGTCGGATTTGGTAAACTTGAGAACATTTATCACTGAATTGAGTCTTTCTAGCACCGCTGCACCGGCAGTTTGTATTGTTTCAACCTCAAAGTGAAAATAGATGCTCTCAGGTTGTACAGTGTAGTGTATTAAAATATCTGAGTTGTTGAAAATGATCCCATGTGAGCAACTGCAGTTCACCTTGTTCAGTTTATTTATGTTCCCAGTGATCCACTGTAATCACGGTTCTGCTGATGGCAGGTGTCCAATGATGGCTACAGCTACAGTAACGCCAAGATACTGACTCTGTATGATGGAGCTTGCCAGATCTGCAGCCTCAACACCGAAGTCCTCTGCACCCTGAGGGTAAGGACGTCTTGATGGTGGTTTAAATTTAGTAAATGTGGATCAAAAAGTTGAAATATCTCCTCAGATACATTTTCACCCACGCTCTCCGCCCCATCACTTCACCAACACCTCAGGTTCATACAGCTCTGCATCAGCTCTACAGCTCTAATGCCATTTGTGCTGCAGAAATTTGGTGTTTACAACATGGAAATGTAGAATTTAAATCCTTTAGCAATGCTCAGAACCAGTGCCGATTCGAGCCGAGGTGGCGCCCTCGGACAGATCTGTTCCAGATATGTATAAATTACACAAAAATTTGTGACTGCATATGCAACCTGCTGTTGTATGATGACTACTACAGGTATTTAATGTACTGAAAATGAGACTGTCAATACAGCAGATGTGATGCTGGTAAGAGATAGCTGTTAATTTAACTCAGAACAGATGTACATTTAAATCTGCACTTAAATGTGATAAAATATATATCAAAGTGAGGCAAAACTCTCTAACTGAATGTTTTTTTTGGCATGCCATCTTTGTGATGGTGTTTGTTATAACAGGTGGTCTGAGTAGGCAGAAATACAAGTTAAAAAAGTCATCCACCGATGATGTGGAAGGTGCGATTTGAAATCTGCACTTATAACTGCATTTTTGAAATTGTTCATTTATCTGTTTCCCTGGTGACCTGAGAATTTGCCAATAGCTGCTGCTGCTGCTCACAGCTCACAGCTCACAGCATGCATTGTGGTGACAGTCATGTTCAGAGCTTCAGCCTTATGTGAATGTGAGTGTCAACAAGAAATGAGCCGAAATCAAGCATGTGTGCCTTGTCAGCCTTTCCTGAAGAAATAATATTAAAACAGTGTGTAGGCAGTGCCTATGAGGCCCCTTTATCATCATGCAAACAGATCATTTCTGCAGTAAAAGCTAATGCATTAACGTGTTAAAGTGTTGTGGAAATTGTCTGAAAACACAAAACACCGCTGGGTTGAAGATTAAAAACTATTATTGAGACAAACCTCAACACAAAGGTCAGGCAGTCTCAAAGAAATGAAAATGAAATACACCTTATAAAGTTTTCCCAAAGACAAAGAAACAACATCTGATTGGATAACATTGTATGGTTACATACATTCAACCAATTGGCATAAGGCCATGAGGTGCTACATGACCTGATCATGCGTTCACGTCATGCATGTTACACGTACATGGAGTTTAACCTCCATAAAACAAAGGAGACCAGGGGGCCCCAAACCAAACATAGCTCTTGACATGTTTCACTGAGTTAAAGTCCAACACACTTCCTTTTTTGGGTATAACATACCCCCTCAAAGAAGCAAATTATATCACCTGTGTTTTTATGACAAAAGGTTTTGTGTTTTTTCTGCAAGAGTAAGGACTGAACATTCAGCAGCTGTTAATAGTAACAGTCTTTCAGTGATGTTGAATGTGTGAGGCATCCACAGTTTGACTTTGTTAGTGTGTTTCAACAAAACTGTCCTTGTTCTCCTGTTGCCATGTTCTGTTTATGCTTTTCATGAACCTGTGTGGCTCACTGAGGTAGGTCTTGCATAAATGGCCACCAAATGTTTTGTGTTATGAAGGGCAGTTTGTTTCAAAGAGAAATAAACACTGAACATATTTTTTTTTTTGCTATTTATTGTCTTTCCTTCCCAGGAGAAAACCTGCAACATTGACGGCCTTTGTTACAGTGAGGGGGAGTCCAATCCCAGCATCCCTTGCCTCACATGCCGCCCTGACTCCTCCAAACACACATGGTCCATAGCAGAGAGTACGTGCACAAAAACGTCAATGTTTCTAATCTGGTCTGCCTCACAGATCGCATTCTCACATTCTGATGTATCCCACACACAAAGTTTTTCATGTGTCACTTCCTCAGTAGAGCCGACGTTGGACGACCATCAGTGAGTTTTGTGGCTGGTAGTCGCTCAGGGTTGTTTTGATCGTTTGTCAGCAGCTCTGTGCAGATTGGAGCCACTGATGTTGCTTCAGTCATACGAGGACAGTTTACTTCATTGTTACACTTTCTGACTAACTTTACTTCTTTAACTCAAAGTAGGTCAGATGGTGAACAAATGATGAAATATGTAGCATTAACTTGAGTTAATTCACTGATCTAAAGTATAATGATGACAAGACATGGTGTAATGATAATTGATTAGGCTGATTTCATCATGCATGAATTCTATCAATTAATCATTTTTATATTAAACCACTACTGGAGTTTTGAGGCAGACACTGATTATTTGACTGTTGAAGAATCTGATAACAATATATAAACCTTTTGATCACCTGCAGTTTGGTCAGTAAGCAGTTTTGACCAAGATATGTGAGTTGAAACTTGTCAAAAAGAAAACAATCACAGCAAATGTAACAGTAAACATATAAACACTAAATTTGACAGGAAATTAAATTAGTTTCACTAACTGGTGGCATCACATACTGTGATCGCAACATCCCTGGTTTGATACCAGCTGGTGTCTGATGTTGTGATGTCGTCTCTTTCTCCCTCATTTCTTGTAACCTCTCTGCTGGAATAAAGGCGAAAATCCCCCAAAAATATTATAAATAAAAACTATAAACGACTCAACTATAATAAACAGCAAGTTCAGTACTGTGTGGTGTAGGTGAGGCTGCATTATGAATATTTATTTTTATTTTTTGATGTTTGATTAAAATAGCCCGTCACCAAATTCATCTCTATGACATGTACTCTTTTCATGTGCATTTCCAGCTCTTCAGAAGTTACTTATTGGTCTGTTTACACCAGTAGAGACATTTCTGTGATAAGCTGAAATCAGGTGATAATGTCCACCTGACTAATATGAAGTTTGGGCTCCATCAGAATGTATCCCGGGCAAAACTCTTATGTAAAAAAATGACCTTTTTTCAGCTTCTATCACAAATTGGCCTAATTAACTATGACAACACAGGTTTATGCTGTCTGTATATCTGTATTACACTGTCTGACAAGAGTCTGATTTATTTTCAATGACCTAATTTCAACAAAATCAACATTTTATATGTATTATGTATTTTAATTGTAACCTGGGTGCCCTGTGCAGTTTTAAACTTTTGCTCATACTCTCTGATTCCCACCCTTTCATCCAGTCTTTCACTCACCACATATCGACCCACTTATAGATTTATCGAGTCTCTTGCTGTACTTATCCCCCCTCCTTTGTGTTTCCCATCAGAGAATGAGCCTCCGGTGCTGCAGTCGTTGCCGTTTCATCTCCGATCCTTTCAGGGAGAGATTTTCATCTACCAGCTACAAGCCCGGGACCCCGAGGGCTCGGCGGTGCTCTTCACTCTGGTATCGGGTCCTGAAGGTGCATCTCTGTCTCCGGCTGGTCTGCTGATCTGGAAGACCACAGCTGAAACCACTGACACACACACGTTCCAGTTTATTGTAACGGACGACTGTAACGCTGAGACCAGAGCCTCTGTACAGGTAAGGCTTTTTCTTTAGTGTGACCAGAACAGTCTTTATACAACCATTTTGAAGTTTTCATTCTCATTAAGTATGAAGTGCAAGTTCATTTGAGAAGTGGAAAAAATGACAATAGCTAATCAGTTCACTATAACCAAAAAATTATCATTATAGTGGAAACTTTCTGGTCATAAGCATGCCAGGCCTTTGGCTCTCAAAGCCTTTACTTATTCCTGCCACCAGAGGGAGCTAATGATATATTGTTATCTGCTAAAGGAGGTTTGCTGTGTCACAATTCCATAAAACACATTAATGCTATGCAGGTTTTGAATATGTAATGCATTTACACTGAAAAAGTGACAAAACTAAGACGTCAGGATGCATAAATACTGAATGTTCTTGATTTTGCAATGCACAAAAGAAAATGGAAGCGCTGCTCACATTTGCAAAACATTCAAACAAATTGCAGATGGTGGTGAGACAGCTCCAGGAAAATTTCAGAAAACAAAAATTAAGGATTTTATCTTTAGAAAAACATTTTCCTTTCTTTTTATGTCGTTGGCAGTGTGCGTTTCAAAGTCACACTTTGATTCGCGTGCATAATTGTGCACACATGCCTTTGCTGTTTTAGCTCCAACGCTGTGGAACAAACTCCTCAGTACCAGATCAGCTGAGTCAGTGACTCAGTTTTTAAAAAGCTTTTTAAAAACCCACCTGTACAGACTGGCATTTGTATAACAATTTTGTAATGTCCACTCAAATGTTTTTGTATTATTCTTTTTATATTTTGTCTTATTTCTCTATGTTTGACCACTCCTTGAAATCCCTGTTTTTATTGTATTTTCTGTGCATGTTGTTCTTTTAGTCTTTACTTAACTTACTTAGTAACCTTTTATTTCTCTATGTTGAAACATGTGAGCTGAAATTGCACCTATATTTTGTGGTTTTGTATTATGTGAAGCACCTTGTAACTCTGGTTTTGAAAGGCGTTAAAGAAATAAACTTTACTTGCTTACTTACATCTTGTATAATTTCCTGCTAGTACAAAATGTTAGCGAGGATTGATTTCTTGTATACTAAGTGCAAAAACAATATACCATGAAAACTGGTAAACAGTACGTACTGTATACTAGTAGTATATAGGAGTAGTGAGCAGAAAAACTACCTCTTTAAACCCTCTTAAAACCCTCTTTATTTTAGCAACAGTAAATGATAAACTTGAGGTAAGATTAAGTGTCTTTCTAGCAGTATGAACATTTCCAGAGACATAAAATACACTACATCTAATAAAATCTTGTTTTCAGGTCACAAACTTGTGTCCAAATAATGAATCAGAATAAATCTGTACCTTTTCTGTTTTTCCCCAGGTGTCTGTGCACTCCTGTGATTGTCTGAATGGCGCTTCTTGTGTAACCAACACCAACCTCCCTGCTGGCAGCGGGGAATACATTTGCGTGTGTCTGGATGGATTTAAAGGAGAAAGGTGTGAGGTGGACATCGATGACTGTAAACCCAACCCCTGCAGACTGGGCCGCTGTATCGATGGGCCCAACTCCTTCTCCTGTATCTGCCCACCTGGAATGACAGGTACCGATCAACCCTGCAGATCTGTTCACTTCAGACAACCACAGTACACATAATAAAAGGTTTAATGTTTTTATTTATGTAAAGAGCATTAAAGAGCATTACCTGCCAGGCTGCCAAGTGGAAAATGGAGGTTGATGAGTTTGAAAGAAGCAGCAGAAAGAAATTAGGGAAGAAAATAGAAGAAATTTCACGTTACAGTGATGATAGTAAGAACCTAAGAGAAATCCACTTGGTTTGACTGGGAGCAAGGACAGATTTAGAGTTCTCAATCAATCAATCAATCAATCAATTTTTATTTATATAGCGCCAAATCACAACAAAAGTCATCTCAGGGCTCTTTTCACATAGAGCAGGTCAAGACCGTACTCTTTAATTTACAGAGACCCAATGATTCCCCCATGAGCAGCACTTGGCGACAGCGGTAAGGAAAAACTCCCCTTTAATGGGTAGAAACCTCAACCTGGCTCTTGGTGGGCGGCCATCTGCTTTGACCGGTTGGGTTGAGACAGAGAAAGAAAGAGGGAAAGGGGGAGGAGGGGATGGGGGACAGAATAACAACAATCATAACAATAACAATAAGTAGCAATAGCCAGGGAAGGATGCCAACAGGACTGCGAAAGACCACGAAGGCTCGGCCTGCAACCCAGGGTTTCCTGCGAGATGAGAAAGCACAAAAAACTCCGGGGAAGAAGCAAAGTTTGTGACATGCATTGTTGTTACATGAATGCATACAGATGGAGACAAACATGAAGTAGTGAGTTGGATTAAGGACAAACTTGGCGATGTCAACTTAGTGATCATTGTTGCATGTGTGTCACAGAAACACCTGTAGAAGGTGCTGGAAATATCTGAGTTAGATGGTAACCAAGTGTCAGGTTTCCCACTTCATAGAAGAGTTCCAATAAATGGTGTTGTTGATGGTCGAAAGGTGTGAAACAAGATTTTATGTTGCATTTTGAATCAGAAATCCTACCTGACAAAAGTATTCTCAGATCATATCAGTTACCCAGTACGGCCTTTTGTTCCCAAACCCATTCAGTGCAGACGTTGTTGGAAATTTGGACACGGCTCGCTCGTGTGTAGACATGATTTTGGGGATATGTGGGTAAATGTGGAGATGAGAAGTGCAGCAGCAGAAACTGTGGAAAAGAACCCAAGTGTAATCAATGTGTCATGAGGCATGGCAAGCAGACCGTCCAAAGAGAAAGAAAGAGAGATGGAATTCATGAGGATCAGGTCCAAGAGAAGGCTAAGCCATGAGGAAGCAGCTAGGAATGGAAAGATTCAAGAAGTAAAGGAGAACAAATCAGGTAGGCATGATGGATATTGTTTTTGTAAGGACAAGATTAAGTTCTTAGCATTTTCTGGCCATGGCGATAAACTGTGCCGCTGAGGCAGAAAGGAAATCCGAGAGAATAGAGATAGTTGATGCTGCGAGAAAGTTTCTTGACATCAGGGAAATTACCAGAGAGGAAGTGCAAGAGAGGCTTTTAGGTCTTCTCAGAGTCTAAATCGAGAAGTTATATTAGAGAATGGGATGATTATTTTCATTTTATTTTATTTTATATACAATAACTTAGATTAGATAGGAGAATTTACTTATTTTCAATCCAGTAGAAGGCGGTGATGCAACATTTTGGATGCAAACCGCCTCTAAAAATCCAACGAAGAAGAAGAAGGCTTCAGAGGAATTATGTTTGAAGTTGTGACCATCATTTCTATCAGCTTTACTCATCAAGTTCAATGCTGAGAAATGCAGACGGTCATGCTAGAGACTGCTTTACAAAGTCCAGAGTTAATAAGTTTACTGATTTTTCTGGTAAAATGGGAGCAAATGCTGTCTAGACTGTTGAAAACAATCATTAAATCTGACATTATCGTCGGGTTCAACTTTGACCTTCAATACTGGATTGATTTATTATAACCAAAACTTCAGAACTGGTTTTACTTCCAAAAACAGTAAATGGTTTGAATTACTGGGGAATTTGTTTTTAATCTGTCTTGATTCTTACTGTTTGTGGCACTTTTCCCGTTGGACTGTGTTGATAAGCAGAGGCTACGTGTTGTCAATGCATCCCCAGATCCCTGTTATCATAAATGAGAAAAATAATGATAAATACACTAAATTAACTTGATTTTGTTAGTTTCGAAAGTCAAAAATGCAATCAATCTGAAAATTTTTATTTGTTATGAACAGCAGTTCTAGCGATCCTCTTTACGTGTGTGAGCAGTAAAGGCATCTCAGCTGTTTTGTTTAATTTGTAATATTCAAATATTGGTTCATACTTGTTTTGTAAGTGTTTCCACATCACATTGTCTGGTGTTTCATGTGTTGACAGGCCATACATGTAGAGAAGATATAGATGAGTGCGTCTCTCAGCCTTGTTTCCCTGGAGTGGGCTGTAACAACACTCTGGGCTCTTTCATCTGTGGAGTCTGTCCTCAAGGATACAGCGGTGATGGGAAAGACTGCACTCGTAAGACCCCTCTCTTAAATTTTATCTTAAAAATGGAGAGTTTGTTTAATAATGTCCATCTACTGCTAATTCAGCTTCATAGGCAGCGAGTGCACCTCAAGGATATGTTCATTTGTCGGTTCATTTCTGGAGTTGTACATCCATCTAGTTCTTTCTCTAGGATTCATGCTTTCATACATCATTAAGGATATTTCCATCGTCCAGTGGAAAGTCATCCTCATCCTTTTGTTTCCAAGGTAACCAAGATTCTCCAATCAAAGCGGTGACCACACCGGAGCGAGTGCCGCAGGTTTCACTGAGGCCCAAACCGTCCAGCCAGTCGCCGTGCGCTAGAAGGCCGTGTTACCCGGGCGTTCAGTGTTTTGAGAGCACACATGTGTCCGCAGGCTTTGTCTGTGGACCTTGTCCTCCCGGTCTCCATGGAAACGGATGGATTTGCACAGCAACAGGTGAGAGTGAAGCATTTCTTTCAATTCAGAACTGATGCTGGTTAAAGGACAGTAGTGACCATGTTTTATGCTTTGTATTTTTGATTAAGGGATATTTATAAATTGAAAGAAGCACAGTTGGCTTTACCCTTTCAGAACGTCCTATTTGAAAAAGTAAATACTATTTTGACACATGTTGATTATCATATGTAAATTGTTTTATTTTATTCTCACATGTTTTACCTATATGTGGAAAATGCTGTTCATGTGTAAAAAGTTCCATGTCACCTACTATTATATGATTTTTGGACAGTTTGGACACACTTTCTCATTCAAGTGAATGGAAAGGTGTGTCCCAACTTTAGACTGGCATTGTACATTTTTTTTGTACTTCACAATTTCATAAATTTTTACCTGAGATTTAGTGTAGGGTTGCGAAATATATATATCAAAATTATTACTTTTTTGTTAAATAGCGTTTCTGTGACACAGTATGTTTTGTGATAAGGCTTTGCAGTAAAAAACAAAACATTTTTTAATTATTTCTTTGTCTTACTGTATGTTTTTTTATCTGATTGTAGTTGAAGTTGTATCACTTGTTTGTTCGAACAAAAGAAATCTAAATATGTTGATATGGTAATGTTGAAAGCTGTATTTCTGTTATTTTTTAAGTCATATCCTCTAACTTCCAGTGTTTTACAGGTCAGGGGACAGTCGCCACTGGAGCAGACGGGCATATTCATATCACCAAATTAGATTCCAGCAAGGAAACGATTCCCACCTCCTCCTCTTCCTCCTCTTCTTCATCGTCTCCCAACTCACCCAGACGACTCCCTGAGAGGAGGACAAGACCGGAAGCCGCCACCAACACTACTATCAGGAGAGTTCATTCCACTGTAAGAAAGACCCCCCAGAATCAAACCGCAACCAGAGTCTTCACCCCGACCTTCCACCGAGGTCAGCCCAGTGAGGTGGAGCTGACCCCCGGCCTCAACACCGGGGTCAAATGGGGGTTACCGTCTCACCAAGTGACCTGTGCTGACTCTCCTTGCTTCCCCGGTGTCCCCTGTGAGCCCACCGTCACCGGATCCTTCAGGTGTGGACGCTGCCCGTACGGTTACACTGGAGACGGAGTCACATGTAAAGGTAATGAGACTTATAAGATGCAGCCTCCTGGTTTACAGACATTTAAAACAGTACAAACAGATGTATTTACACTCAAGCCCAATAGAAAAATAAATACATTATGGCACTAAATGGTCCAAATCAGACTATTATACTATTCATTCATTATGTAAAATGGCTTGTAAGCTGCACATTAATTATATGAAAGTTCCATTATTATATTATTTGTAGGTGATGCTATTTTAATCAAGATTGTTCCCAATTCACTAACACTTCCAAACACCAACTTTTTAAATTGTGCAAAACATCAAATATTAATGATTTATAAGTTATAAGGGGCATTTGTACAGTAGATCATTATACAGTATAGTATGTTTTGGCAATTCAAACACTTAGTTTTAACAAAATAGAAGAAAAATATCTATCTATATATAATATCTATATCTATAGAAAAACAATGCACATTTTAAGATAACCAAGTTTGTCCAAAGTAGGAAGGGGATATTGTGTCTTTTGCAGTGAAATAACTTAAACAGGCATATCTGACATAGCTGTACATAACGTTCTTTTCAAGGCCTTGTTTGGAGCTCTGCTTTATTTACATACATCTCCATCATTATCAAATAGTGTATTGATTATTTTTTTCAATTACTCAATTTATCATCACTTTTGAAAGAACGTTCTTCCTCATACAAATGAAAAGCTGAATTCAGAAGCAATATAAGACACTCTTGCTTAATTTAACACACTCAGGGGTTTTGCTGCTACAGCTTTACTTGGTCTTTTATGACAAGTAGCTTATGGTGGCTAATGTTAGCTAATATTAGCATTATTTTAGATTGATATAACTGTGTAACTGACATCACTGAATCAGATCATTGACTTCCATTATCTTAATAATGGAAAATCTCACTTGTGGCCACAGTGGCTGCTGTTCAGCAAAAGTTATACTGTCTCGCTTTAAAATGTGAAAATAATATTGACAAAGAGCCATCATGAAGTTTCTAGGGACCAAAACGATTCCCTTAATTTGCTCATTTTTGTTTTTACCAACCAAAAATACATGCAGATGGCCTTAGACAAAGGCATCTGAACTTGCTTTAAACTCTCGTCCAAAAGGCTTCTTCAGACGCCTTTTGAATATACCATGACCCTGGATGACTGAGAATCTTCACTGAATGTTTGGTATCTTTATAGCAAGATAAATATTTGATTTTGATTAGTCTTTTAATAATACTTTGTGGATTGACTGATTTGAGTGGATTAAACAATTGTTTGTGTCATGTCCTCATGTCCTAATGGTTGGATTTCTTCCAGTAAACCTGTTGTGATGTGTTTCAGCTGTGTGCAGGTATCAGTGTGGGAGGAACATGGAGTGCACTCTGCCCAACACCTGCACCTGCAAGGAAGGCTACACCGGATACAACTGTCACATAGGTGAGAACGAGGGAGGTTGGACAGAATATGATTTGTTAAATTATGTGCTGGAAACCCAGTTTATTAAATCATATCACTCTTGAAAGAAACGGTGCAACCCAGAGTTCTTTGTACTCTGTCATGACTCATTACTGTTAAATCACTTGTGAAAATGAGGCTACTTTAACTCATTGACTGATTTTTTGCCACTTTTCTTCCCTCTCAGCTGTGTGTCGACCTGACTGCAAGAACCAGGGAAAATGTGTGAAACCTAATGTGTGTGAATGTCCTGCAGGCTACAGTGGGCCCACCTGTGAGGAAGGTAACCCAAGCTCATATTCATAGCAGTCTAACATGCTGACACACACACACACACACACACACACATTGCTTCACAGAATACTCATGAGTATCTTTACAACCCTGTGTCGGTGTGTAGCGAGCTGCGAACCGCCTTGTCAGCATGGAGGCACCTGTCTGGCCAGAAACCTGTGTACCTGCCCCTATGGATACGTTGGACCCAGATGTGAAATCAGTGAGATGCTATTTAATTACTTTTGTGGTATTTAATTACTTTTGTGGTGTGTTTGTGAGTTTTTATAACTGTTATTTATTCAAGGAAGTCTCACTTTTGCAGGAATGCTCAGATCACATTTTTCACAGTTACACAGACACCTGGAAGTTGCCCAGTACAACCACAGTCTGATCTGCTGGAGGGGTTGGGGTTAAGGGTCTTGCTCAAGGGCACCTCAGTGGTGGTAATGAGGGAGGGGCATGCACTGCTTTTTTTAACTTTACCCACCCACACTGGCCCAGGGACTGAACCGACGACCTCCCGGTCACAAGCTAGCCTCTCTAACCTTTAGGCCACTACTGCCCCCATGATGTATTACTAACAGACTTTGTTCAGATTTACAGCGCAGACAACATTTTGGGAAATACACTAATTTGCTTTCTTGCCCAGAGTTAGATGAGAAAAATGATACCATTCACATGTCTGTATGCTACTTCACCCAACACCCCGTTAGCTTAGCTTAGCTTAGCTTAGCTTAGCATAAAGACTGGAGGAAAACAGTAAGCAGGAAGACCTCTAAATCTAATAAGGTTGAATTTTATAGGTTCCTGTAGGTGTATTTAGGTATCTTTTTTAAAATAGATTAATATCATATTACACATATTATATAAATATCACATTGTGCTTTCCAGAGTCTAGGATTAGAAATGAGCACTGTCCTTTACTGCCTTATCTTTAAAGTTCTCTTCCTTAATAGATACAATTTTTTAAAAAACATGCAGTTTTTTTATCTAGTATCTGCAAATCTTCTTGCTGCATACAGCCTGGTTCAGGCAGCCTGTAGATAACCCAGAGAAACTGAGGGCAAAAAAACTTCCACCAATCAGTGGCTGCTGCTCATAAAGCTCACATAGTGATAACTGAAGGTGACTCAGTTGAGCATATCAAGGAGGGAAAGATATTTTCTGCGATTAATTTTGAGTTCATGTAGCTCTAGACATCCATTTGGAAGTGTAATCATTTTATCTGTCTCAGTGGTGTGTAACAGGCACTGTGAAAACGGAGGCGAGTGTGTTTCTCCTGATGTCTGCAAATGCAAACCTGGCTGGTACGGACCGACATGCAACTCAGGTACAACATGACATCTGTAACCGAGTGTGCATTCAGGCTGCAGCTGCAAAGTGTCTCCATTTCAATGTTTTCTTCACATGTTAAACAGATCTAACATTTTACAGCGGGTGCTTTTGACCACAAAAATTGGATCTGAATGCATTTGAGCATTCAAACTGGAACTTGTCAGTGTTGCCATGACAATAAAGTAAATCTTACATTATGCTCTGGAGACAGCAAAACATAGACTGTGGATTCAAAAGACATATTTTGAAATACAAATATTAAATCTTTTGAATCTAAATATGGCTCTTTGTACCCTCTGCAGCTCTTTGTAACCCTGTGTGTCTGAATGGAGGAACATGCATAAAGCCCAACATCTGTGCTTGTCCCAGTGGCTTCTATGGCTCTCAGTGTCAAATAGGTAAGACGATGATAAATACAAACCACAGTGACACACGCATTTTACCGCTCTGCTGTTCCACCTCAGAGAGAAATTGTGAAAAAAGGAAATGAAACCTGATCTTTGAGGTGGTTTTGTATTGTTTTGCTGATATTGTCTTTTCATTTAAACTCTGATATTATCAGTCAACCTATATGATGAAGGTCCCTTTCTGACTGCGTAAAAAGAGATTGCAAACCCCATATTGGTATTTTTGTGGTCAGTTTTTTGGTCAGTTCTTCTTTGGTGAAATAATTATTCATGTGAGAGTGTAACATTTTCTAAATTCCCCCTTTACATTTACTAAATGTGAGTCACTGAACTTTATACAGAAACTGAATTCTTGTAGGTTAGCGACCAAGTTAGCTGCTCTGTGAGGCTGTACTTAGGAACACAGGTGTTTTGAGCTAAATGCTAATGTAAGCTAATTAGCACTAAAAACAAAGTACAACTGAGGCTGATGAGAATGTTATTAGTTTTGCAGGAAGTTAGTCATAAACCAAATTATTGGACAAATTAAATTTTTTACCTGATGGTGGCACTTGATTAAAAGTTAAGCAATCACCAAAATGATTACAATTCATCCTGAGGGGAACACGAATGTCTGTGCCAAATTTCATGGCAATGCATCCAATAGGTGTTGAGGTATTTCAGTCTGAACCAAAGTGACTTGAGAGACTGACATTGCCATTCATAGAGCCGTGCCGCTAGCGGGGCCAAAATTTGCCAAATTTAAAGAATTATTTTAGCGGAAACATCTGCACCTGTAATACAAAACTCTCTGCAGACTTACTCTGCTCCTTCTGAAAGAAAACATACAGTAGGTTGTAGTGCTAAAGGGTTTATTTTTACTCATAATATGGTGATTATTCACAAATCCCTGCAGGAAAGACTTACTTCACTTCCCCTTTATACAGAGAGGTCAGAGGTCAGGGTCAGCTACACAAACCCAGAACTAGCTAAGGGGCCTTTCTTCCTAACGAATTCAGCAGCTTACTGTTTAGGCTTTTTACTGCAACCACTCTTGTAGTCCTTGAGAACATTTCAGTTTGACTTTTCAGAAATTGGCATAATTATGCACAAGAGGTTTGAGATGATCAATAATTCCCAATGCTAGCTATATCTGATTTAAATTTCTATCAGTCATGTGTACTGTACCTCCTGGCGTTGTCACAGCTGAATATTGTTGTGTTTCAGCTGTTTGCAGTCCTCCTTGTAAGAATGGAGGTCAGTGCATGAGAAACAATGTGTGTTCCTGCCCTGAAGGCTACACAGGAAAGAGGTGTCAAAAGAGTAAGTCACTAACATCACCACCTGCATGTTTGAATGCAGCCTTATTTAAAATAATGGTTGCCATTGGCAGCTCACAATTATAAATATGTTGGGGGGTGGGGGAATATGGTCATTGAATGTGTAAATGTGTTCCAGGTGTGTGTGAGCCAATGTGCATGAACAAAGGCAAGTGTGTGGGACCCAACACCTGCTCCTGTGCGTCAGGATGGAGAGGGAAGAGGTGTAACATACGTGAGTGACTCCAATGCTTTATTCATACACACCAGATGCATCACAGGTAATATAAAAAGTCTGCACATTAACTTGTTTTTTTTCCTTAGACGTAGGATTGGTTAATTTTAACCTGCTTCCAGACCGCTACTTTGCTTCCCACATGTCAAGATGTGTTCAGTGATTCAGATAATGAAGTGAAAACTAAACAGGAATTCAGTCTGATCATCGGTCTATATTGCAAAATTGGGTTGCAACAGAGAAAAGTATCTGTTCTCCTACTAAAGGCTCAAATCAGATATTCAAAAGTCTAATGGTGGTGAACTGAAACAGTCATATAATCACACTGACATTTTTGTATTCTGTTATATACACATACAGACAGTGGAGGTCTGAATGTTTGACCCCTACAGTGAGGGGATCTGGTGGCTCCGTTATGCTTTGGGGGGCATTTTGCTGGCGTGGTTTGGGTCCACTTGTTGTCCCCTTAGAGGAAAGGGTCACTGCAAATCAATACAAAGTTCTTCTAAGTGATCACCTTTATCCTATGATGAAACATTTCTATACTGATGGGAGTGGTGTCTTCCAGGATGACAATGCCCCAATTCACAGGTCCCTTCAGGGTGATTCAAGACCTGAAGATCAAGTCCTGCATCACCTTGGCGGGGGTCATTTCACAATAATGATCCACTCGCTGTACTTTATCCCTTACTTGTCACCTGTCTGTATATATTTGTCAATACATGCAAAAAATACTAATTCCATTTTCCTGTGTTTTAATATGGAAATCACATTACTTTTCATCCATGCAAGAACATGTATCTTTAGTGATTATGCCATTATGCCTATCATAGCAGGCTTAAATAAATATGAAACATTAAAGGTCCAAGGAATACACAGTCTACATTGTCTACTGATATTTCTAAGAAATTAAACATTTCAAACTTTCTCTTGCTGTAATTATTGGCTGACAGAATTCAGTTCGTTACAAAATCTTTGGCACTGGATGCGATTTCAGCCCAGTCAGAGATGTCATGTGGTAGATTTGGTGCCATTTGCCAAGCTGTTGCTCAAGTGTTGTTTATGCCTCCCTCTCTGTTCTCACTGTAGCCGTCTGTCTGCAAAAGTGTAAAAATGGCGGCGAGTGTGTGGGACCGAACACCTGTCACTGTCCCATCGGGTGGGAAGGTCTCCAGTGTCAAATACGTGAGTGTACTAATCGTGTTATAATATCCCACAGTGATGGTTCAGTTTGAGTACATTCTGGCGAGGACACACAGTTACTAACTTGCCTCCAATTTTATCTCTACATCACTGTCATATTACCATTTTGCAGTATGTTGACAGAAGACTCTCTCTATTAAAATATCACTCTATTAAAACTCTATTAAAATACATAACTAGTGTTTTGATCTGTTTGTTCTTGAATTATTTAATATCAAGTGTTTGTGTAGTTGTAGCTAGTAAGAATATACTATCAAAATAAGAACCAGTTGTTAAAAAAACATCCTGTGATGTTGATTCCCTCTAGCGGTCTGTAAACAACGATGCCTGAATGGAGGACGATGTGTGCTTCCTGACTACTGCCACTGTCGGAAAGGCTACAAGGGCCTCACCTGTGCAATAAAGGTCAGCAGTTGGGGTCACACCTCATATACAGTATATGGCTCTGTGCAGTGGGAAAAGTATTAAATGGTACCAATAACTCCAAGGTTATTTCCTCTGAGGCTCCCAACACTAAAAAAAAAAATCACTGTTACTTTAATACCTTTAGGATCAAAAGGCTTTCAGTAGGTTGTGTTGAACAGTGTCGTATGTGAAATCTAATTTTGTTGAATTTACGTTTACAGGCACCACAAGTGTGATGAAAAAGAAATGGAAAGTGGGATGAAAGAGACTACGAAATGCACAAAGCAAGAAGAGAGCACCATAAATTGTTGCGCGTATGACTGTGAGTGTGTGTGTGCGCGTGTGTGTGTCAGTGGATAATGGATATTGGCATGTGCTTGAATGTGTGGCACGCTTGAACGCTAACGGAGGGACTTGATGTATTGCACTTGTCTTTTTGTCCCTGTATATCACTACCTCAAGGCTCAAGGTAACACATCTGTTAAATGCATCGGCAGTGCTTACGGACGTTTTATACAGAGTGTTACTGCACAGTATTATGTACAAGAAGTAAATGACAAATCTGTCTCAATGAAATTCATAAGCTGTAGGTTATTACCAGCACGCTGTAAGTGTTTTTCACAATTTAACCAAAATTATAGCTTTTACAAAACTGATGTGCACTGTTTGTTTCTTACTTATGAGAAAAATACAAATAAGTCTGCTTTATGAATTATGCCTAACGTAGATGATACACATCAGTAACTTGTTTTAGACTGAAGATGTTGCGATTTACAAAAATTGCATTTGTTTATTTTTCTCAGTTGCTTTCATTAATATATTGTTTGATCAGGCCTGTTTTAGTTTTTGACTGTTATCCATTTACACTGATGTCAAACATGTCAATCAAAGTAATGTCCACTAATGTTGGAGTTACATCTTCTTCTGTTTCCTTAAAAAAATCTCCATCAACACCAGATTACACTTTGGTACAAGTAAAATGTGTCTAAATAAAGAAAATATACTATTTCTATGGTTTTTTCATTTCGTTGAATGATGCAATTCACACTTTTATTTATTTAATAACACAAATTACAGTATAGTACATAACAAGTTTATACAGTCAAATAAGAACATTAAACATATTCAATGTTTTTTTTTTTTTAAAAAAGAATGACATGATATGGTAAACAATATAAAAACTGCCAATGTTCAGCTAAAAAAAACAATATTTGTCCTCATCAGCATAAAGCTCCTGATTGGGCCTCCTTGACCTTTGACACTAGTGGGAATTTTTCCTCTCCTCACAGCGAGCACCAGAATAAGGGGGGCGACAGCGGCATTTGTCAGGAGAAATACACTTCCCTCCGTTCAGGCAGGGCTGAGTGCACACAGCTATAGCCAAGACAAAAAAAACAGACAAAAGAAACAAAAAAAAGGATATTAATCATTTATAAAAACCTGAGAAAGAACAACGGAAATGAATGAGCAGCTTATAAATCATAACGCCACAAATCCCGCAACTGGCCACAGAGGTGAGAAGTGTTTCCATGTCTGTTTTGTCACATCTGGAAAAACACTGAGGTTAAAACTTTCCCTCAGTAGACACGTACACATAATTTATATCCTTCCTGTCTGTTTGGCAGACCGATACGTGAAACAGTATTCTCTTCCAGTTATGTACATTGATCTACAGTATATGAAAGTGCGACTGTGTTCATTTTGAACTCACCAGTATGGCAGGCACCGCCCAGCCAGCCCTCCGGACAGCTGCAGATTCCTGGAGCCACACAGATTCCTCCGTTCCTGCAGCCTTGGGGACAAATCGCTGCATGGGGAACAAACCATGGACAGACATTATCAACATGCCGGGAACATCTGAGCTTTAGTTATACGTTACACATTTTTACTATTTAAATCTCAGTAGGGCTGAGATGTTTTTGATTGCAGGTTAGTTAGAGGTTGAACCTGGGTGTCAATGGTAACAACTTTCATTCACTCATCATAGTGACAGCTCAAAGCTAAAAAGGATATTTTTAATATAAAAAGTCATCTATGCAAACTATCTAACTGAGACAACATAAGATGCATTGATTTATCATTGGTAGATCCATAATTTTCAGCCATGGATGGCTCTGTCTGTCTGTCTGGTGCTTGGTTTTTGGCCCACAACTTTGGATGGATTGCCATGAAAATAAAAAACAGTCATGTCCATCTCAGGATGAATTGTAACTTTGGTGATCCCCTAATTTTTCCTTTGGTACCATCATCATGTCAAAAGGGTCAAAGGTCAGGTTTAGGGCTGTGACTAACAGTTATTTTTACTACCAGTTAATCTGCTGTTTATTTTCTCGCTTAATTCATTTATTTAAAATGTATGTTTTGTCTATAAAATTTCTGAAAATTGTAAAAAATACATGTTATAATTTCTTACAGCCCATGAAGATGTTTTCAGATGTCGTGTTTTGTCAAATCAACAGTCTAAAATTCAAAGAAATTCAGTTTTATCACGTAAGACACAGAAAAGCTTCAAATCATGACATTTGAGATAAACTGCAACCAGCAAATGTTTGGCATATTTGCTTAATAAATGACTAAAACAATTGCAGTTAGGAAAATAGTTACAGATTACATAACTGTTGATCGACTCATTGTTGCAGCTCAAAAATTTTTTATTTGTCCAATACTTTGTGGCTAAATACTTGAAAATGAATGACATTCCCATCAGCCTCAGTTGTACTTTTTTACTAATTAGCAAATGTTAGCATGCTCATACACCAAACTACTATCCGTAAAACTCCTCAATGAAAACTAGACTAATGAAATTCTTCTGGGTTTTGCAGCTCTTTTAAGCTCAAGTACAGTTTCACAGAGCCATTAGCATGACTGTAAACTAGGTCTTGTTTCATTGAACTTCAGTGCATAATATTAGAAAATGTTTATTGTTTTGTTCTGCCTCCAGAGCAGCTCTGCCCCTTTAGAAATGTGTGTAAAGCCAAATCTAAACTACAATTTATTGCCATGAATGTCTCAATCACCATTCACAAGTCGTAAAACTTAAGTATCATTCATCACCACTATAATTAAATGGGTTGTTGTGGGGGTTACTCCTCAGCATCTGACAGCATCTTGGAACAGGGAAGGCATGAGAAATGTTTTAGTTAAGCTCTTGCTGATAAATAGGTCCTGCAGAGAAAGCGGCTCCATTTGGTGACTTTGACCTGTGCTGTTAACAGGGTAATTAGATACGGCAATAAACAAACCTTCTTGGCATTTTGAGCCGGCCCAGCTTGAGGGGCAGATGCACTTGGCCACTCCGTTGACAGCGATGCATTCCCCTCCGTTCCAACATCCGCCATCACACGTCACTACCAAAGACACAAACCACACCTATCAGCAAAGATGTAGATGAGATAGTTTTACCTGTCTATGTTTTACCTTGTTTTTTGACAAGACACCAAAAAAAACCACATTATATTTATTGATTTAACGAAGAAATGGTTACTTGCTACCCCTTGTTACTGGTTGCATTAGGAGCCTGACTAGGTGAAAAAGAAGACACTTGAAATGGGGAAAGAGGGTAGGGGACAACAACAACAACAACAATAACAACAAAAAAGAAGAACTAATCAAACAGAAGTTAGCAATTACAAGTATTTCACATATACAAGTATTCAGTAATTCACTGGAGAAAAGAGACTAGACAAAGACAAAAACTAAAGACTAAACAAAAAGTATAAAAAATGAAGATAATTTGGTGTGTTTTTTGGTTTCTGTCCTCTTAATTGTCTTGCTGTTTCAAATAATTCTTCCAACCTCCAAGAACATGATCGATTTTATTGTCATTTAACTTTGCCAAAAACACTCCCATGTAAAGATATTGACTTTTAAATAATAATAAAATCCTTTAAAAACCCACTATGTGAGATTTAACTATAACTGTATAATGTACAGTCCTCCACAGGTTGGCAAAATCCCCAAATTTACAGAATAATATTCCTTTAGGCTCATTTACACTAACAGCACTTAAACACTGAGCGACTGGAGGAGTTTTTATTGCATGCTTACTAAACTACTCCTGCAGTTTTGTTCCATCACAAAGAGGAGCAACTAGGAAAAAAAGGTTAGAAGGAACCTGTTGTATGTCTGGTAGCAGACCGACAGCTGTGTGTGGGAATGTCTGGTTAGTTATGCTGTAGAATAAATTTATGAAGATGGATCTTCACCCTGACTACTGCTACATAAAGTGTGCAGGAAAAAAAATGCTTTAACAAAAAGTGCAGCTTCCAGGCTTCCAAATCACAGGAACAACTGGATTTTCAGCTAGTTCATAACTGCTGGAGCAACTGTATAGTTACCTTTGTGACAATATCTTCCTCCAAATCCAGGAGGACATCTGCATTTTCCAGGTCGAAGACACTCTCCTCCGTTCTTACATTTGGGATAACAGTTGGCTGTATTCACACAAGAACACAAACGTTTTTGACATTACTGTTTGTAGTCCAGTTCAACTTTTATCTCTTCATATTTCAATCACACATTTAAGACATTTTAAATGATCAGCAGCAAATTAAGTCCTTACAGTACTGTATGAAAAATGATACCTTGGGTCCATCATAGTGTTTTTACAGATTAGTGATGATCATAAGGAATCTTTCAGCAACTCTTTATGTCTTAAAATCAGGATGTTTTTCCCATCGAGGTGGAGCTGTGCTCAGCTTATGTTGACATAAATATTTGTGACCAAACCTCTGCATTAAACTGATGTAGGTTACATGAAAACATGCTTTAAGGGGGGATCGAGCATATAAAGTGCATTCCTCAGTGGACAGTTTTAAACACCAACTCAACTACTTATCTTTTTAATCTAGCCTATAACTAGCAGCTGCCTGTTTTTGGTCTTTTATGATTTTCTCTTGTTTTTATTTAATGACTTTTTTATTTATTTTTTTCATGATTCTAACTATTTTATATGCACTGTCTTCTCTTTCTTTCCAAAGAAACTGTGCTGCTGAATCTAAAGCACTTTGAGCTGCATTGTGTGCACGAAAGGCACTATATAAATAAAGTTAATTCATTCCTGAAAATGCAGTAAATTTGGTTTAGAGGCTATTTGTAGGTGCTTGTCTTAACATAGGTCATGCACTCAATGTCTGAGTCATGAGCTTTAGTGTAGTATCCACAAATGTCTGTAAGCATTGTCTTTTCTACAGGAGAAGGAATTTTGTGGTGGCAAGTCGAAACTAAATAATGTCATACTAAAAAAAACTTCACCCATCTTTACAACCTGAATTTACTTAAACATAAACATAGACAAAAAATTGTAACATCACCAAACTGGCAGGTCTCTCCTTCATAGCCCCGGGAGCAGAAGCATGTGTTGTTGCGGGTGCAGATTCCTGCGTGTTCGCACGGCGGGTCGCACGTCGCTTTGGGGTCGAAAACGAACCCGAGCGCGACTCCCCGCGGCGCGTCGGAGCGCGCGGAGCAAAGACCGGCGAGCGTGACCAAAGAGGCGAGAAGAACCGTGGAGCTCAGACCCACGAAGCCCATGGTTGTCCTTGTTTTGCCTGGAGACTGGAGTCTGGAGGGAGGGAGTGCGGTGCGGTGCGGTGGACGGAGATGGAGGAGAAAGTCCCCTACAAAGCACGGAGACCTCTTCACGGCGCCCCCGCTGCTGCGCACAGAGAGAAACGACCACCAGGTGCCGGGGCGAGCAGGCGGGGCTGGGCGGGGAGAGCGTCCTGGTGTGTGGGTGGTGGCTACACAGTGACAGTGGAGATTGTGAGGGGGGGAGAAGTTTTGAAACAGCGTGTAAGATACACAAACATTACCGGGAGGCAAATGTTTGTGGATGCACTGAAAGAAAAACGGTAACGTTAACTTTTCGGAGTTTCAACTGACGTTAACGCCAGCTAACGGTAACTAGCTAGCGACGTTAGCTAGCATCAATGTGTCTAACCGTTAACATTTTTTCTTGTTTTCTAGCCAAGTGGTTCTCAAAGTGGGGTCAAGGGACCCCCTATAACCCCCTCAAAGACCCTAGGGGGTCCCCAGCAAAAAGGGTAATAACATATTTTCACTATAATTCCATCCATAAGTCTCACAATGACAGAATATATGACTATTTGGGCTATGGGTTTCATACACTTCCTGTAATAAAACATCTAAAAGCGACAATCTTATCAGATGGGGGACCCTGGGACAAAATCTTATGAAATGGGGGTCTGTGGTTCTATTTCTATCAGTTTAGGGGTCCTTGAGGTGAAAAAGTTTGATAAGCTAGCTAGTTAAAACCAGGAGGCCAAAGTATGGTTATGCAGTGGCAGGGGTTGAAATAGTTTGCATCATTATAGCTTTTATGAAATTAAAAGCTAAAAACTCTGGTTGACCCAGTGTATTGTGAAAATACTGTATGTTAAAATATATAGAGACTCTGGTTTTCAGTAGCTCCCACTGAGAACTCACGTATAGGCTACACATACATAATATATAAATATTCCAAAGTCAAAGATGATGTCCTCAAATGTCTTCTTTTGTCACGACCAAAACAGTCCACAACCCAAAAATATTCAGTTTACTATCACAGAAACCAGAAAATATTCACATTGGAGAAGCTGGAACCAGATAATTTGGAGCTTTTTTGTCTTAAAGAATGACTCATGGCGATGAATTGATTATCAAAATAGTTGGTGGATAATTTAATAGTTGGCAACTAATTGATTAATCGACTAATCGTTGCAGCTCTGCTGAGAACTCACGTATACAACTAAACAAAGACAAAGCTAAACAAAGCACACAAAACATAAACGTCATATGTCCAGACTGTCAGATATGAAAATAGATAAACAACAGTATCTATGTACAGATCAAACTGTTATTGTATACCATGTAAAGGGTTTTGGTACAGTTGGCACCGTGCTGTTTCATTATCGATCTGTTGATTATTTTCTCGATTAATCGATTAGTGGTTTGGTCTGTAAAGTGACTGAAAATGGAGAAAAATGTCCACAACACAAATATATTAAGTTTGCTATCATAGAAGATTAAAAAAAACAGAGAACATAGAAAATCCCATTTGAGGAGCTTGAACCAGAGAATTAGGACATTTTTTATTATAAAATGATTCAAAACAACTAATCGATTAATCTTCTAACCACATTAAACTACAGCCAGTGAATGAGACAGGCATAAAAAAAGGTTCATTGTGGAGCCACCTACCTTATTATTTTCAGCAAGCAAGACCTATGATGTGAGTTCATGTAGAGCACATGTGCAAAAGCCATTTCCTTATACCTAGTGAGAGGAAATGCTGGGCCTATATGAACTATGGGGTGAGGGGAAGGTCTGCTTTAATGGCAAAAACACAACCAAATCAATGGCGAACGTGGCTCACGCTCAAAACTTACCTTTTATCATGTTTCCATAAAAAGCTAGTAGCCTTTAACTTTTTATGTGTTTAAACCTACAATGGCAGTTCACACGCGTTTCTATATGCTGGCTACCAGATTGTAAAGCAGATCATCCTGAAACTTTAAAGTTGCAGGTTAAATTTACACAAAGAGTCCATAAGCAAAGCATCCAATCACCTCTGCTGCTCATTCATTGCAAGCTGTCCTGGATACGCAGCTACAGCTACAATGATTGTCTGACATAAAAAGCAGACAATTCATCCTTTGGACTGACCACAACAGGAAACAAAGGATTCAAGAAGTGGTTTGTTGAACACCACTGATATGAGTCCAGTCTTGGCAGAGATAAAGCTCTTAAAGTGATTCTCATTTTCCAGACAGCCTGGACTGAGATAGTCCTATTTTGTGACTTCCTATTGGATAAAAATAATAATACATGCATATTCCTATACACAAAAATACAATCTATACAAGCAAAATGCCTTAAACATAAGGAGAAAACTGACAGTGCTTAATGTTTATGTGTGTGTGTGTGTGTGTTGTACTTTTTGGCCACATGTATTCCAGTGTACCTCTGGTCCAAACCAGTGACTTGGATCTCAGAGAGGAAGTGAACTGGTGTTTTAATGAGTGCAACAGATGTGAACATATCATGATACGCTGGAGACGTCTGGTGCTTCTTGGTTCAGTGAGGAACATATGAGAGCCTGTACAGAGTCACAGTAACATATGATACCATCAGGATGATGTATTGAAAGCAGAGCACAAAAGTAGGTCATGTGATAATGAAATGCTCTGTTGAAGTTATAATCTGCACTGATGTTACATATGGATAAGAACGGATTCATTGTTGATATTTGAACAATAAGTATGAAACAGACAGTCTTAAATATAATCCAGAAACAGATAAGACTTTATTTCTCGTTATTTCTCTGTGGTTACCTACTGAACTACATAGCCTCACATAGTGGGTGGCTCTCTCTTCTTCTACATGTGGTTTGTTGCTTTATGGAGACAGGCTTTTTTAGCCTCCTAGTGGTGGAGCCAATGGATGTTTCTGCTCAGTCAGCTGGTTTGTCCATTCATTCAACACTTTGGTCCAGAGCTGCATATCTGGACAATAAGTTAGTACATCGTCATGTCCGTTGTAAAGGTGAAGACCAATTACAAAACAAGCCCCACACACACACACACACCTGGCATCAATACTGACCTCCCAGACAAACTCACTGACTTCTGTGGGAGGTTTGAACAGTTTCCTGTCCCTCCTTTACTCTTCTCCCACCCCTCCCCCTATCCCCTCTATTCTACATCCAATGAGGAGGAGGTGAGGAAAACAAACAAGAGGAAAGCTGCAGGCCCGGACAGGATCGGTCCAGCTGTACTCAAACACTGTGCAGCTTAACTGGCTCCAGTGTTTACTAACATTTTCAACACCTCCCTCTGCCAGTGTACACTACACTACCACAGAGCGTCAAGGACTCAGTCATAATCCCTGTGCCAAAGTCAACCAAAATCTCCTGCCTCAACGACTTCACACTAATTGCCTGAACATCTGTGGTCATGAAGGTGTTTGAGTGCATCATCCTCTCCTATTTGAAATCCTACACTACCCCTCTGATGGATACTGATGGATGATGGATGCCAGCAGGTCTGTTGAGGATGCTGCTAACCTAGCCCTCTACCATACGCTACAACACTGAGGCCGTATTCAGATGGAATCAGGCGGTGCTGTAAAAACGCCAGTCCTCCCATTCATTGTCATTGAGGCCAATTACAGCCAGAGATCAGACTGATCAGAGCTGTAAACTCTGCCATGAGGGAGTACAAAGATGTTACTAGGAGGAGGGGGAGGACATTTCTCTTTGTTTGATAACGTTGAAAGTAAAGTTAGGCTTTGCTGTCGGCTTCCCAACTCATTTTAAAAAAGACCAGAGAAGAAGAGAGAGAGAGAGAGCAGCTGCAGTTGAACGAGCTAGAGAGTGAATGAAGAGAGGGAGTGCTGGTAAAGAGAAAGCCAGTGAATCAGATAAATAAAACATTTTCTGATTGTTTCACAGCGGTTATGTTCTAGAGCACAAATAAACACGTCCACACCTCCGCTCAACCCTGCAGCTGTACACCACACCGCCTGATTTGGTCTGTACACGGCCTTAGTCACCCAACACCTGCGCCCACGTCCTATTCATCGACTTCAGCTCGGCCTTCAATACAGTAAACTGCTGAACATGAATATTGACCCCTGCATATGCCTCTGGATCCAGAGCTTCCTGTGGACAAGGCAACAGACCTTTGACCTCGACCTCTGACCCTCAGTATAGGTGCCCCCCAGGGTTGTATCCTCTCACCCTGGCTCTTCTCCCTCTACACAAACCACTTCACATCCCACCACAGCTCAGTCTCCAGTCTTGAATATGCAGATGACACAACTTTAATTGGACTTATAACCAACAACAACGAAGACCGATACCATCTTTGCACACACATCAGCAACACACTCACGTGGAACATCAGTACAAACCACATTACCAAAAAAGTGCAGCAAAGACTGTTTCTCCTAAGACAGCTCATAAAATTCAAAGCAAAACAAAACCTCCTTTAGTTTTACATAGCGATCATTGAGAGCGTCCATGACAGTCTGGTACGGCAGCACGGACAGTCACACACAAAAAACTGGAGCGAATAGTCAATAAATCATCCAAGATTATTGGCAGCTCCCTCCCATTGGTTGACTCACTCCCCTATAATTGTACAGGCCTGGTGGGCCAAGGAGAACCCCCACCAGGCCAAAAAAAAAATGCCAAAACTAACGCCAAATATCCATTCATCCAGAAATCAATAATCATATGCGTTTGGGAGCCTCTGTGCAACACTGTTCCGAAACATGAGTCAACCTTTATGTTGTTGCCTTGGAAACTCTTGATGTGACGGAGTGCCACTGCTATCAGGGTCCCTTTAAAATTACTTCAGAGCGAGAGCGTATGGGATGCAGATTGGCTAACGTGAGCGTGGCACCGCCTAAAAAGAGAAAAAGCTCTAACGCGAGTGACGGACAAACAAATCAACATTTTTCTCCAAAACTCGAGTCAAGCAAAAATGCAGAAGTGGAAAAAGGGAGAGGGACAGCTTATATTTATGCCAAAAATGCAGCTTATTAAGTCATCCTCTCCGTGTGACCACTTCGTTTTAAGTCTTGAATATACCGAGCAAACAAAAATTCGTATGAAAATATAAACTGCAGACCACCTGCTGCACCACCTGACCAAAGCCAACAAATATGCCACGAATATACCATCCCGTGTGCCTCGTCCCTTTAGAGTTTTTTTGGGTGTGTACCACCAAGCCTGAAAAATGATTCTAGGGGAAACACTGAGTCACTATATCACAAACGCACAATCACAAGAACAAAAATGATCATCTCTGACCCCTCTCACCCTGCTCACCTCCTCTTAAAGGCTGATGTCCTCTAGGAGGCGCTACAGGTCGCTGCCCACCAAATCATCCCATTTTAAAATGTTTTTCCCCACTGCAGTAAGGACTCTGAACTCTTCTCACTAACCCTGACAGATGAACCTGCATTTAAAACCTCTGTGTCAATCTTGTAAATATTGTCTGTGAATCTGTCTTGTGGAAATCTGTGACGATTGTGTCTTGTGCTGGTCATGTGTCTAATATGAAGCTGATATCTGTCTGTGTTTGATGTTATTGACACTGTTGAATTGAGCTTACCCTCCATGCTGTACCGAAAGCAAATTCCACCGATCTTGGTCGTGTGATTGATAAATGATTGATTGATTGTTTCCCCTCTTACCTTTTGTCTTGTACCACAGTTCAGTGAAAACTTCCCCTTGGTTAACATTCAGTGACTTCCTCCCAGTACAGTATGTCTTAAGTGATTTCCATGAAATTTGCCGTGTACATAGGTGAACCCCAAAGGATGAATCCTTAAAGCTTTAGGTGACCCTTGACCTTTCCTCTGGCGCCATTATCAAACCATTTGCAAAACAGCCAAAAATTCACCGGTTCAACCTCTGAAATGTGAATATTTGCACGTTTTTTTTAGTCTTTTACTATAGTAAACTGAATATCTTTGGGGTTTTTAATTGCCAAAATACAGTAATCAGCACATACAGTATGTACTCTCCTAAATTAATGGTGATTAATACTAGTTTAAACTATTTTTATCATAATAAAAACATAACAGTAATGATTTTCAGTGAAACAGGAGGCTGTCTGTTTAGTTATGTGAGAAATGTACCAGTTTGCAACAATAAAGTAGTTGAATAACAGTTCAGGGATCTTCATCATGATACTATAATTTATCAGAATATTCAGCACCACCCAGTGTGTACAGAGAATATTACAAGCACATGTAGAAATAGAGAAGAGCTTCAAAATGAATCATGATTTTATTTTCAGCTTCATGCATGAAAAACAGGGCAGTGACAGCGAGGTATTCACATCTACACTGTCATCAAATATCAACATGAGTCAGATCTGTGTTACAGTTTTCATATGACGACCGTGTAAATTGTATCAAGTGTCAGAAAAACTGACATCGTGGCATTTTGGAGTCTACCATATCTTGCTCATCTGATCATAAATTATAATACAGATTAGAAACTTTGAACTCAAATTTAAGGCGTTTATCTATGCTGTTTAAAACTGTTAATTATCAGAGCATGTGTGCGTTTCACTTCTGATGATCATCAGCCGATTCAAAATAGTGCCACATGATAAAAGTGACATAAGGAAGTCAAAATCATTTCAAAACTCAAGACTAGCAGTCAACTGATGATACATGTTATAGATGTAGAGAGGATTAAAACAGCAAACACATTGTGAATGACAGCATAGCCCACCAAAAAATAGGACATGTTTTGAAGCAAGCTAGAAGGTAAGAACATATTTTACATTTACACATTTTTATATTTTATAGCTCACTGTAATTCCCACGTTCGGCGTGAAATTAAGAATATCCCTTTTCCAAAGTTATTTTTCCTCTTAAACGGCAAAAATGGTTTCAATTATACATAAAAAATATGCTCAATGTAATAGTTTTCATGTAACAGTTATCACATTTTCGTCTAAATTACCAAAGTGAATGATAGATGAACCTAAGAAACGCCTGATAACTACCTTTACTTGAGCTGAAAATACACAACTCCTACCACAAAAGAAACCCAAACCAAACAAATCACGTAAGATAATACACCATCCATATTGCACTACATAATATCAAGAATTGTAATTTTATGAAACAAAACACAAATAAAAAGGCAGCTGAATGAAGGAATGAAAAGAGGGTAAGAAGTGGTTAGGAACTGCTCAGTGTAGAGCTGCAATGGATAGTCGATCAATGGGTTAGTTAATCAACAGAAAATCAATCCACAAATAATTTTAGTCATTGTTTAATCAGAAATGCCAAATATTTGCTAGTTATAGCATCTCTAATGTGAGGATTTGAAGCTTTTCTGTGCCGTACGTGATAGTGAACTGAATTTCTTTGGATTTTAAATCGTTTTTAAGACAAAACAAGACATCCAAAGACGTCACCTTGGACTTTTTCACTATTCTTTCACATTTTGTAGACAAAACGAAAAAGAAAATAATCGGCTTATTTAATTGATAATGAAAATAAATGTAAGTTGCAGCCCTGGCTCAGTGGTTGTCACCTTGTCACCACTTTACTTATTATTCATTTGAAGTATTTAGAAGTGGTGTAGAATTGTGCGGCGGGGTAGCATTCATACAATCATTCTTATTACTTTCTGTTAAAGATTAGGCTAAAGTGCATCATATCTGATTAAAAATGAATATTAAATTATATCTGTCTGTTCTGTTGGCAACAGGGTGGAAAATGACCACAAACCTCCAGGCAAATCCTGCTAAACTCAGGCTCTGGCAGGTAGGTTTTTATCTCTTCTTTGACAGCCTGTTTGGCAAGCCACCAACCATCATTTGGAGGTTTTATTGAAAAAATATCTCTTCTAAATAGCATATTTGAGCTGTAAAAGAAGGAAAGTGGTTGGGACTATAAGAATGAATGAGCCACTCAGACTAGTTGAAGAAAAGTTTGTTTTTTTTCCCCCCGTCCTGGTTAACACAACGTCACCGAGCAAAGATTTCCTTGTGCACGTCAGCCCAGTCGACCTCTGTGAGACCAGCAGTGTTTGATGCCTGCGCTCTTCTGCTCGCCTTACTGGTAGACCTGCACATGTCCATGCAAGGAGGTGGTGTTCCCCCCACAGTCCACATACTGGTACATCTCCTGGGAAACCTGCTCCGCGTGGCCAAAGTACGACGTGGTCACAGTCACCCTGAAAAATAACATGTCAGCTAGAGTCAAAACGTCAGACAACAAGGTGAGTAGAGACAACGCATAGGTTAACTCCCTTCCTGAACATGTAGACTGGAGTTTCAGTAAATTATAAATATTTCATACAATACAATACAAATATAACAGAAGCAAGGAAAAAAGAATAAAACCCGAGTGAGGAAAATAATAATAATAATAATTTATCTTCTTAGTTGGCTCAAATTTCAATGGGTTTATCCAAAATACGCCAGATTCTTAGATAACTAAAATGGGAAAGATTGAACTAGGGTGAATTATAGCAAAGGCAGGGCGCGTTGCCTGAAATAAAAAAGTGCCTCCACTAACATCAGATGAAATTATGACACTTTTAAGAAATGTATTAAGCTTCAGGGAAAAGGAGCAGAGGCACTACATCACACAGCAAAGACCACATATTTAGGGAGGGAGACAAGTGTTTAAACCGTCAGCTGAATTTATCACAACACGAGACGCGTCATCATCTGTCTTCAGCTCTGCGGATGATCAAATCATAACATCGCACGTTTGCTTTGCAGTCGTTAATCAGAGCAGCACATTTGATAAAAAAAGAAGTTGATAGAAACTGTTTTATCAGTTGTACTTCGGTGGGGATGTGTGAGGAAAAAAAAGGCCCCAGCAGTCAGACAGCAAGGTGAAGTTAAGGTTAATGATTAACAGCAACATCAGAGTCAGCATCGAGCCGAGGTTAGTTCAAGGTTAGATTATCAAACAGCTGGACTTTTGTCTGTA
The DNA here is from genome assembly GCF_910596095.1 of Thunnus maccoyii. Classification (NCBI taxonomy): domain Eukaryota; kingdom Metazoa; phylum Chordata; class Actinopteri; order Scombriformes; family Scombridae; genus Thunnus; species Thunnus maccoyii. Next base: position 6,499,355 of record NC_056542.1, read on the forward strand.
GTTCAGAGCACTTTGTATTTTAGATTTAATTCATTTAGATCACTTGGTAGAGATTTGTTTCCACTTTCACGTTTTCTGTTGATCTGTGTCAAAAAAAGGGGGTGAATTTTTTTTTTCCAGGCGCTAAATATACACACATATGTGAAAGGTAGCACTTTTCACTTCTGCTAACCAGTTTCACGGGGGAAACCCTGACTTTTTCACATTAATTCATGACCATGCTGCCATCCATGATATTAAAAGGTCAGCAGACTCATTAACTACATTTCTTTAGTTGATGTGTGTGAACTTAGCTCGGCCAGTTTGAGCTTGGAAAGTCTTTTTTGCTAACTAGATTAAGTACAAAGCTTACATAAGACTAGAATGTGTTTTTTATTTTAATTATGTGGTTTTACATTGACTTGCTTCCAGCAGTGCTGAAATGATTACAACCTATTACTTGTTTACACCTTTTTTTTGCCCTGTTACGGATGCTTTTTTCCCCCTTTTTTTTTCCTAGTAAAGACAGCTGTTCGCTTCATCCTTCCAAAACATTTAGACACGGACTAAATGGATTTTAGAATAAACACCTGTTATCACTTTCTTCTCTTGTTAAATGCATCAAACTGAATCCTGCAACAGACAATCCTTCTCACAACCGGCCTTAAGGGTATTATGGTCTAGATGTAAAACCACTGAATTGTAGTAGAGTAGGCGTCATGATAACAGCTACTTGTTTTTTTGTTTTTTTACCTATTTTCACTGGGAATTCTGTCCAATGATAGTCGGCTAGAAATGTGTTATTTGGCTTTGACAACAGTGGATTAAGTCAACTAATGAAGATTATTCTGCTTTAGAGAAAGTTTTGCTTTGACAAATGGGCAATCTGCTTAAATGTCAGTGTTGACATGTAAATGAGCATGTCAACACTGACCTGTTGGTCTGAGCGGTAATCTACAGCAGACAACTGTTTGTTCTGCGCAGCTCTTCAGTATGTGTGGGTGAAACTATGAGAGTGTGAAGGAGAGAGGTGTTGTGCAAAAAAACCAGTCAGATGCTCAGTCATTTGTGTCATGATTAGTTTCAGAATGAAAATGTATAACTGCAAAAAAAACAAACCCTTAAAAATATCAAGACGTACTTACTGCATCATGACCACTATGTTGTGCACTTTGATGGTTGGCAGGGTGCAGTAGTCACTGTGAGAAAACAAGCAATTTAAGATAAGAAATTATAAATCATATGATATATAATGTACAGAGTACATTTATAGGACTTGTAGCAAGATACTTACAACATATAACTCATATCATCAGCAATGGTGGTGGGAACCGTGTAGTCGATCTGTAATAAACACAATTTATAAAGAAAAAAAGTGGTACCAAGATTTGTAATGTCACAAGAGTTAAAGATAATAAGGCTTTAATGGTGCTTAAAACGATTGTTTGAGGTCCAGGCTTTGCAGAAACACAATTGATATTATTTTTCAGAAGTCGTGTGACAAGTCTGTGAGTGAAGTTGGACGTGGTTCTTTGGTATTGTGACTGGCAGTGTAACAATGAGCTGTTGTGTGGGCTGTGCAGTAGGGGTGGAACCGAACCCGAGTACGGAAAAGCACAAATAAAGACTTTTTATGAATATTTATTTTGTACAAATATTTTTTTGTTTTCAGGAAGAAAACTGCTTAAATGTCAGCGTTGACAATCCTGTTTTTGTCGTCCATAGTCTTGGAGACCCGGTGTGGGAACCCTCCCACGCTACAATAGTTTATAGAACAACACATATTTTAACACTTTAATATCCTAAAATTAAAAGTGTAATAAAAACAAAAACAGGATTGTTACGCCTATTTCCACTTTTATTCAAATACAAATACAAATAATTTTGCTGCCTCAACAAATACAGATACAGATACCCTCCTGTGCAGGGTTTTTATTTATTATTCTTTTGAGTGTATTTTTTTTCTTAGTGTGTGTACAGTAAAAAAAAGTATTTCAACCTACCTGCCGTTCATCCAGTGGTATGATCAGTGTGCTGTTGTTAAACTTGGCCTTGCCTATCACTGTCTTGGAGAACTGCACTTGGGCTGTGATGTTGGTCACAGATATGGCGTAGTAGTTATTATTGGTGATGTTCAGAGTGTTCTGGACGGAGGAAGACAGAAAATGTGAGACTGGAAAAGAGTGCTTGATGAACAAGCCCCAACTTATAAGATTTTTTTGCAATAATTGGTATTTATGGCCACTTGGGGGTTGTGGAAACAAGCTGACATGTCAGATTTGAAGTTGGTATGGCAAACTGGTTAGCAAACAGTTGCCTGTTTACACATCCAGCAGATCTGAAGCAACATTAGCATTAAATTTGAGTTTCTGGCCACATGATGAATGATGCATATAAATCCAATATTATATTTAATGCATACAGGGTATTATTACAGTTAAATGAGGGGAGAATGGCTCCACAAGCTTACTGTGATGTTGAGATAGACAATTCGTTTGTCCTGGTCATAGGAGACGTAGGCAGTCTTCACTCCCACATAGGAGACATCAATAGAGCGAGGGAATAGGAAGAAAACAGCCAGTCCAGACAGCAGCAGGCAAAGAGACACTGATATTGTGACATACAGCTTTCTGCAGGAGAAGGAAAAGAGAAGTGAGACCCTGAAACCAACTGATGACTTCAAAGTGTATCATGCTACAGTGTGTTCGTTTAGTTTCGTCATATGGACAGCTAACACAGTCTGTGGAAGTCCCTGATAGAGAAAAAGAGACTTACGTCCTGCTTGGCCTGAGCCTTTGGTCACTGTATGGAATCAGAGCCACGAGCTGATTCTCTTGACCTGTTGAATAATTAAAAAAAAGGAAAAGAAAGCTGTGTGTTACTGTTGGATTGAGAAAGGCTTATGTTGTAAGTTTTCCACTATGCAACACTGAGAATGTCAGTCATGTCTTTAACCTTTGTGATGGATTTTTTAGTATGACTGGTTTATTCTTTCCACAGTGACGCAAACAACTGTGTGAAGACTATAATGTTTTATGAAAAGATGAATTAGTTACTGGTGGGGCTGAACAATTAGTCGAAATGTTATTGTAATTGCAATATGGCCTACTGCAATTTTCAAATTGTAGGAGGCACAATATTTGTTAAAGGGAAAATGTGCCAAAATAGCATTTTAAACTAAATATTGTCTATAACTAAATAGAATCTACACATCATATTCTTCAGATAATTGAAAATGGACATGGATAGAGTCTTTTTAAGTAGGTTAAGTTATCTTTAGTCTTTTTCTAAATTGCTCCTGAACGGTATTATATTCGCCACATGTGTGATCTGTTTACATAAACTTAATGCATCTTATAAGCATTTAATGGCCAGGCATATTTGAATGCATGAAAGTATAAAAATCATGCTTTTGAAGGTACTCGTCTTGTACTGAGCTTTAAGGTGAGCACAGAGAGACTTTCCCCCTGTGCAATCAGCCTTCTAGTGTGAAATTCTGCACATATATCATTCTGCACAGTGAAGGTCAGGAGTCCAAGTGAAGTAACAATAAGCAAAACACATTTCTGAGAAGAAGGGGGACTGAGTGGGATTGAAATAGATTGTCACAGGCCCTGTTAACAACTACATGGTCGCCCTTTTTGCTACAATAAAATCCTGGTAGAGGTTTGTAAGCTTGTATAAAATTCAAACCTCAGCTTGCATTAAATACAAACTGTCTCCAAAACAGCAGAGAGGGAGCACTCTGTCCATAACTAGTTTAGATCTTTTGCTGTTGGAATACCTTTAGTATAAAACATTACACACTAGCCTGGTAGGTAAACATGAAAATGTATGCTATATATTACTGACTTTATGTTACAGAATCTCTGCGTATTGGTGACTAAGAATGAATCAGCGTTTCTTCATACATGTGAGGGTTCCTCACCTGCAACTTTAAAGGAACTGAAAGCACATACATCATCTCCATGCTGTGAGTTTCCTACATGAACATGTGCACACTTTGTTCCAAAGCTAGAACAGTTATTTCACATAACTGTCTGAGCTACAGTGTGCAGACTTTCATCTTTTTTTTTTTTTACATTGTTCCTTTGGTCCAGCACCTGTTTGAAGTTTAGTGGATGTGTGCGTCTACTACACTTTTTTTTAATGTATTTGTGTTTTTGTCCTTTGTTTTTCTCTCTGCTTCAAAGTGGGTGAGGCTAGGTAGGGAGGTTATGTCACATATTCCTTTGCACCAATCAGAGTTTAGCAAATTGTGTTTGCTTATAACTGTCAGTTTAATGTGATTAAACCACATCCACACAGCCCTGATTAAGCAGATTAGCCTCTGACTGTTACACCCTTCATAAATAATACCTGAATGAATGTTTTTCTGAACTTAAACTTTGATTATAGTTTATGTAGCCATAAATATTTAATGTTATAGCAAAATACTTAAGATTTGAAGTTTTCAGGGGCTTTAAAGAAACTCTTCCTAATATAGATTTGCTATCAATACTGATAAGAGTAATGATTACTAATATTAAAAAGTTTTACCTCGGGGGATTCTGCCGGTGCCCTGACATGTGGGGCATGTGACACTGTCCCGTCCAGTAAACTCCACATAGGGGAACTGGGACACATCTCCATTCTTTCCATCCTCCTCTGTCTGGTTGTCTCTGTACTCGGCAGAAGCCGTCAGCGCGTCCTGACTCTCGTCTTTGTGTTTGGCCAAGTGTGACTGGGACTTGCCCATTGCTGCAACCGTCTGTACACAACACACAAAAAAAGATAGCATGAAGAGACAGGAACTGCCATGTAGCTGCAGCAGGATGTGCTGACTAACCACATGCCACACAGCCACTTGAATGTGAAATTGGACCTGGACTTAGGCCAAGAATCATCTCCCAGGAGAACAAACAAAGTTGGGGCACCCTCCATGATGAAAAATACTTTGAAATAATTCTGTTGGGACTTTATTGCTAATATTTCCCTGAAAGGTTTTGAAGATATATCAACTTTATATTCTGAATGCCTATATTATCTAGGGAGGGACACTAATACTGGATTAAAAAAAGACTGTTTCCAATTATAATTGATTTGTTGAAATATTTAGAGTTATAATAATAGTTTATTTATAGAAAGTGCTTAACACAACAACAAGAATACAAGCAAAGATACAGGAATAAATTCATCTAGTTACTTTACTAATATTTTACTACACCATTGTACCTTTATAGAATAAATGCTTTGTCACTTCGGGTTACCAGATGCTACTGTTTGACTTTAAGTTTTTATGGTACTTAAATCACTTGTAGTACTCAGTGGTAAAGTAAAGTAATAAGCACATTTACATAAGTACAGTACTATACTTTACTTAAATATTTACATATAATGCTACTTTATACTTCCTCTCCGCTTCATTTCAGAAGGAAATATTCTACATTTTACCCCACTACATTTACCTAACAGCTGTAGCCACTAATTACTTTTCATATTACAGTTTTTCTCGATCATTTACACACCATAACTGAGCCTATTAACTACACGTCCCAAAACATGATGCCGTCTACCGAAAGACATTTCCCAAAACTATAAACACTATTCCCCTGTTTTCACTCATGCGCTCATTTAGAAAGCACTGACATTCAGTATCATTAACTCGAGTCATCACAGCTGGAACCCAATTAACACACAATTCCCAGTTGGAAACACTAAAGAGTCAAAATTGTTCACGCACCAATCAGAAGCTCCGGATAGATAGATAACAGGGCCACGGATCAGTTCACAAAGACCTGAGGCAGAATAAATGTGATTTCTTTCTTTATGTACAAACTGGGGTTTTTTCATTGGTTTATACTGGTAAATACATGTAAATGATTTTACTGTATTCTACGTTCTTTATCAGTTGCGTATTTTTAAAGTACGTTTAGTTTTTCACTCAGTTTCAGTTTATTTTACTACAGTACTGCAAGGTATTGTGTTCCATTATTCATTATTCATTGCAGTAGCAGGTTTTTAATGGTATTGTTTTGAATGGATCTCACCACTGTGTAATGGCTATTTTGTAATGTTTGTGTCATTGATGGCTTTTGTGTGATGTCTGAAGGCAAAGTTTGGTTTAGATGTAAACATGGTTTTGAGTGGAAGAGTTTGGTTTTGACATGGAAGTTTGTGAAGATGACTGTGCAGTGATGCATTTGTGTTTAGAAATTTGGGAAATGGAGCATATTTTCAAGAAATGTGTCTTAGAAATCGAGAAAAGCTAAGATTTTACATCCGAGGCATGATTAGTTTGTATAAAATGATGCACTGTTGTTGATTAAATTACCCCAAAACATATAAAGTGGTTAAAATTAGCCCCAACTCAACCAGCTACAACATTTAAGTACATGTCAATACACCTATAATAATGATCTAATACTACTGGCCCTGACAGGGGGCATTTTGCACTTTGAGTACTTTTTCTTTTGATACTTGAATTACATTTTGCTGATAATACTTCTTTCACTTGAGTAAAATGTTGAATGCAGGACTTGTCATTATTTATATAGTGTGATATTGCAACTTTTACTTATGTAAAGGACCTCAACACCTCCTCCACCACTGATAATACTGTGTTATTGCTGTTTCTAAACATATTACATCATGTTTAGATAATACAGAGTATATCCTAACATATATATAACAGCCTGGATGACAATACTCAGGTTATCCACTGTACATTAGGCCACACCAGCAGATAATTACTACATTGTGTAAGCTCAAGCAGCTTTGTAGGTTTTTACTTTGTGCCGCATGTTCTGGTTGAATATGAAAATAAGAAGCTGTTGCTTAGAAACAGACACAGAACATGATGTCTGTCTCATGTGCGTCTGTCTTCATATAGTTTGATCGCTAGCAGGGCCGCCATGCTGCTGAGCCGCACCGCAAGGAACACAACGTACCGACCGCAGGAAAACTGTTATAACGGCTTCACATTTACTAGTAAAAGCGACGTTTGATTATTTAAATTGTTATTTTAACATTTTCAGTTAAACAGTAATTTATGTCCGTCGTTATTATGAATTAATCGCGCGAGCAAACGGCCGCTGTTTGCAACAGTCCGCACCGCGTACATACGTCACCGGAGCTGTTAATGTGCAGCAGACGGTGGGTAACGTTATGATTTTTTTTACCAGTAATTAACATCTTACCTGTGTCTTTGTTTTATTCTGACTTGCTTGCCATTCGCTTTATCGTCGCTGTTTGTTGTGGTTTACACGCCAGTGACGAGTGAGGTCGGTGGGAACGCCCCCTCCTCTCCTCATTGGACAGACACGTTGATGGATGCATCGGTTTCAACCGTGCAGACTCCACCAAAACAACACAGGTGGACGTTTACTACCAGCCAACTAAGCCTTTCATCAGGCTGAGTAGTGTAAAACATGTAAGACATTCAATAAAATAAGGAATATTTATTTTAACAAGTTTAAATGTAAAATTTCAGATTTCAAAGAGCTTAATGACCTCTCAAAATTAAAAATAGTCCAAGGAGAAGGAGACAGGGCATATGTTACTGCCTATATGTATCAATATATCTACTATACTATACCTTAGGGACAGTGAATGACCTACACACACACACACACAAATACATGCATAGGATATACTCTATACATATAGATATACTATATGTAATATACTAAATGTAATTAATATCTGTCAATCTTAACGTTATGTTAATGCTGTTTTGTTTCATTGACTCTTGATGCTTTGGCAATATTGTTGTTGTGACATTCATGCCAATAAAGCAAATTTGAATTTAAAAAATGACATAAATGATGAACAAAATATCTTAAATTACAATGAGATTACTACATATCTACTATGTTATATCCACCTGACATACCATTATTACTATAAAAAAACAGTGGTGGAAAAAGTAGTCCCACTCTGATCTTTTACTGAAGTACGATTCTTAAAAAATAATAACTAAAGCATTATGAGAATCATTTAGTGAAAGTACTTTTACTAACAAGACAGAATATAAACGCCTTGTGATGCTTTTATATTGTGTCTTGATGCCTGTTATGCTCTGTGTAAAGTACTTTTAATTGCTTTGTTGTTGAAATGTGCTATACTAATAAACTTGCCTTGCCTTTATGGGCAGACTGGCCTATTGCATAGTAGTAGAGAAAACATTGGTGTATATGTATTATGTTATTGGGTTATTATTACTGATGTATTATCGTATAAGCAGCATTTAAATGTTGTAGCTGGTCGACGTGAGGCTAATTTGAACTACTTTATATACTGCTGGGTTGTGAAATCTGTAACATTGCATCATATTTTCAAAGTTCATTTCTATAATCCTAATCTGAAAAGTAAAGCAGTGAAATAAATGTAGTGGAGTAAATAATACAATATTTTGCCTCTTAAATGTAGTAAAATGGACATTGAAATAATCAAGTAAAGTACAAGTATCTCACAATTTTACTTAGAAGAGTATTCAAGTAAATGTATTTACTTTGCACCACTGTAAAATACTATTAACACCAAACTTAATAGATACTTAATAAGTACACCATGTCTGATAGGAACGACAGTATCGCTACTGTAATACTACATGAAGTACAAAGTAGAGAAATTGAATGTTAAAGTCACTGTAAAATCATGATGAGTTCCACATACTTACTATACATGACTTTAGATGGATCATAGGACATTTACTGTGATTCCATTGAAAACACTAAATACCATAAAATGCGGTTAGTTCTCTGTAAATGCACTCGTGGACCCACTGACACAGATCCACTGTTAGGAATGTTGTACAATTATAGACCTTTGAGGAAATTGGTCACTTTGACTGAGCTCACTATCAGTTAAAAGAAAGAAAATTAGACCTGTTATTACCTCCATACTTGCGTTTTTGTCTGTAGACTGATAAATCTCTCTCTACCCTGCCCGGCCATGAGCCAACCTCATGTGATGACCTGATCACAAGATTGAGAAACTGTTCTACTAGGAACGTTATACTTTAGGAAAATTCTGAAATTACCTTAATTTTCATCAGTATCAGTAAAACCCATTACTGATAACTTAAAAAAAGAAGAAAATACAGCTTTGTGACTAAGATAACAATATTGAATTTTGTAATAAAATCAAATTTAGATGGCGATCTTTATTGAATATATTCAATTAGTTAGCAAATTGATGTATAATATTTAATTTTAAAGCAATGAGCATCACAATAACATGATAACAAGATAAATCATGTTTGACTGTTGGGCAGGATATTCAGTGTACAAACAATACATAGTCTTTTTGTTAACAAATCTAAAATTAGCCCTTTCCTCATACCGAGAGGCATCATGGCCAGCGTTTGGAAACTTTGTCTCACATTCGGTGAAGCAGACAACATCCTGGATGTAAGACGGCTGCAGTTCCTGGAAAGCCTTGTCAGCTGACAGAAACATGTTGAAGAAGTTTTCTGTGTAAGCAGGTTTTGGCACAAGCACCACCATTGTCACTCAATTAGCTAGAAGTTACTGTATTATTTCATTAAGCTACTTAAAAAACAGATGTTTCTCTGTGCTACTTGCATTTCTGAGGATTGACAAACAGATGGCAAGAGGTTTGGTAGTGAATACAGACACTCAGACTTAATTTCAGGAGAAAATCAAAGAATAGATTATATACAGTATATATATTTAGCACAACATTATTTTATGTGTCAGTCAAAGTTCGGCGTTACTTATGCGTCCCAATTAAAATATCTTTAGACACATTAGAGTTTAGCCAAGACACAGGCGAACTAGACCTTCAAAATAGTACTGCAAAGTGAAAAACACAACTCTTTTAAACCATCCAAAAGTACTTACCATTAATGTTGTTTCAATTCATTAAAAATAAAATACGAATTAGTCAGATTAACTCATGAATTATTGTGTTTTTACCACAAATAAAAAAAACAACAACCAAGAACTAAGAAAGCCTGAAATTTCACTCCAACAGACATCAAAGAACAGACTGTTTGGTTCCTGATGGTGTTTAGATGTGTTTTCCATCAGCCAGATGATGGCAGTGTGCTGCCATGTGTGAATGTATGACTCAGCAGCACCAGTCTGGTGAATCCTCTTGTCAACAACAACGTGGTCGTTAAAGTCTGTGAGCAAACATCAAATTATAGTGGTAATAGATTTATTTTAATCGGTTAAATTCTGAGAAACCACTCTGAATAATGCTTAACCTGGCAAGGAGATGGAAAATGGCTCGTAAAGGTAATAATCTGTAATGCTTCTGAACCAACTGTGCTCAACAGCAAATATCAATTAGCATTTGTTTTGAGCGCCAGATGGATTGAGTTCAGCAATTTAGGAGTCAGATGTTTTCGATTTTTTTGCACTTTTCTGTGATTCTTTAACTCACTTACACATATGAGTCATTATGCAGTGCTGTGTGCCGCAACCATCTGGTAGTCACATTAAAAAAAGTGCTAAAAATAAAAGGCGAATGTCATTTGACACGGGTTGGCTTTAACAATGACCTACTTGGCATCATCAACAAGTTTGTCATAACGCCAGCGCTAACTGACAGAAATCAGCATCAGCAGTCACCCTGAATATCCCCTTAAATACGGATTTACTACTTTGGAGGAAAAATGTTTTTAATTATGTGCATTCACAATATCTTCCAAATGTTTTATGAACCGTCCAGACTGCGAATTCACCAGAGTGTCACAATAATTAAATGCTTAGAGTACAGCAAGAAACAACATTAACTAACCTGGAGGACTCAAATAAAGATTAAGAGTGCAGATTCACTGCTGCTGATATGAGAGTTCTGGAGGAGAATACTTCCTCTTCTATTATTAACTGGGTTGGAAACTTTATGTACCAGTCGGTGGTGGTGGTGGTGGTGGGTTTGTCAACTCACCAGGCACTTTGGCAGGAAAACAGCTGCTGCTCAGAGCTCCAGTTGCATCCAAAGGAGCCCATCACTGCAGTTTGCTTTCCTCTAATCTGAAGCATCATGGAAAAGTTTTCTGGTAATCTTACATCTCACCAGGTTAGAGATTTTGAAATGTTGATTTCATTCCCCAATGTTTTAGCCACGCATGAGAGATTGTACTACTATCTTTTCAGGTGTTCATTCCAGTTAAGAACTCGTGAAAAAAATAGTTGAAACTGAGCATCAAGGCTGACTGTGCTTTCCTGTTTTTATAATTTTGTTATACTCTCTACTCTCCAAGGCTTTCAGGTGTAAATACTCCTCCCCTTATAGCCTTTATAGCTTGGGGGATATGTAGGATTTGTGGCGCCCCTTTTATTTTTGAGATTTGCTTATTTACTAAGGACTGCACCAAGGTTTTACGCCTGTAAAACAGAAGAAAAGCAGCACCTGCTTAAAATTACCTGTTTGGTGTCATGCATTTCTGTTTCAGAGGCACAAAATACAGGAGGAGTGAATGAAAATTCATACACATATCTGCTGCACCTAATTTATCACTGCTGACTAACCACTGGGGCAGAGAGAGCTGAGTCTGGGGGAATTGGGTGTAAAATCAGTGTTTTATTGGACACACATGGAGGGCGAGAGACTAAGGTGAAACGGTGAGTGAGAGAGACAGACAGAGCAGAGAAGAGAAGAGAGAAAAAAAAAATGCAAATTTAAAAGACGCTTTACAAAGTTACTTTACCAAAGTACCACAAGACAAAAGCACAGCAATACAACAACCTCAAAGTCATTTTCCACACAGCTTTACTTCTCTGTTTTCTCACAGTTGCCTCCTGCATATTTATACTGACTTATGCCTTTGCATTATATACAAACATCATTTTATCTATTGACAGAAATAATCTAGTCACAGGATTTCTACCAAAAATCTACCACACTGTCTTTATAATTAATTCAATGTTTTTGTTAAGCTGACAAAGTAAAGCTATTAAACTAATATTTCTTCGCGTGTAGCCTTCTTCTTGTGAGATAAAGGCGCCTGCAGCTCCTAAAATGTCTTTTCTTCAGCTAGTATTCACAGTTCAGCAGCAGAAATCACTTTCTTTTACCCCCCATTACTTTTCAGACATGCACGAACCATGTCACAACAGCCCACTATCAGAACTTTATGAGCTGCCATTGATGCAAAAATTATTATTATCATTACTCTGCTAAGTTGGAAAATTGCGGCAAAGCTAAATTTTGTGCCCATGATGGTTATTTGCAACAGGCTTTTTGTGTTGTGGTTGTTTTTTGAGGTTAGTTTGCATCACATTCTGATTTCTAATGAAGCGTGCTGTAGTTTGCTTGCTTCAGAGAGCACTGAGATCTGAATTTTTCCTCCATCGTGGTGAGGAGATTTGATACCACCACCTGCCAAATAACCCAAACTAAAAGAAGAAAATATGCTCTTATGCTTGTTATAAACTTGATGCTTACCAATGTAGCTACTGGTTAAACAGCTCAACCTCTCGCCTTGTTTATTGATAATCTCAGAATCCCAATCCCATCACCGCAACTCACAGTACCAATACAGTCACAGAGAGGACTGATTCATTTTGAATTACTGTGAGGCATATGAAAACACCTCAGCAGTAGTCTGAGGAAGCATGTTAAAAGCGGCAGCCCTGGTTCAGTCCACTGTGTGAAGAAAAGATGCCTGCGTGTCCCCGATAAGAGGGAGTGAGTGGCGAGGACACGTCAGCCTACTTCAGGTGTCAGCACTTCAAACTGGAAACACGGCTTCACAGGGAATGTGTAAAACTCCATATAGCAGAGGTGAAGTGGAGGATATTCTGAGTTTGTAGTATTTGATGTCTGATGTCAACTTGTTCTTAACCTTAAGAAAAAAAAAAAAAAAAAAGAATCTTCTGAGTGGTGACTCGCTAGATTTCTTCTCTTGAAAGCTTCCCACTGCTATTTTTTTTTTTTTTTAACAATTGTTCTTACAATAGTTTGGCACATCGAAAGCACACATTTTATATGCTTACATCCATCTTAAGGCATATTAAATCAGTTTATAATATTACAGTGTAAGGCCACTAGAGTGATCAAACATGTGATAGCATTTAACACCAAGCCTGTTCAATTTAATGGAAAATCACTGAGCATCAATGAGAGATAAGCTGTCAGAAGGCTGATGAACCAGACAGTGAAGATAGATAGCTATATCCCAGCTTTCCATACAGTCTTAACATGTGAATCGCAACGCACTTGTTTTTTATTGCTTACTTGGTAACAACTGATGCGAAACCAGTTCATGAAAGTAAAATAAAATAAAAAGAGAAGAAGAATCGCCGTGCCCGGGTTGATGATGGCATAAATATTCATCATGAGTGTTTGTCTGGGTTCAGATATACACAGCTTGTGGAATCATCCCAATAATTATCATAAAATGGGATTAGTCATTGCAAAATCTTGCCTTTTCGAAATGGAAGTCGGAGTATTACTCACCCAATAGAGACCTAATAAAAAAAAAAAACAGCAGCATGGATAAATTGCATATTGAATGAAATTTAAGAGGCATTCATCATGGCCTGACCTAGCAGTAGGAGGATTTATTTTGAACAGGACTCACCCAAACATTTTATGCAGCAGAAAGAAGAAGTAAGCGTTGAGAAAAGGATAAAAAAAAAAAAAATTGTCCATGCGACTGAACACAGTGTTTGATTCTGCTAAATATGTAGAACAAATTGAATCCTCAATTTGTAAATGAATGTACTGTTTGCTGATAAGTGAACGAAATGAGTAGAAATCTTAATAAGAGTCTTGAGTCTTTGACAGCTTATTTTCTATCACTTAAATATAAACACATCATTTTTGCACAAGAAATAGTCGCAGGGTTAATTTGAAAACTTGAAAGTATTTTTTTTTTTTTGTGTATCAACATTAAACAGACAATTTGTTGCCTTCGCTTTGTTGCACCGCTCTTGATGCTCTCGCTGTTGTTGTTCTGCAATTATGTGTCAACAGATTGAAGAACTGTCTTTCTTTAGACACACAAAAAAAAAATCAGTAATTCATAGATCAAATAACAAGAGTTTGAAAAACTTTTTCTTTTCAAAACCAGAGCATCTATTCTCCCTTTCTTTCTCTGAATATTTTCTTTATCATGAGGCATGAGAGGGAAAAAAAAACAGCGTATGGTAGATGCAGCAGAAAGGAATCAGAGGGGTGAGATCCAGCAGGGATGGTGTACGCTTCCAGGCACTTAACCAGCACTCATCACTGGCAGTGCTGTGACACTTTAGGGACCGGATAGACCACAGCAGGGAGTCTGTCAAATCATTCCAAGCTGATCTACCATGTTAGGGCATGGTTGTCATTGTCTCTTGCAGCTGACCTGCGATTCAACTCCAGGCCAGCAGAGCCAAGGTGTTCACATCTGTTCGACCTTGGCGTAGATTCACCCTCCTTATACCCGCTGAAGGAAAACATCTTAGCTGCACGTTTGCCAATGGAGCCACAATGCGACTAATAGGTCATAAGCAAGAGACGATTAACTTTTATTACCATTAAACTATTAATGTATTGTAAAGCTGACTGCCCACTTACTTTCAAAGATAGTATCACATTGGTTGGGTGCCTGCCAAAGCGGCTGGTTGATACACGAACCGGTTTCTGTCAGAATTTGCCAGGATTTTGTCTGGAGGCTGGAGGCTGATGGTTATTTTCCACCCCGCTTATAAAGCATGTCATCTTTGAGCACCATGCAGCATTTCTGATTAACTCCTGGAATCCAATCTGATGCTCTATTTTTAAAAAGAGAGCACTCTAGTTGGAGCGCAGCAAGAAAAAAAAAAAAAAACTATCAGAGGGATTTACAAAGAGGGTTAGATAATAGATAAGGAAGGGGAAGATGGAAGAAGCATCCAAGTTATTCAACTCATATACTGTATTTTCATGTCTGCTTAACAATGCTGTAGTCAGCATGTAAGACTATAAAAAATCACCACAATATGGTATAAGAAATGTATATAGAGTTGTCTTATAGGATCAGCAGCTAGTCGTTCATTTAATAGGGAGGCTTTAGCTCTGTCAGTGGTATAGATATCTTTTCTGTCTTCTTAAACTCAGTGGTTTGCAGACTGGTCTAATTGGGTTCCCACATAGGTCAATTACTTATTCAGTCATCTAGAGTTCATTGTATTAATCTTGCTTTGGAGCATCAGAAACTACATTTACCACTGGAAGAAGTGTATGGGAAATACTTTTAACTCCAAACTTATTATACTGCAAATAATGGTTATGCAGGAATTCATAATGAGCATCCAAAGTTTGGGCTTAAAACTAGCTGAATGTACTGTATGGCATACAAAAATATTCTAGTGCTCACTGAAATAATACCAATAGTAGAGTAAACCCTGGCTGAAGACTTCATTATGTACCAATCAGTAGTGGTATTCAGATCAGGAATAGAGGAAATTAGGATGCCATGTTGATAGCCCAGTCATTGGCAGTGTTGTGAGGCAGATGCCTTAGCAGACCTTGTCATCAGCATGCAAGCAATGGAAGCCTAGATAAACTTAAAAAAAACTGTAACCAATAATATTATCATAATTATAAACGTGTGTTTGCTAATGTCTGTCATTAGTTGACATAGCTGAATAGCAATTAAAACTATAGACGTTTGATGAAAGCATTTTCTATTTGTTCTTCAGCAGTCTGTCCCTTTGTTTGCTTTAAACAAAATATTTTTGGGGGTTTTTAACAAACTATTGCAGGTCACCACTTTTAAAACTTAACTTTTACATTTAAGCCCTGCAGATGTTTTCACATTAGTCAGATTTTGGAAATTATACAGTACATAGAATGCAAAATAAATGTGACACGAATTGTGTGCAGTGTTAAGAGATGCAGAATATACTAGAGGAAAGAGCTTTATTGTCACGGTGTAAGAGGTTCTGATTTTAAAATACTGTTGTTTGACAGTCCCACAGCCACTGGTGTAATTCAATAAAAAGACTCTTTATTCTGTCTGAGAGGCTATTTTGGGGGTGAGCATGGCAAATGGGATGTGACAGTCTGCAGTTACTCTAATCTGCTTGATCACCTTTTAATTTTCCAAATTGCAGCTTGATCAGGGAACAGGAGAGGACAGGACGGGGGACAGAATAGGACACAGGATTGATGCAGAGCCCAGCTGGGTAATTGTCGGTCATATTCGGCATACCGTGAGGAAAAGATGTCTCGGGTGGTACAACAACAATGGAGGTCAAAGGAGACTCCAGTGGTCTCTTTCTCAAACACAGTGGATTTACATAAACACACTGGTTGTTATCATCCCTGTGATGATTGCTTATACTTCATGTAAACTCGAAATCTGCTTTCCTTAGTCAGGATAAAGGACTAGACAAACCCAGATAACATGGTAAAATTTTTGTTGATTACCCTTAACTAGGTTTCTAACGGAGGCTTTTACAGGAGCTCATGTTCTTGACAATTCAGATGACAACGTATTGCTGTGGCAGCAGTTCGGTAGGCTGAAATGATTATTACGCTTTGCATCCTTGCAGCAAATACTTTGTAAAACTCCATGTCTAAATAAGTCTGAAAAAGATTTAAGAAGTAAGTCCGTTTCCACAGCTGATGATGTCTTTTACTGCGGTGTACAAAGATCAACAGTCACATTTGATCTCACAATAAATGTGCTGCTCTTGATCTGTTGATACTGCATGTAATTGGGCACATTATGTCTTTAAAAACAGCAGCATTTTTAGAACACACTGAAAGATAAAATTGAAGGTTAATAGAGCCAGTTAATAACTTTATTTTTTAGACTTCTAGGATCATAAATGTCAGGCTCAGTGAAGTAGCCAGATAGCAAATATTAACACTTGGACTAACACTGGCTGCTCGCTTGTGGTGTGTCCTCCCATTAATCAGATGTTAAAATTGAGAGTGGGCTGGAAGTAAGTATTGATCATCTACCCTATCAACCCCCCACAGATGTATTAGGATAATTTTGTGCTTCAGGGGCTGAACAAAATTCCCTCACACAATGTGAAAATGTAAAAATGTCCCAAATTGCAGTAATGAGGCTTTTCCGCGAAAGCAGAGATTAATTTAAGTGTCACACACGCACGAACCCTCTAACCTTGTGGGCGAGCGTGGGGACTAAGGGCTGTCTCCACTCTCATTTTTGTTTAAGTATCAGCTAAGAAGCATAGCAACGGCACATTGAGGAATTAATGAGCTTTACATACAAACACAGACACGCATGCACACTGAAACACACCAACAGAACAGTGTAGCTGAGAACACGCACACGCACCAAAGTATATACTCTCAATAAAACAACCCACCCACACACACACACACACACACATGCACATTCTTGGCTGTCAAATCATATTAACATCAGGTCAGGCTGCTTTTTTTTGAGCTGGTTGCTATGGCAGCAGTGAGAGAAAAATGGCCGTCTATGGGCCGTTCCTACAGGCGTCTCCAACAACAGGACTGCAGCAGTAAGATTGCTGTAACTACCAGAGATTGCTCCCCCATCACTGTGCTTAATGTAATGTAAGAGTGTGACTCAAAAACGCATGAATAACTGAAGTGCTGTTGATATATATGAAATGACTGCAATTTGTCATTGCAAAAAGGGGTCAAAAGCTTTCAGGCCTCCACATCTATCCATTAAGAGTATTGTAAAAGCACCAGAATAAAGTTTATTCTGTTAATATCTCTCACTAGGGCTATCTAGGTGAGCTAATAAAGGACCAGATTGGATGTAAAATTGTCTTGGACGTGTAGTGACATGAATTATTGTTTCTTCTTATCCTATTTCCCTTTCCCTGAATGTTTTGTTCTTTAAATAGGATATGTTTTAAATGATGATCAGCTAGTAATAATCCAAATTTACGTAACAATAATAATAAACATGCTAATTTCTTTACTTTTACTCAATCAAATCTCAATCACTTTGTTTAGATTCATACAAAAGTAATCATCACTTATGACCCACTAGAAGTGTGTGGTGGTGGTGTATTTTTCCCTGCCCTCTGCCTGTATTTTCTTATTATTTTGTGTTTTTTGTGATTTGTGTTCGGGATGCCTCTGGGCATCAACCTTTGGGCAATGGCTGTGTAGCCCCCAGCCAATAACAGCACGCAGGGCGTGAGGTTGGGCCTCGTAGCGTAGCGACCGGGTTACATTGCAGTGTTTTCCCCTATAATTGTAATATGTATGCCTAGCGGGTGAGTGAGTGGTTGAGTGAGAGAGCGAGTGGCAGAAAAGTGACGGTGAATGCGAGCGGAGCAGAGGAAAAGGTTAGCAGTAAATTGTCAGTCTGGCAGTAAATGTACAGTACAGACTACAGCTTGTCAGTTAATAAATGCTTCAGCTTGTCAAGACCAAGAAAAGTCACGTCTATTGTTTCACCGAGTGCTGGAAAAGTGAAGGGATAAGCTCCAAAGTTAGCAACAAGAGAAATAGAGAATGGAGGAATATGTGGCTGCTGAATCTCCCGGCTTTTGGCCCCCCCCCCCATCCCCGCCAGGCCAAAGCAGTCACCCTAAGGGAAACACTGCATAGCTGTCTCTGTCTCTCTCCTCTGCTCTACACATAGACTGTAAAAAAAAAAAAGGACGTAGCCACCGTGACGTCACCCGTTGGTTTGTGGACCCCTGTTTTAAAGCCTCGAGTTTGCCATTTTGAGTGTCACCATCTTGGATTTTTGGAGCCAGAAGTGATGAGAAGTGACCATATTTGGACAAGAGGGTGGCACTGACCCTGACGCTAGCTGCTAGCTTCTAGCTGTTAGCTTGTTAGCTAATACTAATTTTCGCTAGTGAAAAACAGGATTAAAACGATTAAAACAAAATGTACTGAAAAAACTGAACATACGACTCCTTAGAGGGTCTTTTAGTACAACCAAACGCTGCACAAGAGTTTTTTAGGCGACCAAAATGTTACAGTTAACTTTTGTGAACTGAAAACACTGAAATAGCGACGGCTAAGGCTATGTCTATAGTCTGGGGTTACACCATGGTTATGTTACTTAACCGAAGTAGCGACTTGTGAATCACAACGTAGCCACGCCCTAAAGCATACTGTGCTTTATTGTCAAATTTAAATTAAATGGGAACATAATTTACAAAATGAACATCATGCTGTATTAAAGAAGACTTGAAACAAGCGATTGAGACCATAAAATTAAGGTAATAAATCAAGTGAGAAGTAGGGTCATTTTCTCATAGACTTCCATACAATCAGACTTATTTTTGGAGCCAGTGGAGTTGCCCGCTGATGGCAGGAATGCAGGTTTAAGGCACTTCGGCATTGGCTTCACTTTTCAGACCTGGAAATACGCGCTTGATTCCGCTCTGCTCTGCTCTGCTCTGCTCTCTGTCTCTGTGTCATGGATCTATAAAGAGCTGCAGGTCTGTGTGTCGGCTTGACTGAGGGCGGGGCTGAACTACACACCCGCAAAACAGAGAGGCCTACCTCACTCGACCACCGCTGCTCTCTCTCTCTCTTTCTCTCTCATTCTCTCTCTCTGAGCCGGGGAGGAGGGGCCAACTTTGAATGCTGTGTGTTTACAAATGCCAACTGACAAATCCTGCATAGTACACCTTTAACTTTCTAAAGTCATGAATTTGAGGAATTCTGCAGTCTATTTACTTTAGTTTCATTTGGCAGATTGTGACTATGTAGGTCAAATTTTGAAAATAATTTTATAGACAAAGTCATGATGCCAAGTTATTTTGCTGCTTTGAAGTCAAGTGCAGCATGCCAAGATTTTTTTTTGTCATACCCCGGAAGCACAAGTCGTTAACAGCACAAATAGAGTCAGAAATCAAAATCTCTTTAATCAAGGACAATAAATTAATACAAATAAACACACAGCAATTTGTGTGTGATGTCAACTCTCAGAGCATCAGGATTCTGTAAATATCCCAGGTAGCTGTAAGGTTCTAGTGGCAACTATTAGCACTTTCTGGTATATAACTCCTCCTTCACAGTTTCTGTTTTGAATGTAATTCACAATAGGTATGATCCTATGATCCTGTGCTGTAGAAGCTTTCATATCAGGAAGGTGCTCTGTATGCTGGCGTGGCGTGGAGGCAGAGATTTGGCATGTGGGTCGAGGTTTTTTTTTTTTTTTTTTTCTGTATTTCCAGTGGCTTGGCAGAGTGGGCACTAAAAAAGCAGTCCTATCTGACCTCGTTCTGCTTCACTCCCTTTTTGGTCGCTTCTGATAATGACACTGACCCATATTTGCTGCAAATGTTTGTGGGCTGTTTTGTTTGCAAGTTTGTTTGTCCAAAATTAAATTTTTTATCTAAATGTATGCAGAGGGAATCAGAAACCCCTCTGTTTAAACCAAATGAGAATGAAGAAAAAGCAGCCTCCATGCACCAACTAAATTATAATATGATGTTTAAACTAATCACATAATTTAAGGGTGTAACAAGCGTTATCCAGCATGTAGTCTTGAAACTAATTCTTTCATTAGCAAAACTAACAATGAAATTATTTAATGTGATTAATGATGAAAATTTACATGTGCAAATATTTATTTTGTAGGTTTTTGATACTTTTGCTACATTTACATTAACATATTTCTAATTATACATATTGATTTTTCCACACCATTCATTTAAACTTGAAATTTAGTTTATTTAGATAGCTTGATATGCTAAAGCAGGTTCTTTAAGAACTGCTTGTCAGTCTAACAAAGTTGAAAGCAGGGAAATTGATGTCAACGGTTTTCAAATTATTTGACTAGTGAAATGAGAAACATGTGAGAGCTTGTAGATTGTGCTTTCAGAAGGCAAATAACTGTTCAAATTGATTAGATGTGTTTGGTGATTGTCAGAGACAGCAGTGTTTGATTAGTGGCAGTTAATATGACACACCTGAAGCAGTTTCAGAGTGACAGAATATCGTCTTAGCTAATCAAACGTACTATATTGACACAGCATAATAAGCATCTTCAAATGTAATTAAACTAAATTACAGGAAATATTGCTCATACAAAAACATTTCATTAATTTGCCCCTTTGAGACAAGCCTGAAATTTTAATACTGGATCTGCATTTGTCAAAGATTTGTTGATTTTGCAGATTAAAGGATGTTAAAACTGGTCAAAATTATTTTGAAAAGTTTTACATGTCTAGGTTACATATAAACTTTGTTTCAACAGTATTAAAATGACCATATTTCAGTATGTAGCGGACTGTAACTACAGTGTTTAGTGAAACAAGAGTTATGTGTAAGAAGCAGAGATGTCTTTCCACCTCCAAATTACCAAATTGATGCTTACTGTGACCTGTTTGAAATATTTGAATATCCATACTCATCAGTCATGTGACCTAACATCAGCGAGCTGCATACAGCACACTCAAGTTTACCAACAAGGGGTAGTTTTTTTATGTAGTAGTGGAAAAGACAGGTATGCTTGAGGAATTGATGGATTATCTTTGAGAAATTAGGATATGTATATTAGATAAAAATGTTTTGCCTGGCCTGACTCATGTTTATATTTGGCTAATTCCAAACAAATTCAAAAAAAGTTTGGAAATAAATAACTTCAGATTAATGGCTGCATTAATATGCCGCCTTTTCTAGCGAGGCTTTAATATATGTCTTAACATATTAATCAAGGAGTTCATCAATTGATTTAATTGCTGTCTCCCATAGCGGAGGGTGAAAGTCAAGTCTGAGTCCAAGAGAAGAAGTAATCAATGGTAAGTTAAATAAAGTAGCAGCCTTTTTTTCCCTGAGAAGACCCTGTGATGCTAATGGATGGTGTTCCTGTGTGTCATCAGACTAATTGGCTTTGGCTGGTGACCACTTGATGAGGACGACAGGGGAGTGGTCTGTTAGATAGAGTAAACCCTTCATCTTATGGATTTCTTGCCTCTACAAGAGCCTGGTTCCATGACCTAGTTTCACACCAGCCTCGACTGGATACTACTACTTTAAAGTATACACTATGTGCTAATGTTGACTGTTCTGCCGCTGGTCTTCCAATTACTATAGAATACATTAATGTACTTTTCAATTTTGTACAATACGCGCCAATGGATGTTAAACAAAAACTTGGAACTCTACTGCCAATTTGAAAATGTCATTAAAAGCTAGTAAAATGTAGTATTTATTATTTTAATTCTTCATTCCCTCAATTAGTCTCCCAATCGTTTTTCACATTTCTACAGCCCTAAGTTACTCCTTCATTTTCATGATAGGTTTATTTGAGTCCACAGTGCCTATCACACTTAATTCAAGTGATTTTCTGTAAGTATTTTCAAGTATACTTCATTCTGTCATTTGTCAACAGTGACCACACTTGAGGTAGTCTCAGGAAACATTCTGATTTAGGTTTAGGTGACATGTTTAATAGATCCTGACGGGGCAGGCTTCATCAATATTTAAAACACTTATAAATATGTGATTGAAAATAAAAGTTGAGCTATCTGTCATTACCAATAGCTATTCCCTAAAGGATTTGTGAAACTGGACCCAAGCATCTTTTTTTCCACTGAGTGCTACACTAGCCTGTAAAAATAGTGCAATGTCTTCAGTGGCTCTGGAGGAGCTTTGTCAAGTCTGAGAAAATAACCCCCTGATGATGTCGTCAGCTCAGGGTTGGAGATTACAAATGTATAACAGAAAGCCTGACACAAACTGGAGGTGTAGAGTCTGGAAGACATGGCCATTTACCAGGCAGACAGGGTCTAATGAAAATATGATATTGATTTCATCACAGGAAAATATAAGATCCAGTGTTTTTGGAGCTTGAACTATGCTAAGGACTGAAAGTCAGGATATTGCAGCCTCTTATGCTTCAATTTTGGCTGTTTTTCTTAACCACAGTAGCAGTATGGCTCTTGGGATTGCAGTGACGGTCTGTGGTTTGGTTGGTCGATTGGTCCATCACTGTGGTCTAGACTGAAATGTCTCAATAACTATTGGACGGATTGCCATGAAGTCAGTTTGGTGTAGACATTCATGGTCTTTTTAACTTTGGCGATCCCTTGATTTTTCATCTAGCACCATCATCAGGTCAAAATGTTGATTTGTCTAATTCTTTGTTTTATCTATCTTACATCCAGGTTTTCCTTACAATGAGCATTACAGCCTCACAGAGCCATCAGCCATCTGTAGACTCTTTGTCTTGTTTTAATATATCTCTTGTGAGTCCCTCAACGCTATTGATGTACGTTACTAAACCTCTTGAGTACCCTTTTTATTAACAACACTTTCAGATGGGTACAACATACACTCACCTTAGAATACTGTGTGTTTAACTAAGCTGCATTTGAAATGAAAAGGCACACACATACTGGTCTGGATTCCTCCCTAAGTAGGATCAGCATGGTGTGTGTGGGTGTGCAAGCTGCACTTGAGGTGTTACTGTAGGTCTCACGTAAACTGGCCTTAGCTCCTCCCCGACTCGTGCGTGGTTATGTTCTTTTGTGCGTGAGACAGAAAGGGAGCGGAAGAGACTGACGGAGATGGAAAGATGTATAGACGTTAGATGCTGTAGCAGAATTAGCCTCGACATCATCATAGCTTGCATATTACAGCAGATGCTGATGATTTCTGTATATCCGTTTGAACTACAAGTAAATATTTATCTTGCCATATGGCTTTTAGTCAAATGTTTAGAAATGTCTGCAGTTCTTTTCCCTGTTGGCATGCCAGGATCTGTGATCCGGGTTGCAAAGGACTCCTGTAAAGACTTAGAAGTGCTCTGACCTCAGGGCTGATCTAATTAAGCCATTACCCACCTTGTGCTTCCCGAAAGATTCTTTAGGATGGATTACAGGTCACATACTCAGAGATTGGATTACTTTAATGAGGCTTGCAGTGAGAGTTTGGCATCCAAATGTTTGTAAATCAGATCTCAGCTTGAAGTGAACCAAATATGTATAAAGCTGAGATGGATATATTTATGTGAAGTCGATTCTTTTCTGGCTTTTGAAATGAACACTGGACCTAGGTCAGGTAGAAGTGGCGAGCATTTACAAGCAGGGCCAGATGGGTGGGGCTTAAATACATTAAGTACCATTCTCTGGAAACAGGATGCAGAGTTGTACTTTGGAGTCATACCTTTACTCACTGGCACCAGAAGGGAAAACTCTATGTCAGGTAGATCAGAGAGATATACTGTCAAGTATGCTTTACTTGCAAATGTTACTGCTGAATAATCTCACATTCACTGGATAACACTGCTGTTTGTGCTAATTGTAATGTGGGATATTTCATTGTGAAACTGTCCCTTGTGAATGTGGTGCTGACTTTTAGCTCAGGCAATCACTATAAAAGCTTTGTCCAAAGAAAGATATATGGGGACCATTTCACAGAATTCAGCATTTAATCAATTCCGTAACATGGTGGTCAACAAATCAAACACAACTTTCCTTCTTCCTCCTGCTGCAGAATGGAGCGTTGCAGTATTACATCCATTTGAAAGGCCATTGGTGTGTGTAACTTAAACCTGTTTGGCTCACAATCTCTCTGACTAGAAGAGACTTGTAGCAGGTAAATTATCCCAAACAAATCATCTAATCTTTGTGTTGAAATGTGGGATGTTGGTATATGCTGTCCACAGGACTGATATTGAGCTCTATATGTCATGTCAAGATGAATTTTTGCTTTTAGTATTGTTGTTGGGATATGATGTATTCACAATACTTTCTATTTGCAGATTTACACAGCTGAATATGCAGAGCTTGAGTTTAGAGTACATCTTAAAGCTGGCATGCAGGACTCTTACATATAAATGAACGTTCATTACATTCATGCCCTTGCCAAATGAGTTAACACAATGCTGATTAAGCCTATCAACGCCACGTAAATCTCTTTGTATTTCGCAGTATGCCAGAGTTTCTAAATCTGGTTTCTGTTGCGACTCTCCCACACTGGCACACCAGTGATGCATTTCACGTCAACCAGCAATGATTGGTTTTGCAACTGTTGACTGGAGTGGACCGTCCTCAGTGTGCTCCAACCTCGGGTCACCAGGGCGGTGACCGGCTCAGGTAAAATGGGTCAGGGGTCAACGGCGTTTGTGTAATTACTCTTACTGCTAGAAAGGGGAGACAAAAGTTCCACACTGCAGGTTTAATTTTACACATTGTGGGCTTATGTAAATTCTGAAAAGGAAGTATAAATGAAATGTTGTATTATCTAACCATCCGTCCGACTGATTATCAGGGTCAGACTCAGGATCATGTTGGCAACAGAGCCCCAAGCAGTCTGAACGACTTACAAGCAACGTTGGTGTGAAGCGCTCAGTCAGTATATAGGTTTTCTGAAATTAATCGTCGCTGTGCTCAGTTATTTTTTTGTCAGCCTGCATGATTTGAATCTGAGATTTGGAGCAGTAGCAAAAACTTTTCTCTACAAACCCCTCTGTGAAATAAGCCACGGGTGAGTTGTACTCTTTACAAGAACATTGACAATAGTGTCAGCATGGGTTAGCTTTGCTGAGCAACTATCTGTGCAACTCTATTTATACTTTCTAGAGCATAATATTGGCTCAGTCCTCCAACCAAGAACATGGGGAACTTTTAAAGTTTACCTAGAAGGTCAGACAGTTGGTTATATATTCAGCTGGAGAAAACAAAGGCCGTTAAATCAACACAGACTTGAAGATTTGTTAGAATTTGTGGAGACTGAAATGCATCAATGGTAAATATTAGTTAAGTGAGATTCAGCTTATTTCTTTGTTTTCAGTGCTGCTGTTTAGGGCTTAAACAGAAGTCTGCTGTAACTGCTGCAATCACTTTCAGCTACTACTGCTGCTCATATCACATTTTATAAGCCCCATCTGTATCCCAGCTTCCACCTGATAGACACCAAACACACTTTGGCTACAACTCCTAACAGCCACATCTTTGACAGAGATTTGAGAGTCTCATTTGGAGTTGAGAGTCACTCTAAATCAACCCCATCCCGCTCAAATTATGTTGGTAGGCAGCTACAGTAAACCACCATTGCCTGTTGTTAAATGCATACACACAGTGTTTTCTTTCTTTTCCTACTACTATAAAAATTCACTCCGACTTTGCGACTCTCACTCTGGACAACCTCAGAGTAGAAGTGAAATTATCAAAATGAAGCTTGCATAATATAGGGAACAAAATTTAATCTCAAACAATGAAAATATGCACGAGTCCTCTACCGAACCAGCAGATTCACAAACCTATTAAATCTTGACTAAACAAAGCAAAGGCAGCTTTTATTGCGTCTGCCATAAAATTCATTATTAGTTTAAACTTGCCAAGAGAGACAAGCTCATTCAGCTGTAAATCATATTGCAGCAAGTTTCACGAAGGAGAAGAATACAGCGGGGATGTGCACGTACAGTGCCAGAGGTGGTATGTGATATAAACTGTCATAGATTTTTTATTATTGTATTTCATTATTGTGTTTGTATCGCTTCTCTTCAGTGTCTTATCACCGTGCAAAGTAAATTAACTCAAACAAATAAAGTTTAGAGTGGCCATGTATAGATCCAGGAGTTTTATTCTCACAGGGCTACAGCACATCTCATCTCACTGTGTCACAAGTGGTGCATCCATGCTCTGCAGCATATACTAGGGCACGGTCGCCAATTCCATAAGGCGCTAGTGTACGGGTATGTTTTGATATGAGAATTCAAAGTGTTGTTGTAGCATTTTGTCCCCCCTCCACCGCATGAGTCATCCTCTCGAGACCTAGTTTCAAGGGAATCCTGGGCTTCCCGCTCTGTTTGACTTAAGCATTGATGACACTGTCATTGTCCTTTGCTGTGTGTGAGTCATGCTGTCACCCACAGCAAATTAACCATGGACTAGAGTACATAACAATGATAACAATAATAATAATAATAATAATAATAATAATAATATATCCTTTCACAGTTCCATAGAACGGCAGGTAGCAGCTAACTACTGGCAAAGAGAGTCAATGAATGATATATACTTGTATACAGATGTCAAATAATTAGTCCTTGTTAATGAAAATATCTGTGTCTAACCATCATTTAATCATAGTTTCATAGCATTTCATTCACTGCTAATTCCACAACTATATTTTTTCTCAGAGGTCTAAGGACATTTCACACAACAGCATTTGTTGTGTAAAAAATAAGCTGTTTTTTTTCCCCCAACAAGGTGATAATGGTCAGTTTACCTTGAAATGGTGTTTGGGCTTCTGAGAGCTTACTGTGATGACTTGACTCTTCAGTCCCCCTCTACAGTGGATCAATGGAGCAGAATACAGCAGTCGCACCTGGTATACAGCTGACAACCAGTTACTCTCTGTAGAAACTGTGTTTCAGTACAAAAGACTTCAAACACGTGTGGCGCTGATTCAGACAGTTTATTAACTCCAAGGTTTAGTGATTAGCTCTGATATTGTTTGTACAAACTGACAGACGTGAGCGTGACAAGTTTGTTATGTGTGACACTGAAGGTCTTTCTCAGCTGAAGTGAAAAACATCCCTGATGCAGTGCACGGGTAATGTTTTGGCTAAGAGAACATCTGCAAGTTTTAGAATTTCATTTTATTAAGAATTCTACATGCACTGAGTTCCCATCCTGGTTTCTCCTGCACTTAATTTGTTTTTGGGTCATAAATATCACTACTGACTTTAAATTACCAAGATAAACTCATATTTTGATTGTGACAATGTGACAGGAGCTCATTTTGCTGTCTACACAAGTAGTCAGCAAGACTACTGAACTACTACTGAACTACTGAGGATGTACTTCAGTTTTCTAATCAAACATGTATTATTACTGCTGATTATTATGGCACTGTTTTAGCATGGTCTCAATAAATAATTATATAGAACGAGCTTATGAGTAATCAGCTGGGTTATTGAATGTCCTACATAAGTAAGAGTGCTTGAATATCAGAGTCACAGAAAAAACCCACATTATTTTAAACTCCATGTGCTATATTTCAATGGAAGAATGCTGGTTTTTACCTTTTTTATTGCAGTATGCGAGGTAAAAAAAAACAAAAGAAATAAAGAAATAGGTTAACTTCTGCAGAAACACCACAAATCACCTCAGATTGGTTAACCGATATCTGAAATGGGGGCAGAAAAAAAAAACAACAATTCTCATTCCTTCAAACTTTTTCATTGTGATAAGCTGCAACTCATCGTCCCCCTTCCCCCACTTGTGATACATCATTCTGACTAGTATATAATAAAACATTAAAAAAGATTGAATGGCTGACTATAAATCTATGAATACTTAGCAGAGCATTATAGGCACATTTCAGTGTCAGCAAAAACATGGAGATGAGCAGTAATTACTATACTTTTATTTGTCCTTTGTTTTTTACCCAGTCGGTGGCTGCTTTCACAACTGCTGATAAACTGTTGAGTCTGTGCACGAAGCGCCGCTGACTAACTAACAGGAACATTCTGCATACTGCAGCAGGGAGGCTTTTTTTGCATAAGCTGAATAACATTTGCTTGCCAATAACTATATCCTGTCTGTGCATGTTAACAAAGCCAAATTCACAATAATAATGATCTGTTGTCGTCTGTACAGTTGCAGAGTATTTGTATTAAAACCAGTAACCTTCACGCACTCAAGCCTGAGAATCCTCTTTAATCATCAGTTCCAAAAGGCTTGTTTACTTTAGAAAAAATGTCATGAGGTGATATTAATATCTCTAATATCAACTCATGACATGTTTGATACTCAGTATCTCTAAGACAACAAAGACTCGATCTTTAAAAGTCTTACAGTTTTGACAACCGCCTTTCATCTGCTGTCACGTCAAAAGGGTTATAATTTGTTGAAATGTCTTGCCGTCAATCATTTTTTAAAGCGTGACAGTGTCAGGTTCATCAAATGGATGATATTTTTTTTTAGAAACAAAGTAATCACAAAATGAGGTTTTGATTTATTACAGTTAATACTTTTATTTGTTTATTTGCGAAAACGATCGCATCAATCTCAGGATGATATATTTGAGTTGCTTGACTGACAACTTATTACTCTACTTCAGCTAAAAGAAAGACAGATGGTAGAAAGAATAAAATCCACATTTTATGAAGGTAGCAGTCTCTGTGCTGCTGTTAGAAACCTGATCTTGATGTTGCTTTGCTCTGATTGCCAAATAAAATGCTGCAGGGACTCCTTGAGTGCTGATTTTAAATTCATTACATGGAGTGCAATAATGTTTTTTTGTTTATTCACATGTCTGATTAACCAATTTTAATAGTTGTAATCTCCTGTCGAGTGAAAATGTTCTCTATCATTATCTCAATCATCTTCTCTTTTCTCCACATCTACCCAGTCTGCTGTTAATCAAACTGCTGGCTATAGAGAAATGCAGATTCTACAGCTTTGGGGAAAGTCTATCCTTGTAAATATTTAGAAATGTACTTGGTAGAATAAGTAATTATAACTGCAAATTAAACCATAAAAGATTGAAAATTTTGAAATTATATCCCATAACAGCCATTGGGAAGTGTGTTTCACCCCCTATTCAATATCTAAATACAACTTGAATTAAGTCTTAATTTATCATGTATACAAAAGATTATATAATATGTGATAAGACTTGCATTTGAGGTTTTTAAATAACACACACAGAGGCAGAGACTAAATGTGGCCTCAGTGCTTCAGGCCAGCTGGTAGATTATCCTGCTCTATTAGTCAAGAAACCCCAAATCCCTGATAAGCAACTACTCGGAGGAACATAGCAACACAGGACAACACTTTCGAATAATTAAATATAACCCTAACAAACTATGGGTTAATGATGAATTAAATAACACTAGCTTATAATACTCAAGATATAGTGAAGCTGTAATGGTACCCAGGGGGAAAAGAAGTTTATTGCAGAATAAATTCCCTGAATGTATTGCAGTGTACTATAAAGCACAGAGTCTAATTTATTTACCTGAATGGATGTAAGGAAATTGTTCTATATGAACCTTCATTCCAAGAATGTCTCGAAGGACCCTGCCTAAAATCTAATCAATCAGAAGACATAATGAAATGATATAAAATGCATCTAAATGAAACTCAGGCAAGCAAACTAAAGTACAAGACACACAATAGAATAAGGGACTGTATTGATGGATTGCCAAAATATGAATCTCAACAGTAAAAACAGTATGGCAGTAAACATACCATGAAATACCATGAAATGTTGGAACCATCATTAAAAAGTTGCAGCATGTTTGCTGAAAGAAACAGCACATATATGAATTTACAGCAATGTATAAGATGTGAAAATATGCACCATATTAATAAGCCTACAGATGGCCATACATATGCATATAAGTCATTGCAGTGCGTGGGTATGCATCATAAAAATACATTTAGTCAACATCTTCAGTTACAGATGCAACTGCAGGAGCATATGTACAGAATAAGTTGAATTGGTTATGTGTGTACAATACAAAGCACTGAGACTGAGTTACTGTATGAACAAAACTACATCTGTGCAAAACAAAGTACTGTAATTATTGTCCATTATAACAAATCCACACGTATATAATTCTGCACAGAAAAGGTCAAACATCAAACATATAGTAGGACAATCTTGCAAATGTGCCACCAGTGTGCTGTATTAATTATCTTTAGAGTAGTTATTGTTGCAAAATAAAAGCAACAGCTTAATGAAACTAGCTGGCCCAGTCCACCTGTCAAAATTTTTGAGTGGAACCTGTCTGCAGACAAGATGGATCTCAACCATGGACAGGACACATGTTCTCCAAGGCGGATGAGGTTCTTTTTTCGTGGTTTTCATAAGACATTAGTGAGTCCAGCAGGCAGTGGTAATGCACCTTATGCTGGTTGCAGGCTGTCAGTGAATCTGAAAGAAGAAGAAGATACATTGGAAGACTTATAGATGCAGTAAAAGAGCAAATTACTTAATTAATTCTATGAGAGAGAGTGGCTACACCAGAGATAAGCTCCTGAATACATCTCAAACTTGGACCTAAAAAGTTGGACATTTTGCAGAATAACCTTCAAATAATCTTCAGAAAAGACTTTAAAGAAGAGGTAACAGCATTAATCAGCAAGAACAGAAGAGGAAATATCATCTTTGGATATATTTTTTAACTCTAGCAACTAGCTAGCTGTCAACTGCTAACTGCTACCTGCCACTGTTACCAACATTCAAAAGGAGAAACCGCACTGAGGAAGCTAACAGAAGAGTTATTTTGTGAAAACAAGAAGAGAAATTAAGGGGTCCTTGTTGGTGATATTCTCTCTCTCTCTCTCTCTCTCTCTATGAACTGGTGTGATGGCGGTGCGACCGACGTTAGCGGCAGCCTCTCCTAGTTCCAACTATGCAGTGTCTTTATCCATGTCTACGTTTACGTCTGTGTCATTGTGTGGAGTGCAAGGGAAATATGTCTATGATCGTCAGTTTCTTTTGGACATTCGTAACAAAGACTTTTGCTATGAGTAATACTGGCTGGGAGTTAAATCAACTGAGTGTGCTTGGTCTGCTAAGCCCAGTAGACCCAAAGGAGACCACGGTCTTGCCCTGAGCTGCACCGGAGAGGAAATATTAAAAGTGGTGCAACAGGACTTGGAAGCGGAGCAAGCTCGAGGAGTGCAAGCTAGGCTAACTGTTAACCCATACAAACATACAGCAGTCCCAACAATCATGTTGCCTAATGTTCTCTAATGTTCTCTGGACAGTAAAATGGATTATATAACTCCTCCATCAGTGCTGGTCACTCGTTCACATGCAAGAGCTGTCTACATCCAACTGAGATATGTACTTTTCTCTCCTAATGCACTTTAATGCACTGTGCTGCTAACTGCTTGTCCTTTTTTTGTTTTTTTGTTTTTTTGTTTTTTTTTCTCTTGGGATTTCTATGTTTTCATCATTTTTTTAAAGGGAATTTTTAGATATACAGTATATCTTTATCCTTTCTGTTGTTGTTGCACTGCTGTGAGCTGGGAGGAACAGCATTTTGGTTTTTTGTGTATGCAAATACACAAGAAAATGACAAACTAAATCTTGAATCTTGTTTTGGAGTTTGTTCAAACAGTAAACAAGGCTATTTCATCATGGTTCTGACCGAAAGAGTAGCAGCGAGTGCTTGTAAATGTCTATAAGATTATATTCAGCTTCAATTTGATAAATCTGAATTTAAATAATTGCCATTTCTGCGACTCTGATATCGAAACATCACAACAACACTTGTTCTACAGCTAAAGAAATAAATGTGGACCATTTTACATTTAACAATATTCATTATGGGGTAATTGTGGCGAACAAAGAAATTCAATTTGTTATAAATAATATAATTTTATCGGTGCAGTATTTCATAAATAAAAGCAAAATGTACCAATGACCCTCTTGTGGTATCTGTAATTGAATTTTCATCATATACCAAAACCCTCGAAGGAGGAAAGTAAATTTTATTTTTTATTTCATTATTTTTTGAATATGTTCTACATGAATGTGATAGTCTATTTCATGTTAACATTCAATTTATGGAATCACTGTTTTATAATTTTCTTGTTAGAACTTGCTTTTTAAACCAAATGTTGAACTTAAATAACTTAAATAAATAAATAAAATAAAACTGGGTAGACATGTTTGTAAAAAGTATTTATTTATTTAATGTTTATTTTTATAAGGAGCATCCAGGAGTGTAGAGCACCAACCAATGCCACATACTATAGGATTTATAGCCTAAGCTATTAATGAACTGACAAAATACCATAATCCCAAATGTAAATGTATAAATTTAAAATCGTTTATTTTTATTGCTCAATAGAGAAATTAAACTGTAGATCTACATTGATACAAACTTGTTAAAATGACTGAAATGTGTGATGTTTTCAATGTTAAAAAAAACATTTCTTGACTCCAGTAATTAATAATAATAAGATTATGGAACAAACTAAATGACTTATCTGTTTGAATGAGGTTAATTTAAAAAAAAATATTATGGGGAATTGATAAAACGCTATTTCTGCCATCGAGCCAAATACATCCGCTGTGAAGGTCACATGTCCTCCAGAGTTGAGGTCCGCCATCATGTGTCTACAGCCAGCATCTCTTGAAATTTTTAGCTCTGTTCTAACCTCTCAGGAAATTATCCCACATACATCTGGGTATGACGAGACAAACAAACACTGACATCTAATTGGCAGCGGTCGCTCATGATTTCAAAGCCGAGCATAACAAATTAACACACATGTTGCGTTTATGAATGCATGTCAATCATAGGAAAACCTTAAAGAAAGACAACAAATGTTGATGATTGGAGTGCTTTCTCGTGTTTTAACGGCAGGCTGTACCTCATGTTGGCAGCCAGATAATGATCTGACATCTCATTCAAATTTCAGTCGTCATCTGTTCTTCCCAGCTCACTGATGCTAAGTGTTGATTTTGCTTTGTTCAGGGCTAGATGTTGTCAGACTGCTAGACTGCTGTCTTCATACTGTATGATGTGATTCTCCTCTAAGGGCAGATTTTTCGTTTACCAGAGACCGTGGCTGCTCCTCTCGCAGTTTTACAAATGAGATTTTTTGATTGGAGAAGTATGTTCAGCTGGTGATTATGTATACTGATAATCTACCGTTAAAGATTAACATGCCAGTATTTAGGTAGTGCCTGGTTGATTTTTCACTCTGCCAGTTCCACCCACATCTGCCCCCATCTTATCTGTTTTTCTCTGTCTGTCTGACTAAATCCATTGCCCTGCTCACAGTTGACATTTAATGGCAAAGGCAGTGACATCCAGACACTACGTCATTCGCTGACACTTTAAACGCTATTGTTATGCTGTCAAGTCATTTGGGCTGACAGAAAGTTGAAGGTACTTTTAGGTGTTTGAAATAAGTTGAGTACAATGGA
This sequence comes from Thunnus maccoyii, assembly GCF_910596095.1. Classification (NCBI taxonomy): domain Eukaryota; kingdom Metazoa; phylum Chordata; class Actinopteri; order Scombriformes; family Scombridae; genus Thunnus; species Thunnus maccoyii. Next base: position 6,533,099 of record NC_056542.1, read on the forward strand.
AGTCATAGCACTTCACACAGCATACAAGATCAAATCAGCTCCAAATTTTTCTGTATTATTGTATTATATAATATAGTAATATGGAAATTTACATGGTCTGGTCTACACATGATATAAAGCAATATAATAATGTCCCTGATGAGATACAGCTGTTGTGTGTTTGACTGTGTGCGTATACTGTAAGTCCTCCATTCAAACAGAAATAAGGTTGACAGTTTTAGCCGTCGAAATCTCAATTTATAGGGATGATATCATCAGTAAAGGTCTCCTCACACATAATGTAATTTTGCCTTTCATTCCTTTGATATAATCTCTGTACCACTGCCCCAAAGAATACTTGATTTTGTTTGGGCTGGATGTTGTGTATTGTTTCAGATAACTACACAGCTTCCAGGTAGAAGCCCCATTACTGTACTGGTGTGACTGGTAAAACAGGTAAGATAGTGGCAACAGACATATTATAGCAGCAGGTTAAGCAAGTTAGCCCAAATGTCCTTCTCCCTAGCTACTTCCAGCTCCTCCTGGGTCATCCTGAGGGGTTCCTGCTAAGCCAGATATACTCCCTACAGTGTGCTCTGAGTCTGCCCTGAGTCTCCACTCAGTTGTTTGTGCTTGGAATACCTCTACAGGGAGGCATCTGGCAAAAAGGATCAAATGGGCATCATGGTCAGGTGCATGAACCATCTCAACTGGCTTAAATGTGAGAGAGAAGCCAATTTATTCTGAGCTTCTTGCATTTTTCTGGGGACCTCACTCTTTCCCCTAAGCCCAGACACCCTGTAAGAGAAACTAATTTCAGCCCCTTGTGTCCGTGATCTCATCCTTTCAGTCACTGAACAGAACTCTTGCCCACAGGGGAGGATAAGAACGTAGATCAACTAGCAATCTGAGAACTTCACCCTCCTGCTCAGCTCTCTCTTTATCATCACAGTCCTTTACAACACCTGCTGCACTTCACTTTGTAGCAGATTCTGCACCAATCAGCCTGCCAAAATCACACTCAGTTTTACACTGACTTCTTCTATTGCAGCCACTAACCCCCAAAACACAAATACACCATTTTCCAGCAGACTACCATTGACTCAGATTTGGAAGTGCTGACCATTCTCCCAACTAACAGCCCCAATGAGCACTGGAAATAATAGTCTGATGAAGCCAACAGATTGCATCATTGACAAAAAGCAGAGTTGCGAATATGAGGTCACCAAACTGTACACTATTTATAACTTGCCTAGAAAATTCTATGAAATTTACAAAACAAAACGGTAACCAGGAACAACCTGGGCAGAGTCAAGAAGCCACATTTTAAATACGTGGATACGAACACAGCTCTCACTTCAACTAAAGACCTGATGGCTTGGGGCAAAGGGGCCGGGATCCCATATTCCCCATAATACCCCACGCAAGACACCCAAGAGGGACACAGTCATGACCTTTTCCTAGTCCACAAAACACATTTAGTCTGGGTGTGCAACCTTCCATGACCCCCGTGGTACACTTTTAAAAGCTGGTTCACTGCTCCACGACCTAGATGGAATCAACAATGCTCATCCTGAACGTGAGGTTAAGAAGTCGGTCAGTGCCTTCAGGCATAAGCTTTTCCTGAAAAGCTTTTGCCTGTAAAAATATGAATAACTAATACTCACACCCATGTTCATCCTTGCAAAGTGAACAATGCAGTCTGTTATATGAAGCATCACAGACTGGCTGGGCTGGTAGAGTCTGTGTTGCGTGCAGTTACCTGACAAGGATTTCTTGGTATTGATCACAGTTGCCTTGTGCCCGACAATATGGACACAGTGTCAGTGATGTTTGTATTTGAAAGAGGAATTTGTAAGTCTTCATTTGAGTAGCTTACTCTTAACTGGAGAAATATGTTCAACATCTGGGCAAAGATGAGGGAGCCTAGCTAGGTAGAGCAAGCAGCTGCTACCAGGACTGAGTCAGATAGCCTCAAATAAACACACAACCCCAAACTTACCTCATTTCCACCAAGACGCACATATGAAAGAAAGAAGTTGTATGTTTATCGGGTCCCTTTGACTCTTTTAGAGTCACTTTACAGTTATCTTCAAGCCAGCATTTTCATAGCTGCCATTAGAGAAACTTTGGCTTGAGAATTCAACCTTGCTGCTGGTGACTCATTTTAATTTTTTGTCTATTCTAATTCAATGCTCCTTCTTGGATATAATACAAAAGTGAAATCAGAATAAGTGACACAAGAGTTGGCTTCCTTCAGTCTTTTATGAATCTGGCTTTAACTACAGTAGGCTTGTGCATCCCTTCAGCTGCCTTGTCCAAGTAAAGCCAATCTAAAACTAGGTATGACAGGCTGACTCTGCCAAACTCAAAGCCTGTCAGTCAAATGTCCTCCCACAACCTTTGCCTGGCCACTCTGTCAGGAGTGCAGACAGAACAGTTTAGACAGCAGAGGAACAATAAACTCAGGCAAATGAATTCCACCTGCATTGCCCCCCTCTAATCTAGCTGTCTCTTTGATTGAAGATTGTGTGCTGTACGACAATCTCACCCACATGCTATAGCGTCACGCTCAGCTTACTGTTGATATGTTGGCTTTTCACTGTCACACAGTCGGGTCTTAATTTATGTTCTGGTTTGATGCATTATACACAAAAGGTACACAACATTATATTTTTCAACAAATTCCATGAAAAAAACGCCAAAAAACAAATCAGTAATGAACCAAGCATGTGTACTCAAAGCCTGTTGAGCTTATACCAAGGCCGCAGACCTCCACTGTTGTCAAAAAACACACAAATAAGCCACGCCACTGCACTGAGTCATGTGTCTTCATGACAGTGTACACAGACTCTAGTTTATTTTGAGTGAATGCCACATATAGTTTTCAGTTTTGTGGTTCTTACCTCTGTGTTTTTGGGATAGTTTTGTTCAAAACAGGAATGTTTGGTGTTGTAGTGGCGTTTTGAGTCCCAACTCTTCATTATGGCCACTGTTTCATTGCCAGTCAAGCAAAATGATCTTCTACTTCCTTCAAGCAACCTCCTTAAATGCATATTTTTCTCTGTCAACCTTTCTTTTTTTGTATTGGCTAGTTTTAAAGAAGCCATTTTACTTTATCAACCTACATTCCACCAGTGGTGGAAGAAGTACTCAGATATTTTAAGTAAAAGTACCAATATGGCAATGTAAAAAATACTCCATTACAAGTAAAAGTCCTACATAAAAAATCCTACTTAAGTAGAAGTATTGAAGTATTTAAGTATTCAGCTTGATGTAGTTAAAGTATTGCAGTAAAAGTAGTGGTTTGGTCCCTCTGACTGATATATTATTATGTATGACATCATTAGATTATTAATACTGAAGCATCAGTGTTAGAGCAGCATGTTACTGTTGTAGCTGCTGGAGGTGGAGCTAGTTTGAACTACTTTATATACAGTTTGCTAGTTTAGTCCAGTGGGTCTCATGAGATGATTAATGGGAGAGGAAAGAAGAAAAAACTAAGTTCTGATACACAAATCTGTTTTCAGTTTTTGGACTTTTTTCTAATCATTGGTTTTTGGTGAAATATTGGATCATTTATTGAAATGAAAGCATGTGAGAAGTTTAAAGAGAAAAAATTACTATTAGGTGGAGCTGTTAACAACTCATAGACATAATAAATGTGACCCTGACTACACACTGCTTTTTGTAAGATGTCAAAAGCCAAAAAGGTTGGAAAGCACTGGTTTCATCTTTAACAATGTGTTGTATTTTAAAAGCTTGTTATATTATCCATTGTGTCAAGTCATCTGAAAAGTAACTAAAGCTGTCAAATAAATGTAGTGGAGTAGAAAGTACAATATTTCCCTCTGAAATGTAGTGAAGTGGAAGTATAAAGTAGCATCAAATGGAAATACCCAAGTTAAGTACAAGTACCTCAAAACTGTACTTAAGTACAGCACTTCAGTAAATGTACTTAGTTACTTTCCACCACTGCATTCCACAACGACCTTGCTAACTGTGGCGACTAGCGGGCAGCTGAATGATGACAGGTGAGATGACGTAATGTGTCTCTCAAAAACAGTCTGGGTCAGATTGGTCAGATTACGGTTAAATTTTGTTCCCGGTCTGGATTAAAATGTTGTTCAGCCCGGATCTGGACCAGAGTCTGTCTAGTGAGTGTGTATGCACTGGGGCACCAAATGTGTATTAATCTCCAGCTGAAAATAATCCCCCCCCAAAAAACTCACCACTTACTCCTGTTTGGGTAATGTTTCCTAAAAACTAGTGTCCAGATGTTTTAGGAAATTACTTGGTCTTTTTAAAAAATGAAACTAGAAACTAAATGGAGAAAGTCAGACAGTAACACATGGAAGACATGATGTCATCCAGTGACATAGTTTGCACTATGTTGTCATTTTTGTAGTGTTTTTGCTCTATTAAAAAAAATAATGTAAGACGTCTTTTTCTGGATTTTTTGTTGATAAAGCTCCTAGTGGTGGCGCTCTTTTCTTTATCTGTTCAGTCATGATGGGCTCTACTGCTCATGCTAGACATCCATGTGTTTCAAAATAACCCACTAACACATTAAATACCTCACATCCTGTACAGCGCAGGTATTTGAAATAAATGAATTACTGTCGGTTAAAGATTGGTCAGTTGCTCACCTTAAAGTTAAACACTCCAAGCTTATCCTTAGATGCAACCGCCAACATGTTGGTAAGACTAATTCTGTCCCATAATCTCTGTCAGTATACACAATTCTCACAATTTCTTTGTCAGAACCAGTGACAAGGGTTTGCACAGTTTTTATATTTTTTTAATATAAAAATAAAAACTCATCGTCGCTTCTGCTGTTCCATCATTTCACTTTCACCCTGCTTTTTCACTATCATAAACACTCCCTCTCCCTTATCTCCTTCTTGCGCTCTCTCCCTCTCTGCTTTAGTGTTTTGCTCCTCCTTGCTTCCCTCATCACCCTCCCCTCCACTCTCTCCCCGCATTAAGCCCCGCTTGTCTCTCTGCCGCTCTGATCCTGGGAGCAGTGCTTATGGGAGCTCCTCAGACCAGTCTGAGCCCTGCTGGTCTCCAGTCGCCTTCCCAGCACTGCAAGTTGAAGATGAGTGGTGGAGGAGGAGGAGGAGGAGAAGGAGAAGGAGGAGAGGGAGTATTCATCCTCATGCCCTAGGGGAGAGTCTGGGGAAAAAGAGGAGAGGAAAAAGGGAGATTGAGGGAGAGAAAGTGAGAAGTGAGCATGTGAGACATGCGGAGTGTAATAATAAAAGGAAAAAAAAGAGAAAGAGAGAGAGACAAGAGAAGAAGATGAGGGCAGGAGAGAAAAATAGAAAAAAGCCAGGAGTAGAAAAAGAGAGAAGAAGAGAGAGGGAGAGAGAGCAGGGTGCCACAGGGAGAAGAGCAAATGAGTGAGCGAATAGGAGACGACGAGAGAGAGTGAGCGAGCGAGCGAGCGAGAGGGAGGGAGGCGAACAACACTGCAGACACTCTCTCCCACTGTCACTGCTCCACAGCCAGAGGACAGAGGCAGCAACGGCAACAGTGGAAGCGGACACACGATGGAGGAGGGACACCGTAACATCCGTCTGCAGCTCAGTCTCCGATTCTGACAGCCTCCCTCTGGGACCATCTCGCCAAGTTAGGAGCGAAAGGGAGAAAAAAAAAAAAAAAAAGAAGAAGAAAACTACTCTCTGTCCTTCACATGACCAAGTACCGGACCTCAACTCCTGCAGGACTGATAACACACACACACACACCTCGTTATTTTTCCCCTCTCATACACTCACATACACTCACTCACACCTTCACTCTCTCCGTAACTGATCCACACTTCACTTCTCGTTGCCTTTCGGACTAGTGTGTGTGCTTTTTCTTTTTTGTTTTTTTTGTTTTTTTGTTTTTTTTTCCTACACTGCCTTCACTGACCTTCTGAGCTGAGTGGATTTACTTTTATCCTGTGGCGGACCATGGGGCTGGGGTGGAAGGGTGCAGGGACCCTTCAAAAAAGGACAGAGAGGAGCTGGTACCTTTTGGTGACATTGCTGCTGTTCTGTGGTTTCTGGAAGGCTCACGCACAGACAGATGATGGGAAGTCTGTCTACTTCTGGGAAACAGGTACAGCTAAACCACTAATCAGACATAAATTTGATCCCTCGCTTTAAATATAGAGCAGTTTGTGATGCTTGGTGGTGAATTCGTGTGCGCCGTCTGTGCCGCTGTGTTATGTGACCTCCCACACTCAGGAACAACAATCAGTCAGATCTAATCATATCTGTGCTTTTCGGTTCATTATTTGGGGTGCGATAAAGATTTTAAGGGACGTTTCTGCATCCAACAGTGTTGTTTTTCTATCATATAAATAAAAGGTTCTTGGATCTAATAGAGAAACGGACATATCCTCATGCTTAACTGACTTGCGTAGGTTGACAATGCTTCTAGATGACACACTTTGATTGTCTCATAAATTTGTTATTTGAGGTATAAGACTCAACGCAGCCGAACTTCAAAGATACATACACTTGAAAGATGACCCAGAAATCTACAGTAGAGAGCTGTCTCCTCTTACCGAATAGCATGTGGCGCGCAGGACAACCGTGATCCATTTTTGAATGGATTACTTTCATCTCCCTGAGTCTCAGGTGATGCACCATTATTGAAATGTTGCCGCTGTGTGTTACAGCATGCGGATGATTGATAGACATTTCTGCACAATAAGTGCTCTGGGAGGGAAGCGGAGCGGAATGGCTTTTTGATGGTATCGATATGAGATCAGTGCTGAATGTGTTTGAAATCCATACGTGTGGTAGATTGTGGAGTTTAATGCACGGTTTACTGTATTTCTTATCTTTACACATGCTTGTGTCCTGTGCTGTGTTTAAGTGTCTATCAGAGAAGGAATCATGGAGTCAATAGAGTGTCACAGTGAGATCCATTGAATTATATTATCGCTGTTGACATGCTGGGAAACACACCACCTCCTTAAATTAGTGCTCAGCATCCGTGCATCCATATAGTTTAAGGAGTATAGATGATGCAGTGAACCCTCATTATCACCATGATAATTGCTAATGGACACTGATAAAATAAATCCCTGCAGTCTTGCTGAAAATATTTGGGAAGTCCTTTAAGGTATAAATTAAATTACCATACCTCTCGATTTATATATAATCCTCAATGAGGCAGAAAAGTTCCAAAGGTTAAGGCTTGCTCTTCTCTCACACAAAGACATTTTACATAAAACTGTCTCATTACCAGTAAAACTTCCCCTCTCTCTCTCTCTCTCTCTAACCCTAACTCAAACACCCTCACTCCACTTGTCCTGCCCCGCCTCGCCCAGCACCAGTCCCCGGTTGACGTATCCCACGTCTCTCCTGTGGTTCTGC